>NW_027315723.1:37328069-37560569 GCF_026437365.1 Eucyclogobius newberryi
TTTTGGTCAAACCCAAATGTAAAGTCATAACTCTCTTTTGGTCAAAACCAAATGTAAAGTCATAACTCTCTTTTGGTCAAAACCAAATGTAAAGTCATAACTCTCTTTTGGTCAAAACCAAATGTAAAGTCATAACTCTCTTTTGGTCAAAACCAAATGTAAAGTCAATCTAAACAACTATTTCATCCTTCGACATCTACGCAATCTTGTCCCATCTCTATTAAATGTCATTATATTTTATTGATAAATTGTAATCTTATCAGTTCAGAGCTTTGGCAAGATTTCCAAAATACAACATCATTCTTATTTTTTTTTTCATTTGGACAGTGTAATAAAATATGACTTGGAGGTGTTTTTACATACATATATTTTACTTACATATTCTTGTACTTAGTGTTTAACTGAGGAAACACTGCAATATTAAAAGATGAAAGTTGATTGCTTGATACATCCTCTTTAATATTATCACATATATATTTATTTTCAACTGTTTTTTGTTCTGTCTGGCTAGATTTATCACTAGTTTCCTTCATTTTATTTATTTATACAGGGAAAACCCAATGAAAACAAAACAAATACTAGATACTAAAAATAAACCAATACACAAAAACACATTTACACATACAATGTGAGATACAATTATATAAAACAACTGCGGGTAGTTCTTGACCAGTGCTTTAAAATCATTAAAAGGCATAAAATGATTGAATTTAAAACAAATATATATATAAAAAAAAAGGGACTTCTGCCGGCCCTCAGCTAATCACACGCTGTCACAAATCCCTTCTCAGCCATAATAAGAACACTGACTCCGCCGCAGCAGTGGAACCATCTGCCACCTCAGCTTCTTCTCACGCTCCACAGATAATTCCCCTTCCAAACCCTCAACGTTTTCTCTCTGGGGCCATTTTCCAGACTCTATATGTTTTATATGTCATTACCTCTCGGGTCTCACATCTGCAGCTCTCTCCGCAGTCCATTTTCTCCCAAACGTAACAATCTGAAACCACCACCTCCAGCATTTCCAAACTCACTCTCTAAATTCAACTCTCAACAATCTGGTGAAAAACTCTTTTGCCTTCGATCATTTTCATGGTCCAGTCCGTCACTGCTGTCCTTGCATTGCTCGTGACTTTGTGATCCGTCAAAACTTTATTCTGCTCCTCCTGCAAATGTAAAATATGGATATGAATCAGAAAAAAGACGTGGTAAATGCCTTTGATAAACTGGTGTACATTTATGGCTGTAGCGTGTAGAGTACTTTTGAATGGATGTTTAGTGTTTGACTCCACTGGTTTAGCGTTGGACTAACTGACATTTCTCAATTACAATCTCTTTAGGTGAAAGTTCCAGCGCTGCTTAGAAAAGACAGTTGAAAATTCCAAAATGACCTTCAAGCAAAAAGGTCGTCTGACAATATTTCCCCGGAGGTGGTTAAATCATCGTCATCAGAAGAAAAACATTCACAACAATTACATGTTAATGGCTGAATTAAAGTTCTGAATAGAATCATTTTATTGTCTGCTCTGTGATTAACTATATTGTGATTCACGACAGGAGGATTTGAATGTGGCGTGCGGCCAAGTGAAATAATGTGTCAAATTACTGACAATTTTGGGGGAAATGAAAAAGGAAAAAGTTTCCCGCTAAAGTTTGTCAGGTGCATATGAAACTTCCGAAAGTCATATAACAGCTTTAGTATATATATATATATATATATATATATATATATATATATATATATATATATATATATATAAAACAAGTCCATTCTCATTAAAAGTGTCTGACACCTCTAACAAGTTAGCGTTCATCATTACTACCCACAACCTTTGGAGTTTTCAAATATATAAATGATACGATCTTAATTATACCGCAGATATTCTCCTTGATTAGATGGTGGGGATATAAAGAGCAAGTGACTGCAGAGGATTGTGGGTAATCAATGTCAGTTTGAAGTGTGATTACCTGCGGAGGCCGGCTCTGATGAGGAGATGCAACAGAGTCTTGTTATGTCAGTCTGCTGGCCTGGAATAGCTATTTATTCATCTTCACAGCCGCAGAAGGAGGGTGAGAGCGACTTTCACACGGACGCGGCGGATGAACGGCTGCAGGAAAATGGCCCTTGAATTGTTACAAAGTCTTAATCTGGTGGTGAGAGTGGATTCAATGAAATAATATTGATTTGCCTGTGAAGCGTTACAATGAAAGCGTCATTTAGAGAACGAAATCCAAACAATTTGTGATGTGGACGGGCCGTTGTTCTGCTCCAGCGTGTAACTTTATGTGTCTCTGTGATATAGTGCACCTGTTTCTGGGTTTGTTTGGTCAATTGACTGTTGGACAAAGCACTTTTGTTCCGCCCGAATCGATCTTTTTGCAGCCAGTTATTACAGCTGCACAATGTCCCAATTATGCCACAAAATGCCAACAGAATTTAAAGTTTTTTCGGAGCGACCCCGTCATTAAAATGTCTGAGCCAGTCGTTACGAAGCGCTATAAAGTTTACCCTGTTTTAGGGGTGTCAAACTTGCCTTTGTTTGCTGCTCGCCTCTTCAGCATCAATCAACATCATCCTCATCGGCGTAATTAGTGTCTTTAATGTGGCGTTCAAGAAACGTGTAGGTTTTCTACTGCAGGCCCCGCCTTCTTGTCTCAGTGAGAGTGTTACTGCTTGGCCTGTAATGTTGCACAGCGCAGCATTAAACGCATTCGTCTCCATGGAGACAATGGCGGACCCCTCCACTAGAACAGTTACGTAGTGCACCTTTAACTATCAATTTTCTTCTGTTATTGTGCCAAGACACCGTTGATAGTAAAGAAACCCTATTTTATTTTTAACGCCACAATGTCAATAGTGCGGGCTAAAGTGGTGTAGTGTGTTTAGCATTAGCCCGTCTACTGAAGGAACACCGGTTCCACCCTCATCATTTGTGTGTCACAGCTTTTCTTCATATTGTATTTTTCAGTACAAATATCCAAACGTGAAAGCCACAAATAACAACAATACATAATTTTATTTGAGTCCATGAACCTCGACAATAAGAATGGTATTTGTTCTTCAATCTCTTTTCCTTTCTTCATTCTATATGACAGGTATTTGTAATTATGGCTTAGTTTGGTGATATAGAACCTGTGGTAAATGTTTGTAATAGTTTTACTTCCGTTACGTTGCAGTTTGTGAATAAAACGCTCTATAATTTGATAAAGAGAAAGTGCTGTGGTCTAATTTGACCCAAATAGATGCTTTTACGACATATCTGCACTGGAGCAAGAAATATTTAACTTTATTACATGAAAAGAATCAGGTACAGGGCCTTTAATGTTAAACTGTGAGGCGTTGCAGGCAAAGCAACAGCATCTCCTTGGAGACAGGCGGAATGGCAGACCCTCCGTCAAAAGAGTTAGACAGTGCACCTTTAATTTAGTTTACTTTTAATATGTGAAGACAGTCCGACCGGTTCGTCCTGGCCTCTTTCGTTCCATGTTCTGTTCCGTGTTCATTTGCAGCGGCTCTTTCTCTGGCGTGTTGAGCCTGTTACACTCCAAATCGACAGCCTGTCTCCCGAGTCGCTCAGAACGCCGCGTGCCGTGTGTGGAGGTGCTAAAGTAAGAACGGGCAGATCTGAACATGTTGTCCAATCTAAATGTGTGTTCGCGTTCACAGATATCTGCACATGCGACGCACAGCTCTACACACATTTATCCGTCTCCAACCATAAAGACTTAAGTGTCACGGCCGTGTGTTTGAGGGGGATAAAAGGCTGTGTTTGTGGCGTTACAGTTGAGGAGGCAGAGGTTGAGAAGAAGTCAACTGCAGTTTAGAAAATAATCTGCTGCTGTTTTTATCTTTCCTCCTTCCCCTCTTATTCTGATTACTGTCTGTGAAGCTACTTTTACTGCTGCTGTTTCGGCTGCTACTGTTATTAAAAAAGAAAGTATAATGTTGAAAATTGTGCTCTTTTGTTACATAAAATGTGCCAAATGTCATACAAATGTTTACCCTGTAGCCAAAACAGCACGTTATAAACAATGTGAGAAATAATACTTTAACCTACTTCAAACTTCAGCTGTTAAAGTTCACCATTTGTAAAGCTATTTTTAATAAAAGTTGAATTTACATTTTAACAGAATTCATATTGTACAGTAAAAGTGTAAAGCTGGCTTAAATTTGGAAAACATTTCATATGTGCCAAAATGAAAAATCACCAGTGTCTGCGCTGGATGAATGTGGCATAAGTTTATGACAAAGTGTAAGTGCAATTTTAAATGAAAAAGTAAGTGATGAATTGTGTGTCAAGGAGCTAAACCCTTCTGTGCAGATCACTCCTGAGGCTACTATTTCTGGACAACTTTTCTGTCACACACAGAATGCGGGACACTTCATTATTTGGTTGTGTTTTGCTTTGGGCAGAGATTGTAATTAAATGTAAAGTGTCCTGCAACTTGGGGCATTAGGCAGTGAATACATTTGAGCAATATAAACAAATACCACACATGTTCACCTCTGAGTCAATGACATTGTTATAAATGCAAATAATACTACTACTACTACTACTACTACTACTACTACTACTACTATCTGCAACAACAACAAAAACAACAACAACAACAACAACAACAACAACGTCAACGTCTATTACGCCTACTATTACTATTACCACTTCTAATCCTACTACTACTATTACTACTACTCCTACTACCAACACTACTACTACTACTGCTGCTACAACAACAACAACAACAACAACAACAACAACAACAACAGCTATTAACCCTACTACTACTACTACTACTACTACTACTACTACTACTACTACTACTACTACTACTACTACTACTACTACTACTACTATTACTACTGTCACCACAGCTATTGCAGCTACTACAGCTACTATTACCATTACCATTACTACTACTGCTACTACTACTGCTGCTACAACAACAGTTTATATTGCTATTACTACTACTAAAACAAAATAATTAAGTCTGCACAGCTAAATTAGCGCCTAGAGATTTATTATTGTGCACAATATGTGTTTTTTGTGGTCTAACACGCTACTTCGTTTTTGGATGAAAATGTTTTACTACTACTACTAAAACAGCTTCTACAACAGCTGCTACAGCTACTACAACTATTACTACAACTACTTCTACTACCGTACTATGAAGATTTTGGGGTAACACTGTATAATAACTACACTTTTAATTGACTTAATAATGAATGACCAATGCCTTAACTCGTAACACATAGTTTGAATGAGTCAGACTTACCTACTTCATTAATACCCTAACTCCTGAACATAATCCCTTTACTAAGTAGGTACCAGGCCTGAATTATTCGCAATCAAATACTTGCTCACTATGAATTAAGTCTTTGTTTATGCTTTATTGAGGCTATATATACTCATAGGAAGACATATCCCCTGCATTTGACCCATCTTTCACTGCTGCTGAGGCACTGTAACACAGAGCAGTGACCTTTGACCCTTGTGTTTGTTCAGGAGTTCATACCTGGAGGTCCTGAACTCAAACCCACTCTCACTTGCTTTGACTATAGTCCACCTCTTGCCTCTAATGCAGTGCAGTAATGAGTTGTTCTCTCCCTGGACAGAGTTGAAAATGAGTGAACCCGGCCAAAGCTCACTCTGCAGCTGTGGACACAAACCCATGTGATTATCTATAATCCACCCATTATTACCTCTGCCCATGTACAAGCCATACAGGCACGTGATCCATACACAGCAACATCTCATTCAGACTGAGGCGGTTACCATGACGCCCAGGTTCAGCCTTGGACCACAGTGTTTACTTTTTTGTTCTGGTTTGTCTCCTCACCTGGTTCTGGGGAAAGCGCTGGAAGAAGAAGGCATTGTATAGAGGGCAGCGGTGGCTCATACAGTGAAGAAGTCGTCTTGTATCTGGAGGTTTTCAGTATGAATTTCCTGAACATAAACAATACACACTTTGAATGCCATCAAACATATAATTCAACTCAAACCACATGCTTTTACTGACCCAAACATATCAATGATGATTAAACGACTGAATCTCAATCTTGATTAAAGTTTGATTAATTGCACAGCCCTAGTTCTTCCCATGTGTAGGTATATTTACTTTGGGGCCTCTAGTTTCCCAACTCAAACATGCACTACAGACAAATCCTCCAGGTACACATTGGTCAAGATCTCTTAAGAAATCAAATGTGCACCTTTACTTCTGCTCCTCTTCCATTAAAATATAGGAATCATGATGACAAATTACTTTGGCGAGATCAAATTGGTGTAGTCTGCAACAAAGTTACAAACTCTCTAGGATTACTAAGAAGAATTAGAAGTTAAGTTCACAATGTTGTTATGTCATCTTTGTATTATTCTTTAATTTACTCATAACTCTCTATAGTAACATTGTCTGGGCAAATACATTTCCTAGTTATCTCAGAAAATGCGGCTTGGTGAAGAAAAGTCTTCAATAAAAGTAAGAAAAGTGCCCCACTTTTCTTAAAATTACAGCTATTAAATACTAATTACATTCATATTCATCAAATACAGTTTGTACCTTTGTTCTTATGATAAAACATGGTATATTTCCTCATACCTTTAATAAATACTGGTACTTTGTCAAAAAAAAATTGCCAAGTTCTTTCTTATCAAACTAGACAAGCATATTCATTGCCTGTTAGCAAAAAATCCCAAGTACAATTTTCTTTTCAACATCGTGGAGCAAAATTGTGGAATGAATAAGGTGCCTTTATGAATTTTGTTTGGAATACGACACCAAACAGTAAAAAGTATCAGAAAAAAATCTGAGCCCTTTCAGCTTCTGCCACACTCTATCACACTTTTATTCTATGTCATTTTATTTTATGTAAACTTCTGTATTTATTAAGTGAAAGTAAATAAATACAATATGAATACAAACCCAACATTACTGTGAAATGTGCCACTCAAGTGTTAACCCTGCAACAAGCTGGCCCCTGTCCAGGGTACCCGCTTATGGCCCTTAAGGCGGTAGAATGTGCAACACAAACCAAACTACGCAAACATTACTACTATAATGAACCCATAACTATGTCTGGGCCTGCAACTCCCCAGTTACATCTCAAATCAAAAGTACTTTTCCTCCTCCGCTCACAATGGGGCTCTTGTTTGGTGTCCCCGTGACAGTTGTAAGGTTTGAAGGGGAAAAACGTCCTCTTGTTCTCTCCGCGGGCTTTGTCTGGGCTCAACCTTGGATGTGTCATGTGACTTGGCCAGTTGTCATGCCAACAGCAGATCAGAGTGAGCCTCGAAACTGTTTGTGAGACGTTCAGGTGCATGTGTGCTGATGATGTGCCCACGGATGACATGAAAGGTGAACACAATAACCAATGATATAGAGTCAGATGAAAGTCAGATGAAAGTAACTTATTTTTAGTTTGATGCAACTTTTTTCACATTGTCATAATCTATAATAATTGCAGTAATAGACTACTGCTGTTACATCCTTGGACAAAACACTATTCTTGATAAAAGAGTAATATGAGCAATGTATATTCATGCTTAACCGTCTAAAAGTACAGCTTTTTTTGTCACTTTACAGTCCACACTCATAAAAATGCAATGTTGACTGTTTTCCATTTAATATTTTATGTTAAATGAAGATATCTAATTTCAATACATATGACGATCGACTTCTCCTTTTGTTCTTGACTTTTTGCTCTCTATGTCTTGATCTGTTTTTTGTTGTTTTGAATTATATAACAATACTAAAAGGAAAAGTAAAAAGTAAAAAGGTGACACAATATGTTTGTCTAAAGGTTAACATTTCCCTTTTAAATGACTAAAGATTTAAGATTTTCCATTAAGTAAATATACATACATTTAGTTCCATGAGTAGAAAAATACAGCATTGGCCTTGGTCCTGAGTGCATAGCAACAGCGTCGCCACAAACAATGAAAAATGTCCTCCTGAAACTATCACGTGTTCGCTCTGGTCCCTCGAAGGCCAGTTCTATTCACAGTCCTTTACTTTGAATACAAGACACCCACAGCTTTATGTTGAATGCTCTGACTGTTCACAATGGCTGAAATTTCATCTACCGGTGTTTGGAGAGCTTCATATTTATTTATTGTAATATTCATCAAATCAGTGCTGAATGCAACGTTATAGTGCATTATATTGTCATTAGTTATTGGACGTTTATATTTAGTGTGCAGAGTTTATGTTCAGTAGGGGCGATGCAGCTGCCAAATGTAAGTGTGTTCAATAAGTTCTTAAATTATTGAAACTTGTTGATGACGAGGACCCATTTCCAAATGTGATCGAATTCACAAAACAAGAATACCAGATACAAGCCTCCACACACACCCACTGATAAAGTTTCTTTGTGATGAGTGTTAACTCCACTGCTTTTGAGTGACATTTATAAACTGCTTCTCTCACTGGCCTTTATTAAATTACAGCCTGCTGCACTGTGCAATTTTAAACAATTGTGAGGGACAGAAAGTGGCAGCTTGGGTGGACATTTTGCCATTTATCATTTAAGGATGCTCATTGATAAATTGTCCCACGCATTTAAGTTTGGACAAGACATTTGTCACATCAGAATAGTTCTTCATCATTGTGGCATTATGTTTAGTCGTTGGCTGGGGAGGAAACTTAAAGCGGATTATCCACTTTTAGGCCATTTCCCAAAAGACTGCGCTCTCTGTGGGATGTGTCTGAGGATCTTGTTTAGCTGTGAAAGTTATAATCTGTGCGGCTAATGGGATTTAAAAGGATGTAATATTAGCAAGATTTAGTGTTCCTGCGATTGATGCGCCTGCCAGTTGCCATGATCGGTGGATTACAAAATCAAAAATGAACGAAGAAAATGCTGTGTGGTTTGGATGTTTTATTTGTTGGGAGTGCTAGCAGTTCAAAATGTCACCAGATTGTCATTAAGTTACTGTATTATGTGTGTATTAGAGCCATGTGCTAATATTTTACTAAACATAATGTATAAGAAATATGTTACGATATAAAAACCTAAAAGAATATCTACAAAAAATCAGGAACAACTTCTTTTTTTTGGCTTGATGGAAGAAACTGATGAGTCGAATACAACAGGAGATGTCTTCCCTCAAATGCAGAGAACAAATTTAACAAAAGGACAATTTGCGAAATCAGGCAGCAATATCACGCTTTACACATGAATAAAACATCCAATAAACGACACATTTAACTTCTCTCTGAGTGCCCAGGTCCTCCCTAAAGCTTTTGTCGTGACTTGGCTCATACATTATGCAGGGTGCCATTTCAAAGTTTTGTGAATATTTGGGGGTAAAAAACCTTAATGTCAAAATCCATTACGAGGATTAAAGCCCTCATTTAGCCGGCCCTCATTTAGCCGGCCCCTTGATGTGGAATTATCAGTGATGTATTCCTCCTATCCTCTGTGGGACGTCATTGGAGCTTGTCTGCAGCGGGACAGTGAGTTAGTCCTGGCTCAGTACTGGCTTGGTCCTGTCTTTGTCCTGGGTCAGTCAGTCCATCTGCAACAGTCCGACAGGAGACCAGCTGTCGCCCTCGGTAACACTCAATGCCGCAATCGCAGAGAAGAATAGGGTCTTTCTGAATAGGTTCTAATGGAGACAGGATAAGTGACTTTGGAAACAGCATAAACATATCGGTAACAACGTTCACCAGGCTTTCGGTTGTAAAGATTTTGCTCTTTCATGTGGAGTAATGTCTGATTAATTGTACAAACATTTGTGATGGTCTCCTGCATGATAAATGGAGATGGTTGTGTTAATAAGTGTTCCCAGGAAACATACACAAACAGATAAATATTTTGCACACTTGGAAGAACATCATTTGCTTGATTGTGACATAAAATAAGTTGACTACAGATATTGTAATTATATTTTATTGTAATTGGATAATGTTAACAACAAAACAATCGTTGAACATTAATAGGGGAAAAACTAGGCTCATATTTATTGTAAACAACACAATTAATTTTGCTTTCAAACTGCTTCAAAATTGCCGTGATTTCTGCTCAAATTGCTTTTATGCAAGTTCACAAATGTAATCACCTATGTTTATTTATATACAACTATATTTCATTGAACACAACACAGAGTACATGGCTATTTTAGATGCAAGACCAACTGTGTCCGAGCTGATCTGTGCTGCAGATTGGCTGTACAAAGTGTCCAGTGATTTCAAGCCTTGCAGGTTTCACATTACACATGCAGCAAGATGGACACCCTTCACCATTCATAATGCATTCTGAATACAGTGGGGCAGAGGGATTACATTCAAACACTGGATATGGGGTCACTTAGACTGGAAATATGACTCAAATTATCCAGCAATTACTATTAGCATTATCGCAAAACTGGAGCGTGCAGTTCCTATTTGCAACTCCAACTGCACCACTATTGACAATAAGTGGTGCTTTTAAAATGTTTCAAAAGCAGCCTTAAATGTATAGGACAAAACAGGCACTTGCAAGAATTGCCAACCTGATTGTTGAAATTTGGGATTTTTGTTTTACTTAGAAAATTAGTGATAAGGAGCTGAAAACATCAAGGATATGCCAGAAACAGAAAAGCTCCATGTGCAACCTCACAATTGCTCAAATATGGCCTGTACATGGAAATATAAGGTAATTATTAGGTTTGTGATCTGATCTCTATCATGCTGCTGTTCCTGGTGTAAACTCTAAACCTCTCAGCAGCACGAGCCTGAACCTGATTTCACTTAAGAGGCTAAACAACTGATTAAGGCCGTCACATTTGAGGAGAGTGAGTCAGCCCAGCACAGAAATATAGAGAAATATTACAACATATTTTTACCTTGGTGTGACAACTTGTCAGTCATAGAAATTATAATAATGGCAGGCGATTGTAGTTGAGGTAATCGCAGATGTACCAATTATGTATTTTTTAAAGTCACTTTACAATTCCATATTGTATTGTAGTCTAGGTAAAATATATTGGCTGCCAATTTGCTGCCTCCAAATTAATTCTTCAATATAGGCGAGGTGGCGAAGTGCCTTGCTCAAGGACTTAAACCACCCCCTTTTGGTTTTCTGGGTGATCTAATTATTGCTAATGATAGTAATATTATCATGATAAAAATAACTACAATATTTTGTAATTGTTGTATTTTACTTAGACCCTAGAAATTAGACATTTCATTGATCTTGAACCCAATTGTAATAATTAAGTTTTGACTTGGAAGTCCATATTTAGACTACTTCCTTAACCTCTGTGTACCCCTGAGTGAAATACAAAGAACAAGATGAACGAGTTGTTTTTGCGCGGCCTCCATAAATAGCCGTGGATCCAGCCGGTGTTAATGCTATAAAACAACAGCTGCTCTCAACACCGCCCATCTCCACAAATTATAGTTTTCTACAGCGCTATAGCAACCGATGTGAACTCCTCCACCGCCGTTACCAACCAGACAACAATCTGCGGTGGAATTGAGTAAATACAATTATACCTTGCACTTTATGTTCATGTGGCACTGGAAGAGCGCTGTCCGTGGTGCTGATTTAAAAGCTTTTGCGAGCACAGAAGGCGCCGTGCACAATTCAAGGTTTGTTTATTATTGATTTGTAGGTGTTTGCTGATGCCTCCTTCAAACAAAAGGCATATACTAAAGATAAGGCTGTGTTAAAACTTGCTTTTGGTGAAAGTTAAATTTGTTTACAGGTTAAATGTGCCATTGAGCAATGAAAGATATGTCTATATTTTATGTCACCACTCTCATCCTATTTATAGGGATATATGAAGTTTTCTGGACAACAGGAAGAGTGGTCGTTTCCCAGTTGGAAGTTCCCAGTTCTGAACTCAGAACATTCCAGCTGAATTAACCTAATTACCCTAATTGTGTCTCCTCACACCAGTTATGATGCAGAAAATGGCATTCAGCAATGACCATTAATGCTGTAAGAGATTATAACATTAGGGTTACATAATTATTCAAACACATGTCAAATGTCTATTGAAGGTTGGACATTTAGTTTTTTTTTTGTTTTTTTGTTTTTTTACCAGTGATTAGCTCGTCCCAATACAATAATGTAAGGAGCTTTTAGTATGTTCTGTTGCACACATCAGATAAACAAAAGGTTGTTGGTCAATGTCATGCGAGGATCTCCTGCTAAGACCCCATTGTTGGTTAGCAAACTACTGCTGTGTTGTCAAATGGTTCATGGACAGATCATATCTCATAGGCCAAAAATATATTAGGTTGGGATGTAAACATTTTTCATTCTTAGAAAAATGCATTACGCCCTAGAACGCAACTCAAATAGGCCATCAGTTAACCTCAGCAAACATTCCTGCAGATGTCAGGCTCACCTCACTGAAATTCTCCAACTCTTTTGTGGAAGAAATTCATGCAATGCAAGCAAGAAAAAAGAGGCAGACTTTGTTTATCTGCCATTTCCTTGAAGTCAACGCAATCATTCCTTGACGTTTCGCATGGAAGCACTTCTCCACTCCATGAGCCCTAACTAATAAGAACAACTAATAAAGTAAAGCTGTCTAAGCTCCTCTGTGGAATTCTCATCATATCCCTGCTATTTTATGAGAAGAGGACATGTGGTAGTCACGATAAGAAATGGAAAGTAAATGTATAATTTCTATATATTATAGTGAGACAGAGAAAAGGGAGAGGAGGCCAATTTTAGGCTAGAATTTTTCTGTCATGTCACTGGAGTGCCGGGGCAAACATACAGTAACTTTACATTTCTGAAAACAACAATCAAACTGTGCTGACTCTGAAGATATTGAACTTTGCACCAGTGTTTGTTTCATGTGGATTGCCCAAAGTGATCACAGATAAATCAGGTCAAAAGATCTGTGTTTTGACAGTTAAAAGGCTAATTCTACCATAACATTCCATCTTCCTGCTCAGCATTTAACTATGGACAATTTATAACGTTGTGATTTCACGTGAGCCTCCTACTGAGTGGCTGATGATGCTGCTGATGGAGATAGTACACACAAAGAAGGTAAGTAAGTGAACTAGCATTAAGAAGAGGAAGAGTATAAGTGCACTTATATCAAACCATAGTAATGGAGGGACTGAGGAGGCTGATGAGTTGGAGCAGTTGTCTTTATTGTGGCATATTACTTCACTTTCATAATGCAAGTAAGCAGATAAAAAATTACAAATATTAAAATATGATGAGAGAACGCTTTTCAGAGGTCAACACACTAAGACCTAATGCAGCGTTTGACATGTAGTAATAAACGGCAATCATTTCATCAAATCACTACTGCTATAGGAGCTCCTATTAGCCTGATTACACCAACCTGACTTCCTGTCTCTGTTTGTACCTCACTGCAGGACAAAGTGTTACGTACCACACAGAGATATGAGACATTGTGGTCCAGGTCCCAGTGTCTCCGCTGTTTGTCCAACTACAGTGTCACGGGCCAACGCACAACTGATCCCGGGTCAGTATAACGTGAACCAGGGGTAAGGCGGTGGGATTTAAAGGTGCATTATATGTAACTTTTCTGGTGGGGAGAGTGTCAAAATCATTCGGGTCATTAGCTGGACAATATTTTCATAATCCAAAATAGCCAGAAACAGTTAAAAAGTTATCGGTCAGTGGTGGCCTTAGTTCACCGAGTTCATCAAGTTAAATAGAGTTTGTTGATAAAGTTTCATAATGTTATTTTTGATAAAGACATGGGATATCTCAGACCTGCCAGAGTCACCATAAAACACATAAACTATAACACTAAAATCAGTTGATCTCGTTGTTTAGTTGCTCAGGTTCATTGGTAATTACATTTTCAGGGAGGTTGCGCTCGTGCAGAAGCTTCTGGGCTTGCGCACATTTCATTCTGGCGCAAAGTCCGGCACAGACTCAAATTCGGGGATCACAGGGAGGTCTGTCGTCTGCTTGTCGCCATGGAGATCTTATCACTTTGCCAGGAATATTCCTTTGTGTGGCATTAAACGTATCATTCTTTACTTATCATTACCTTCAATGCCGTAACTTGGCCTGGCAGCATAGCCCGTTTGTCTCCAGGGTGATAATGTGGTTCTGTAGAACATTCCAGGCAACGTGACATCATGGACTCTCCAGCAGAAAAGTTACACAGTGCGTCTTTAAACTGGAGCTGCTGCTTTTTTCATTATAAATTTGCAAACACGGCCAGGGGGAAGAGCACTTTTTTATTGGACACGTGCCAATGTTGCCAGCACGTGAGCGCGCTGTCACGATCACGTTTACTGGGACAAACTGTTCTGAATAGAAAAGAAGAGCCATTTTACAAGGACATGGGAGGCTTGCAGTTTACTCTTTGTACAGCAATGTTTTCGCTGAAATCAAAATAGTATTCCATTCTTCCTTGATAAATTCCAACAAACATTCTTTTCATTAATAATATACTGAAGGTAGAAGATGGTATAAAAAAGAAAAATTGAGTTACGTGCTTTTGAAATGGAACGTTGTGTGTGACATGAACCCTTGTAGATGCAGTGGTTGGGTTATATTTAAGTACATCAGGTGTCAATCAAACCTCTATAAATAGTTTTCAGTGAACCTCAGGCGTGTGAAGAACATGTGTCACTGGCACAGGGAGCCAGGGAGTGGGATAACGAGTACAACTCACAGACTCACTAATCATACAGAAAACGACAACAAACACTTTTATTCAAAATATTATCTTGGGCAAGGGACAGAATCAGAAATGTGCTAATGTGTCCCTGTTTATTGTCTATTCAAGTTAAAATTCTTGCACAAATATCTCCGTATAACCTTGTTTGAAATAGATCACACAGACATTTATTTTTTTATATATAATTTTATTTAATATTTTTTTCAGCCTTTTCGTGTATTTTTTAAGACAATATTGATATTCTATACGTGCAAATCTCCAAAATATGGATGCCACAATATGACATCTTAGTGATAGTGAAGTCCTTAATTTTCTTTTACTCATATTGTCCAAAAGATAAAGAATGATAATGTAAAGTTAACATGACAATGAAAAAATAAAATGAGATAAAATGGCACTTTACATGTTTGGAGTATCAAGATCAAATTGACATTTTTGCTTCTAAAATTCTCACCATTATTATGATTTACAACTATTTTAAACATGATGGCTGAGTTAGATTAGCCTACAGGTAACAAAATAATCCAACTCAAACCACTCGCATGTAAATAACAATATTGTTTACAGAATAGACTTGTAAAATGGTGTTTTTTACTGACTATTCAAACCAAAACTGCTCAAATCCTCAAACAATCCACTCAGGTGAAAGTCAAATCCTCCTTCCTGCACTTGACTTGGGACCATTTAAAACAGAACTCAGAAGAAGTCAAAAAGAGGTTTCCTTATTCCAGACGTGTCTTTGAACCTCTCATTTTTCCTCCGCCAAAAGTCTGTCATTTAATTTTTCAACAATCAAGTTCAAAATGGGGGTTTATCTTCGACAATTTTCTAGGTCTTGAATCCGTTCTTGCAGCTTAGTTTTGATCTGTATCTGCTGCGGTGGATCAGCGCTGTCAATATGACCATTTTTCTTTGTTGGTGAAAGATTAATGCAGGTGGCAGTGAGGAGAGGAGATTTAAAACTTAGCACTGGAAACCTGCCAATGTTTGAAGAAGGCAAAATGAAAAAGGTGAGACTATAAAATTACAATTTCGAGTACAATATGTTCTGATGATATTGTTCTGTTTGTAGCTCTCTGAATATGCAATTTTAACCTTCATAATGATATGCAACAATGATATGTTTCAAAGTGTTACATTAAAAGCAAGAAAGTGCCAGCAATAGTCGAAAGTATAAACCAACAAAGATTATCGTAATGTCCACACTAAGAACTAACGGCAAAGTACAACAAATATTCATCTTGTTATACGCAACATTTTGATGACATTTAAAAGATATAATATTATTTTGTTTAAAACTATTACTCCTTATGGTAACAGTCCTAATATCTCATAATTCTAAAACCCATGGACAATGTAAACAGTTGGTGGTAGAATAAGTACAATCAATAGTAATTACAGTAACATTCGAAAAGTAGTTCACCATATTAGCACAATCCTCCATCGTAGCAGCAGAACATTCCTCCTCCTCGTCTCTACATCTCCTTCTCTTCACCAATAACTGCATAAAGGAACTATTCAATTTCACTCATTTGCAGTGGTGGAAAGTACATAGGGGGTCACAGGGTTTTCTTCTCCATTACATCATTCAATGCTGTTTTGAACAGTGCTTTTCTTTAGTGTTTAGGATCAACTGAAATTACAGCTATTTGTCAGCACTTTCAAAGTTTGAGTTGACGTCACAAACTTTGAGCAAAATAATATATGCAAATAGAAAAGCTAGAAAAATCTTCACAAAATTAATTTTGACAAAAATCGTTTTCAAAATCTGTCTGAATCTTCTCTGAAATACTTTTTAAATGGGTATTCAAACACTTTTTACGTAAATAGATTTTTTTTCATGACATACTTATTACTTCTATACATGAGTGATTGTTTTGGTCCTGTATATCTAAAGGTGTCAATGTCAGTGCCAAAAACAGCCTGGCATTCACAGACACAAGGTTATTGTCTAATTTAGAGGAACATTTTGTCCATTTCAGCCCAAAATGGCCGCCACAGCTGAGCGACTCTAATTACACCTGTCTTTATGTCCTGTCTGTGCTCAATGATGATGGTCTATTCACATTTGAAAAACTCGGCTCCTTTGTCGACTGATTCAGCCATTGTCCGAGTCAGTTTTACATACAAATTCAAATGGGGGGGAAATTACAATCAGCAATCAGGATCTGTAGCATAAAAGGGCTGTTGGTGTGAGGTGTGAGTCCTAAATATGGTATTTGCTTCAAATTATTAGCTATCCACATAATCCATTTTGGGCAACAAATACGTTTAGCAGTTTTGCAATATGTTTACAAAATGCCATCACACATTTTAGATTAAAAAAGAACAACTGTGAAGGTAAAAAGGTTTTTTTTGTTTGTTTTTTGTTATAACATCTCTGTGCAGGATTTTGCAATCTGCACTATGCTTCTAAAATGATATCAACTTAATTAAATGAAACGGTCTACTCTTTCTGCATATCATCGAAAGCAGCCACAACATCCTCCAGCCCTGAAGTCTAGATTGCGAATTAAAAATCAGTTTTCTTATCCTAATCAGCGCTGCACAGTCGTCTGCCTGGTTCCTATATGCGCCACACTTGACAGATTTTCATGGGCTGGGCAGATAAAGCCGTAACGGGAGGAGGACACGTGACCAGAGAGCTTGAAGGAGCGGCGTTCATAAGTGTGTGGAGACAAGAGCGAGAGCGCACACGGAGAGGCGAGCGGCAGCGGCACCCGCGGCACAGCAGCAAGTGCTCCAAAACAGCGCGTTAGAAGGCAGAGGCGCTGCATTTCAAACTTGTGCAACTTTGAAAAACAACTATGCTTGAAATGCGGATTGTTTTTAAACTAATACCATTCATTACTTAGGTCTGTTTTTTTACATAAGATCAAAGGTGTTTGGTGAGGCGTGTTTGACTTGGATTAAGGACGATTCATTCTGCGCACTTTGGGCATTATGTAAGGTAAGTCTATTTCATATATGTTTTATATTGCCTACGTGTTTTGAATTATATGTAAGTACCTTCGTGCAGTTTAGCACGTGGAGGAGTCATATTTTTCTCTATGTGCACAAACATTGAATTACTAACCTCTTGATTTGTTTACTGTTCTTTCTACTCACAATAAATGTTGGCAGATTTTGCTGCTCTTTGCCCTTAAACATATGTTGAAATTTAAAATAATAATAATAATACAATTAAATAAAAAAAAAAAACAAGTGAGAGTGTATTAATTCAGGCAGATACAAACATAATCAAAATTAGTTGATGTCGATGTAGGTAAACATCCGTGCATCGTCTGTAAAGTGATGGTCTGATGGTTTATGCGCTGAGAGAATAGGGTGTTGTTGGAGCTGTGCAAATAAATTTTATATGTACAGATATATATATTTTTAATGAGATAAACTAAATATATATTGATGATATGATTACATAGAAAACATAAATGTAGTTATTTTATTTTATAATGCCTTTTGCTTGGTTATTTAACCCTGAAGGCGTGAACACAGCTCCAACAATAACACATTCAGATGCTGGGCAGAAATGCTCCGGATAAAATAATGTGTCTTCTCATTATTTAGGAGTCAAGTGCGTGAGAGCAGACAGCCACAGCCATGAAGTCAGTGCTGGACGGAGTGGCCGACACCACCTTCAGGACTATCACCTCCGGACTGCAGTTCCTGGGCTCCAACGATGCCAACTACGACGACCCCCTCAACAATGTGGACTTTAAGACCTCCTTCTCACTGCAGAAGCCACTTTCGGCTTTTCGCAGTAACTCTTTTCCAGACAAAGTCCCTGTAGACGAGGAACTCATTTTAAAAAACATCCCATTTTTCCCTACCAATGCCACAGACCTGTTCAGTAACCGGACGCTGCGAGAGGATGGCAGTAACATTCAGTGTGGGGAGAACTTTATGGACATGGAGTGCTTCATGATCCTGACCCCGAGCCAGCAGCTGGCTGTGGCAATGTTATCTCTGACCCTGGGCACCTTCACTGTGCTGGAGAACCTGGTGGTGCTGTGTGTCATCCTCCAGTCTCGCACGCTGCGATGCAGACCCTCTTACCACTTCATTGGCAGTCTGGCCATCGCCGATCTCCTGGGCAGCATTATATTTGTCTACAGCTTTCTGGACTTTCATATTTTCCACAGAAAGGACAGCCCTAATGTGTTCCTGTTCAAGCTGGGCGGAGTCACTGCCTCCTTCACTGCGTCAGTGGGTAGTCTTTTCCTCACTGCAATAGATCGCTACATCTCCATCCACCGCCCTTTGGCCTACAGACGCATTGTGACGCGCACCAAGGCCGTCATCGCCTTCTGTGTGATGTGGACCATCTCCATTGTCATCGCAGTGCTACCTCTGTTTGGCTGGAACTGTAAGCGCCTCAACTCTGTGTGCTCTAACATCTTCCCCCTCATCGACAAGAACTATCTGATGTTCTGGATCGGAGTCACCAGTGTCCTGGTCCTGTTCATAATCTACGCCTACATCTTTATCCTGTGGAAGGCGCACCACCATGCCGTGCGCATGCTGAGCCGCGCCTCTCAGAAGAGCCTGGTGGTCTACTCCGCAGATGGGACTAAAGTGCAGTCCACACGACCAGAGCAGGCACGCATGGACATCCGGCTGGCCAAAACACTGGTGCTGATCCTGGTGGTGCTGGTGATCTGCTGGGGCCCTGTGCTGGCCATCATGGTTTATGACCTGTTCTGGAGGATGGAGAATGACATCAAGACAGTGTTTGCCTTCTGCAGCATGCTCTGCCTGCTCAACTCCACAGTGAACCCCATCATCTACGCGCTGAGGAGCAAGGACCTGCGTCACGCCTTCCTGAGTTCATGCCACGCCTGCAGGGGCAGCGGGCAGCAGCTGGACAACAGCCTGGAGTCAGACTGTCAAAACAGACACATCTCTGCACACCGCGCCGCAGAGAGTGCCGTCAAGACCACTGTGAAAATAGCCAAAGTCACTATCTCTGTGTCCACAGACACCTCCGCCGAAGCCGTGTAGGGCCAGGGACACTCTGTAAATGTCACCCCAAAACATCCAACACAATTAAGGGAAAAAAACACAGTTTCAGCTGACATTTCACATGGCTTTGGAGACTGCAGTGCGTCATTTGTGTGCCCAAGTGCCAAATGGTTGTTAGGTCATAGAAGACTCACAACTTTAATGAAAGGAGTATCATAAGTGTGTCAATTAGTGAAGGCATATTCTATTTTTATACTGTGAATTCAGGTTTTGAAAACAATATAACATCATCAATGGGATAAGGGGCTACTGATGTTCTTAATTCAACTCATTTGACTGTGTCATGTTGACGTCATGTGTTGTACCACAACAGACCTAGACCTTTGGCTTCATCTACATGCTGAATATGGACAATTATGAAGACTAAACCATAACTCCACATTATTTGTTTGGCATCAATTGTCTTTTGTACTTAAAGAACTAACTTGTGACAACACTCAGTGAGTGGAAAATACTATAAAACAAGTGAATGAAAGGTAATGCAAAAATAAAACAAACAACAACAACAACAACTCAAAGAGGAAATAAAAGTTGTTGGTTCACATGGATCTCAAACAGCATTTTCTTGGACAGCGACAGTTGTCAACTCCACTCGAACTGTTAAGCTTTTGGAATGTCTTTGTTCAAATGTAAATCTAACCAACTGTACAGTGTTACAATGAAAGTGTTTGAGTCATTTAGCAGCAGCTAACTCCACAAGCTTAAGGCCAAAGCTTGGATGCCTTGAAGAGTTTAGACGCAGTGTGCTGGTCACTACTGACACAAACGTGTGTTTGAAGAGCTATTACATGGACTGTATGACTGACTATTACCATGCGTGTGCTATTGTGTGATATTTATCCACCTTGAGCCTTCCATCAGTAACCTGTTTTTAGTGCTAAACTGTTGAAGCAAACTTCTTTTCCGTGGGGAAATATTAGCTAAACCATGCTCCAACCTATAGTAAAAACCCTCCAGGCATTATTCATTTTTTAAAAGAAAAAAAAAAGATAAAATAAGGGGTCATTCTATTTGCGGGTTACTTGAAATAAAGCTTGTGTGTATGCATAATGTAGAAAAGCAAAAACTGGTCTTACAAAACAATCTGAAAATGTGATTTTTCAAATAAACAATGTAGTACTTTGAAAACCTTAGAGCTCACAGCACAATCGTCCTGTAGAAATTTATCTTGGTGTGAAGTCGTCAGACAGCTGTATCAGTATGCTTCGCTGCCTCTGTATTAGTGAGTATTGAAGATCAAATTGTCAATTGTCAAGTGGCTTCTGTACATTGGTGGCATAACAAGGACAAAAAACACAAGTGTTTTTAGTATTGCTGTTTTCAAATTTTTGAATAAAGTTGCAAATTGTTGTCAGAATTGCCTGCATTTTTATTTGGCTGACTAATAAAAATGATAGACCTTCCCATCTCAGGTCCAGCCCAAGAGTCATACTCATGCACATCGATAGAGCAACAGTGCCCTCCTGTGTCCACTATTATAACTCTTTCAAATGCCTGCTTTTAAAGACACTGAAATTGGCCTTGACAGCAACATCTGCTCGCTTCCTCAAATGTGCAGTTAAGATATGGGTGAGAAGTCTAAGCATCTGCTGACACAGATGCACGAGATTTTCTTCCTAATGCATAGTTTATTAGACTGTGGACTCTGAGGACAAGGTGAACAGATTTATCCTCAAATTGCATCATAATTTAATTGAGTTTTCATTATTAAAATAATGACATAGATCGTTGGTAAATTGGGCAGTAATTAACAAATATGAAACAAGGACCAATATTGTACAAAGACAGGGTTACTGTTGACTAAAATGAAATTATTTAGTCCTGTTATAGGCCTGTTAAAAAAAAGCCTTGTTTCCACTGTCTCAAAGTAGGATTTAACACTGAAACTCCGCTCACAATAATGACTGAAAAGGAAAGTGAAGGGGTTAGGACAGGAGGTATAAGATAAGACAAGATAACCTTTATTTGTCCCACAATGGGACAATGTCACAGTATTGCACATAATTATGAAAGCTGAATGACACATGTTCAGGACTAACAGTGTTTGTTGTAGAGTCTGACAGCAGCAGGGTGGATCAGTCTCTCACTGAAGCTGCTCTCCAGAGTGGACCGAGTGTCCTGCAGGGGGTGACACTCATGGTCCAGCATAGATGTGAATTTAGCCAGGACCCTTCTGTCCCCCACCTCCTGCACCGAGTCCAGAGCACAGCCCAGGACGGAGCTGGACTTCTTGATGACTTTGTCCAGCTTCTTCCTCTCCCTCTCTGTGATGCTGCTGCTCCAGCAGACCACACCGTACAGGAGCTGATGCCACCACAGAGTCGTAGAAGGTCTTCAGGAGTGGCCCTGTCACTCCAAAAGACCTGAGTCTCCTCAGGAGGTAGAGCCGACTCTGGCTCTTCCTGTACAGTGCGTCTGTGTTATGAGTCCAGTCCAGTTTGTGGTTCAGATGAACACCCAGGTACTTGTATGAGTCCACTATCTCAATGTCCCTTCCCTGGATGTTCACTGGTGAGGGGGCAGTGGAGTGGCGTCTGCGGAAGTCCACCATCTTTCCCGCGTTGATGAGGAGGTGGTTCCGCTGACACCAGTCCACAAAGTCCTGCGCCAGTCCTCTGTACTCCGCATTGTCATCGTCCGTGATGAGTCCGATGATGGCAGAGTCGTCAAAGAACTTCTGCAGGACACAGCTGTCCGTGTCGTGTCTGAGGTCTGCAGTGTAAAGGGTGAAGAGAAAGGGCGCGAGGACGGTGCCCTGGGGCGCCCCCACACTGCAGGTCCGAGTGTCAGACAGTCCCGGGCTCTCACAAACTGGGGTCGGTCTGTGAGGTAGTCCAGGATCCACTCTGCCAGGTCATACTCTACACCAGCCGTCTCCAGTTTGTCCCTCAGGAGCAGTGGCTGATGGTGTTGAAGGCGCTGGAGAGATCAAAGAACAGGATCCTCACAGAGCTGCCAGGCTTTTCCAGGTGAGAGAGAGAGCGGTGCAGTAGGGAGATGACGGCGTCCTCCACTTCAATGCCAGGCCGATATACAAACCGCAGCGGATCCATGGCTGAGCTCACGGTGAAGCTCACCGCTCCAGTGTCTTCATCACATGGGACGTGAGAGCCACCGGCCTAAAGCTGTTCAGGTCTTTGAAGCGCTGTGTCTTGGGCACTGGTACCACACAGGAGGCCTTCCAGAGCTGTGGTACCACCCTCAGCTTCAGGCACATGTTAAAGACATGCTTGATAACTTCACACAGTTCATCTGCACAGGACTTAAGGAACCTGGAGCAGATGTTGCTGAGACAGCAAGTGGTTGGCTGGAGGACTGTGTGATTGGTCTAATAACAAGGATCACACTTCAAACTCTGCCCTTTGTCATAAAAAAAAACCCTGCTTAAATCAGTGCAGCACAATAATCGCGCTTAGACCTGCAGAGTCCATCGGTGTCGTTCGACATTGGAGTTTCCGGTTTCTCTATTGGTCTGCACTAGGAGCATGACTAGGAGCTGGCGGGAGCGTGCTTTGCGCCCTGATTTGGTAGCTAAAAGCTAACATATATCAACTTGTGTTTTTGTAAACAGTTTAGTTTGCTGTCTTATTTTAACATTATTGATTACATTTATTGGATGATAGCATTAGCTTAGAGACAAAACCCTTATTTGTTACTATAAATCAGGGGCGCCCAAACTTTTTTCCTTGGCGGGCATCAAGTAATAGATAAAATCCCAAGGGCCAATGGATTTTGTGTTGCATTGCACAAGTTTATATGAAAGAGATGATGATTAAATTGTCTCAACATATTTTAGGGGAATAGAATTGATGTGGTGTCTTTTCAACTAATGACAGTATTTTCAACACAGAAATTAATCAAATAGATACTCCTAATAAATCTCAGCACAACGTCATGGGCCATATTAGACCCCCTAGAGGGCCAGGTTTGGCCCGCTGGCTCCAATTTGGGCACCCCTGATATAGATGTTCCTAGGGGAAGTATTTACATGGTAGGAAAGGTCTTAACGTGCTGCCTGTGTTTATCCATCTGTAACTCGCTCTCTGCTTTGTATTCATTAGTTTTATTCATTTTAGCAAAACTCTGCTAATTCCCTATAAGGATTATTGCAGTGGCCACTGTGGGACACAAACTAGGTGCTTCAGGATAAGAAAGACGTGCACAGAGCCGATCAGTGTCGATCGACGTTGATCCGAACGCAGTGCACCCGGTAAGTTTGTGATCAACTTTACCCCGATTTGCTCTGATGTCACGAGTTGGAAGCTGGTGAAATCCAAAAGGGATCAACCAACTGGAGCTGCCTAATCCAGATGATCGACAAGAGTTCACGGCTGCAACGGAGACAGAGCTAAAAGTCTTATTTAAAGATGAACAGCTTCAAAAAGGCCTTTTCTACCCACTCATTGATGACATCGCACTTGATGAAATATACAACTAGTCACTTAATGAAGATAATCATGAAATAAAAAATAGATGCCTTCAAAAAAAGGAAGGAGGGAAAAGAAACATTTAAAAGTTAGTTTCATACTGTTCAATTCTCAAGGCTAAGTGAAAAAGGATCAAACTATTGCCTAGGGAAATGATTACATAAGCTTTTAATTAAAACGATAGCACAGGGGTTGTGGCGGCTGCTCCACCTGGTTGAGCCCGTTAGGATTTCATGAGCTTTCAACTCTTGATATAAGAGCAAGTCAGGGTAAAGTCAAACGCAAACCTACCTGGGTACACAACGTTCAGATCAAAACTGATTGACACCGATCAGACCAACGATTGGACAATAAAATGTCCAAAAATGACTGGGGGCAGTAAACAATGCTATTAGAGGCGGAAGATATAGCCAATCGAAAAACTGTTGATTTGGAGATATACAAAATTAGAATATGAGTATTGTCTATATTTAAATCTTGTAAAAATAGACGCTGTTGTTGTTGTGTTACTTTTAATGGCAATTGGCAGCCAACTGAAAAGGTACATTTACCGCCACCTACTGTAGTTCTTCAAAGTATGTGTTTTACGCTATACCATAAAAAAAGTAGAGCAAGAGAGAGAGAAAGAGAGAATAAAAGAGAAAGAGAGAGGGGAAGAGAGTGCAATGGCAAGAAGCCATTGTTGTTGTGTAACTTTTAATGGCGTCCGGGAGCCAACTGGAAAGGTGCATTTACCGCCACCTACTGTAGTTATACGTCTTAAAGGTATGTGTTTCACGAAGGAGGAGGGAAAGAAAAAATTGCATGGTTATATCCCATACAGTTTCCGTGACGATGATGCCACGCCTTTGACGACGATGTCACGGCTTTGACGATGATGTCACGCCTTTGACGATGATGTCACGCCTTTGACGATGATGTCACGCCTTTGACGATGATGTCACGGACAATGACGTCACCAATCACCAACATTCCGCCACTCTTTTTAAAAAAATAATATTTTTGGATCGAAGGCTTTATTAGACAGGAAAGTTTACGAATAAATTCGAACAATTGGATACCAACCACCATAAAACACATTGCTACTTTGACAACGGATCCCAGATACTGAAAGCAATAGCAAGAATCAAACGAAGATTATTTACAAAACGAACTTTGAATGACAAGTCGGACAAAAGGTGCGACCTGTGATACAAGCAATGGAAGGAGTACTTTTACGGACTACGACAGAGTCTGAGGACTACGACAAAGTCTGAGGAATAAAGTCTGGCGGTAATGCAACACTTGGATGCCAACCGCCATAAAACAACAACAACAACAACAACAACAACAACAAGCGGAAAAACGGGTTAGTTTAAAAGTCTATGGTAAGAAAAAGAGAAGAGCGCTGTTTTTGTTGTTGTTTTACTTTTAAGGGCAGTTGGCAGCCAACTGAAACGGTGTATTTAGCCTCACCTACTGTAGTTGTACGTCTTCAAAGTCTGTAAAAAAGGGTCCTCCACAAGCGAAAGAGGGTTGAGGGGGGAGAAGTCTAAATAATAGTCTAAAGGAGATGTCCTCTGTAAAACTACAGTAGGTGGCGGTAATGTAACACTTGGATACCAATCACCAAAGAAGAAGAAGAAAGAAAAAATAGCGTTACTATTAGTGACTGCTGTATTACGCAGTCACGCAATGATGACCTCAAGAAGAGACAGAAACGTGTAGTGTAACCCTTCTTTTGTGATTCAGTTTATGGTCCATACAAGCGAATTACGTTTCATCAAATTGAAACAAAAACTACAACTACCAGCATCGCGCGTCCTTCTGCCCATGCGCAGCAGAGTTTGGTGAGGGACGGTAACTGATCGCCTGAAAGCGCTTAGCCGTTGTATGAATCTCTTGGAAGTCCGGGCATTAAATCTATCATCATCTGATTAAACACGGCTTTCATCTGTAGCTATTTTGGTCATGTATTAGCTCGACGCGTTATATTGCTCTCAAGATACAGAATTTGATCGTCAAAGCTCATTAGATAAGGTTATAGGGCGTATTTTCGCTCCCCGGAAACCTGCTATATTTAGCCGCTAAGGTTAGCTAGCTTTAGCAGCTCAGACCGGGCCCACAGGATAACCTCGATTCTGCTGTAAAGCTCTTCCAAACTCTTAGTAAAATGGCGTGTGGGGCTACTCTGAAGAGGAGTCTGGATTTCGACCCATTAATGAACCAGGGTTCACCGAAAAGACGGAGGTGCGCCCCAATCGTGTCTCCGGTGTCTTCGCCCCAGAAATACCTGCGTCTAGAGCCTTCGCCTTTTGGGGAAGTGTCGAGACTCACAACAGGTAACGACACATGTTTTACACCAGATGTACAGTTGTATAGTTGTGCTATATGTTGGGTGGCCTCCTGGGACTGTAACGTTGCTTGTAATGGTTGCGTTGTCCAAACAAAACACACATGACGCAGGGTTTGCATCGGAGCTAACACTGTTTCACTCTTATCTGCTTTGCCAATGTGCAATGTTGACGTGTCTGATATTGACGCCTAACTAACCCCTAAACGTTTACATTTCGTGTTTGGCTCCAAATATCTATTGCATTTCGTTTATAATTATTACAATATTTACGTACTGAGCTCATTTCTGGGCTATAACGTGCTTGTGGTAACTTGTGGCAGTAGTAGGCCCAGGTCAAATACTCATGATGTTGTTGCCACTTACTGAAAATCATGCTCATGGCTTAATTATGTTGACAAAACTTTCCCCATTTCCTCTTAAAGACCTAATAGTTTATCTTATGTGTTTGGTCTCTCCAGAGCAAATCCTCCAAAACATAAAGCAGGAGTACAAGCGATTGCAGAAGAGGCGGCACCTGGACAGTGGTTTCCAGCAGCCGGGTGATGGATGCTGTCCAGTGGAGCTGCAGCATATTCACAGTGGAGCTGCTCTACCAGGTACAGTCAGGACACTGCTGTTAGCATTTCATGTCTTTAGTCAAAGCAATATGCTTTGTCCTGTTCTTCTGAGCTGTCCTGAGATTAACGCTGCGTTTCAGTCGTCTTCAGAGGTCAGACCTCTGACCGCAGAGTGGCGGTTTCTCAGAGTACCAGTCATCAAGACAAAATAATGACCACTATTTTATAGTAACGGAAGTAACTTCATTTAAGTTAATGTATTGACCTGGACATTGTTATTACCGTTCCAGTTTATAAAACATTGTTGGCTCTGTGGACGTTTGCGACATTAGCATCATACATTTAACACACACACACGCACATATACATACATACACGCATACAGACGTATAACACAAGTACTGTCACTAATGAAGCTGTCGGGTGTTTATCCTTCACATAACACTGGGCACAGCCATGTTAAATTTTCTAGCTAGCTCTGAAATTTTCTCAGTTTCAGAGTAGGTATTCCAAGTTGGAAGGATGTTCCTTTGAAAGTACAAGTCGGAACTCGGAAGATGGGAGCACAGAGGACGACTGGAATGCACCATAACTACCACCAGTGCTAGTGGTTTAGTTGAGTTGTCAGTTTAACAGGAATGTCCTTTGTCTGTATAGACAACATTTTGGTCCTCTGTTCCTTTTCTTCTGGTGGTTTGTGGCCTACAGCAAAACAAGAATGCACATCAAAACAGGAATTGGGTTCAAGAGCATTTTATATAGTTAGTAATTAGCAGTTTATATTTTAACTTATGGAAATATTATAAACCTTAAATGCTGTATAAAAGTTGTTTTCATTTGATTTTAAACAAAATTACCCTTTAAGATTAGATTTGAATGTTTTTAGTTTAGTGTTCAGTGTGATTGGTTTGGCTTAATTTCTGCATGTGTTTTGTGGTTGTGTGAACAGGGATGTCTTCTGGAGCGTCGTCTCCCACCAGGAAAGAGCAGCCCCTGCTCTCGCTCAAACAGGTGGGCTTGATCTGTGAGAGACTACTGAAGGAGCGCGAGGAGAAGATCCGCGAGGAGTACGACGAGATCCTCACCTCAAAACTTGCAGGTCTGTAACTTTGGGTTCTTCCTCACGTTTTATTCAAACATTCTGAATTTACCCTTTTATATCTTTTTCAGAACAATATGATGCCTTTGTGAAGTTTACACATGATCAGCTGATGCGAAGATTTGGAGAGCAGCCAGCCAGCTGTAAGTATCTCTAGTTGGCTAACAGTCATAAGCCCCTAATCAGTTCGCTTTAAGAAACTATTAGGGCCCTGGAGTTTGTACTATATTCAGAACTAGATATAAGAATATAAGGCATATATTTTATGCAAACTACATGCACCTATGAGCGTTCCAAACGCACGCCTTTGCACTGATCCATTATTACAATATTGCTTCCTTAAGATGATGCTACTTGAAATGTCGACCTAAACTTAAAATGTTTTCTCATTAGTGTTTTTGTTCCTTTTTTTTTGGCAGATGTGTCCTGAGTTCTTTGCTTTTGGAGAGCCTTGCTGCGTCTGCCGGACTCGGTGGCAGTGGGATTGTCGCTGTGCCATACGTCGCCTGTGTCTGGACCTCGGTCAGTGGAGCCGGCTCTGCTCCTCTGATGCTCCTAGTGGCCTCTTAACTGCCCTGTCTATATATCTTTGGTTTGTTTTGATGCCTTCACATTAGGCTCACTGCCACACGCACCCTTGGCCTTTCAATGTTTTCTTTTTTGTGATCGATTTTCTTTTGAGAAGGAGGTTAGTGTACATTTTGAAAAGGGATTCGACTTATGCAAATGGACGATTGAAAGCCTTTTGACTGGACTCTGGCCACAGGCTTTTCAAGCATTGTTTTAACTTGTTCTGGCAGTTACTGTCATTTTGTTTGTATACACTGAACATTTTTTTTCTTTGCTTGAGTTTTGTTCAATGTAACTATATTTTATTTGCTGTAGTTATATTGGGCTTTGGTTCAAAAAAGCTTACAAATAAAGCGTTTACATAAATGTCTGTGTCCAAATTCTTTCACCAATGCAAATTTGGCTTTCAAGACCTGAAGAAGACAATTGGACAAATGCCTGAATGTATTCACTGTTCACAATATTTTTTCTTCTAGTTGACATAATTTAAATCTCTTTTGCTATGGAGTTTGCTGGGGATTACACCCATCCATGGGTTTCAGACTGGTGAGAACCTAGGACTGTTTCAGTTCAGTTCAGATCAGTTTAAAACAAAAAATATCTTTAGAGTGGGAAAAAATCCTCTGCTGAAATACATTTTCAATATGCAACATAACCTTACCTCAAAATACCACAGTTTTTTGATGCTCACTTCCGTGAGAAAATATGGCACTAAGTTCAATAAACGTTACTTTTTCTGTATTGAAATGTAGAACATGCAGCGTATATTTTCCTAAATGGCAAAATCGGTATTGTTCACCAGGAGCATTCAGGCCTGTGGGTCGTAATAACTACTTCACTGCCTTTCTATTTTTTTCCCATATTTTTTGTACAAGTCGCGATCAGCTGTGTAACCTGGCTGGAGCTTTGCAGAAAACAAACGCACCACTGCTGTAAGTGACGCATAGGAAAAGGACGTTTCCGATTGGCTGTTGAACGAGGAAGCGGATTTTTTTTATGCTGTACTTTAGCCAGCATGCCGCGGACAACACATTAGAATGATACGTTGGTATTACTTAAATGCCCATTATAACTAAAGGACAATGGCCTGCTCATTTAGAAGAGCGATCGCTGCCAAGGTAAATTTGGTAAAAATAGCATGTTGTATACTAGGATATCCGCTGTTGTCCTGGACTCTATTTGACCCTGACCATAGACATCGTTTATTCAAACCTGAAGTCATGATGTGTGTGTTTGGGTTTACAGCTGAGCAGGACTCTGCAGCAGCCCGAGGAGCTCCTACTGCCAGCCCTGTCCGCTGTCCCAGTCTTCAGAAAACAGTGATTCATTTTTCCTCATTAATCCCATATTGTATGCATCAGTCACACCGTTATAGAAAGTGTACATGGCGCTTATGATGATTCCACTAATATAACAAAAAAATGTCAGTGCATTTTTTATATTTATGAGCATAACACCAAGGGTTAACTTGTGTGTCCATTTAAGGAACACCAACAAATGACAACAGACGAAGAAGATAGCTTCAAATAACCACAACTTTCTTCAAAGTGAATTTTCACTGACATTGACGTGAACACTACGTGTTACTTCATGTTATGTTATGTGTCCTCCACAGGCAGACTCCTGACTTCAAACTCTCATTGAGTGTGTTACGTTTGAATGGGATTTTACCCACAACAGCAGACATACAGCTGCAGACAGAAGACCTAACCAGACAGGTTAGTCCCTAAGAAAAGCACATGGCAGGCTATGATATTTACTTATTTACTGTATACAAAAGGTATTCAGACAGCAATAACGGTATGGTGTCATAATATGATATCACTTTGTGAAACAGATTTTCACTCTGTTCTTTTAACAAAGAATACCCACTGCCATGTTTTTCTTCTCACACCTCTGCCCTCATGTCTATATATCTAGTATATTGCAGTGATACATGTTTTTTCCATTAAAATACATCTATGAGGCCAGAGAAGATTTTATGAGTGACGCCATAACTGATGCATTAAAAATGAAGAGATGTTTTGTTTTAGTTAAAACCAGACTGTGTGGTGCAAGACATTTCTGCTGGAAGTGGAGCCATCAACTTCACAATTAACCGTAAACTTTTCATTCAGGTCAGTTATCAGTTTTATTATCATTTTATGAAATCTAGATTCTTGTCCACTGTACATTTTTTTCTATTTTTAGAAATTGTTGGAGACATTTGACAATGATGCAAAGTTTGGTTTAAATAGTGAGCTTTTGAACACACTTAATCGTGGCACCACATTGGTAGAATACAGGTTTGTGGGTCTAATCACTGCTCTGAGCACCACTACATGTACATGCACTACTGCATGATCCTTTATGTTTATATTTTTATACTTCACAGCTCTCCAAACATTGCCAAAAAATTCCATGCTGGACACCTCCGCTCTACTATAATTGGTGAGTATTTTAAGTTTTAGGGTTGTTTTTTTAATAATGTAATCTTGACCTATTTTTCCTGAAAAGGAAACTTCATTGCCAACCTGAAGGAGGCTTTGGGGAATAAAGTTATCAGAATGAACTATCTGGGAGACTGGGGCATGCAGTTTGGTGAGTGAAGATGGTCAAATCTTTCAAAGGAAAGTCTTACTCATATGAGTCAAATTAACTATTGATTAAAGGCGGTATGGACGATTTTTCGGCGATTTGAGAACGCAGGCGGAAGTGCGCATGCGCACTCCCCCGTGCGGACTGATACAACACACACGTGCGTTTGTTTATTAGAGCGACGGAGCGCATCGCATCTCTCGTCTCCCGTAGATTTCTGTCCACTTCTGCGTCAGCTCGAACTGTCTTTCTCCGTCTTCATTTTGCCCTGTACACTGAGGGAACTATATTATGATAGATCCATGCGCTTCGGCACGCGGAAACGTGGGGACGAGCCTGACGCGGCTGCAGGTGAGCGGTTGGTGCGTTTTATGATTGATACGTGGCAGGACTAATGATTTATCCACGCCACGAGGAAATATGATAAAAAAATTGCTGAAAATAATCGTCCATACCGCCTTTAACTTATGATATTACCATATTTAATAGTATTAAATATAATACATATATACATATATAATATATATATAATAAAAAGTTTCCTGTAGCAGCAGGAGCAGTAATCAGAATCTATCGTGCAATGTTAAAGGCTCTGTAACTTCTCTGGTCTGCCACTGGCTTGTCTCCATAGAGATGTTTCTTTGTCTAGATTCTTTGTCTAGAATGTTCCTCAGTATAGTTTTAAACTTACCGGTCTCAATGGAGACAATCAGATGATGACACCAGGCCAAGGTAAAATACTGCTATAAAAACACATGGCAATATATAATATTATAATGCCATAATGGCATGTAGATATGCAGATGGCCATTAGAAAAGTTACATGATGCACATTTAATTAGATTGTACTGCACGTCCTAACCAAATGAAGTAAATAGTCTTTCATTAGTCATCATCATTCTTTTTTCTATCAAGGTTTGTTAGGCGCCGGCTTTACACAGTTTGGCTCCTATTCAAAACTGAGGGACAATCCATTGCAGCATTTGTTTGAGGTATGTGGACTGGAGTCATTTTTCTGACATTCAAAAGGCATTTAGTTCTCATTTTCTTTGTGCGTAAACCTGCTCAGTCACTTGTGTGTTGTTTTTCACTTAAGAACAATATGATGTCCTTTGTCACAGATACCATAGCCTTGTTTGGCTGTTAAAGCATTAAATGTATGTGATTCTTTATTTGATTCATAGAACCCAGGAATCTACGCCATGAAGCAAGCACTATGAACACGATCCTAAAGCATTTGTGTGTATGTTGTTTTTTAAGGTCTATGTACAAGTGAACAGAGAAGCTGAACACAATGATAACCTGAGACAAGAGGCCAGAGACTTCTTCAGAAAACTGGAGGAACACAACCCTGAGGCTGTGGGTTTATGGCAACGCTTCAGGGACATCACAGTGGAAGAGTACCAGCACGTGTATAAGGTGAGGTAACTTTACAGCGTCGACGCACAACGAACCTTAAATAATTGTATGTTATCTTAGCGCTTAGGGGTGCGTTTTGATGTTTACTCCGGAGAGTCCCTTCACCAAAGCCAGGCTCAGGAGGTGGTCGAGCAACTGCAGAGTCGAGGCCTGTTGAAAACTACTGAGTAAGTTCCAATGAACTGTGAGCACAGCAATGCCCTTTTGGAGCATCATTGTTTAAAGAATACAGTAAATATTAAATGCTTAAATATGCACGGCTCACTTTAAGTACAACGTTGAGTGTGTAAATGAAGGGGAAACGATTATAACATTGGCTAAAGCGCTTTCAAGTCAGTTGTTCTTAATGCGTCTCCTCTAACCTATAATGGTAAACTAATGCTTCCAGGAAGGGCACAGGAGTCGTGGATCTTTCTGTTTCTGGAGACTTGAGCAACGTATGCACTGTACTTCGCAGTGATGGAACCACTCTTTACATCACCAGGTAAGGACTAGAACACCTCTGCCACACCAGTCAGTACAATGTAACCACAGTTGACCATTTCTGTCTGTTGCAGAGATATCGCTGCTGCTATTGACAGAAAAGATAGGTACAAGTTCACAGAGATGATTTATGTGGTAAGAGTTTTGCAGTTTGGGCATTTGTCCCAACTAAACTGTGTATCCAGATGGCTTTCAGCTAAAATAATCCACACCAACAGAGCAGCGGTGGCACATAACCTGCTTTAAATCTCCTCCATCTGCTCTGACACATCCACCTGGGACACACTTTATTCTTCTATACTTGGGTCACTGAAAAGCGCTTTATAAATAAGTTGTTATTATTATTATTATTATTATTATTATTATTATTAGAGAGCGGGAGCACAGACAAGAGAGTCAGACAAGTTTTGTTTCATACTTGTTTGAGGTGTGTGTGTGTACGAGTTACCGTGGTTAATGAAGATGTATTAGGCTTTTTTCTGGTACTTAATATCTTACTAACTTACTACTTACTAGCATAAGTAGATCATCATTTTAAAATTTTATCTATTGTAAACCGCAATATAAAAGGTCTATTTCGCATAATATATGTATCCTTTAAAAAAAAAGTTTCTTCAATGTTTCTTTTCTTCTGAAGACGGATAAAAGCCAAGCCAACCACTTCCAGCAGTTGTTCCAGATTCTACCGGCTTTGGGACACCACTGGGCTGAAAGGTGGGGTACAGCTTTTCTTTCATTTTTATTTATACATGTATTTAATTATTTATTGAACAGAGAACGTGCACATTAATCAACAGTTCTGTAAATGTAGAGTTAGTCAGAAAGGCTAGTATTTATCTATAGAGTGTCTTCCACCAATGAGAACACCCATGACAGTGAAGATAAGATGGACAAAAGGATGATGTCTCTGCGCTGGGGAGCAACCATGAATTTCAATAGTACATACAGTATATGACATATTCCAATAAGGATATGTTTTCCTTAAACATGTCATCGGGTCTCACTTTCCTAAATAAAAAGGTCAAACACGTTCTCATGTTTTTGTAATAATCATTTCATTTGGTGGTATAGAACAATGTGGTAAATATTGATCATACTTTTACATCAGTCAAGTGGCAGATTGTGAAGGAAAGATTAAAGGTTGACAATTACACTAGGTAGAACTAAGTGTCTCTCTAAGTGTCATGGAGGGGACTGTATTCTGACCATTTGAACAAAATAATAATATTTTCAGGTATTAATGTCAAATTGTAGCTATTGTGTAATTTTTATATGGATTTTGGCCCTTGTTTACAGTATGGTTGCTAGGTAACAGTTGTAGAATTACTGGTACCTGTCACATCTGCTGCTCAGGTCCAACCAGGAAGTGGCTATATGAACTTGTCAAACTGAGGACAAAACATTTGCAGTGTTACCTGTCACATGCACTATAAGTGAAGTTAATGGTGAGAGTCATTCATTTGCAGCTGTCGACATGTCCCGTTTGGTCTGGTGAAGGGGATGAAGACTCGGACAGGAGAGGTGGTCTTTCTTGAGGACGTTCTGGACGAGGCCCGCACCAGGATGCTACTCAACATGAGCCAGTCAAAAAGTAAACACAACCTATAGACTATTGCTCATTGTTAGTTAGAATCACCTACAAAATTAAATGAAGTGACATATTAAGAGAGTCTGATGGTGCCCTTTTTTTTTGGTTTTTCTATCATAGCAACAAAGGAACTTGAAGATCCAGAGGACACTGCAGAGAAAGTGGGATTAAGTGCGTTAATTGTCCAGGTACTTTTTTGCTACATCTTAATTTACTTGAATTTAAAATGCAATTACGCATGCAAAACAAACATCCTATTCTGCATTGATTGGCATTGTCTTTTTGTGAGCTCCAATAACGTGTTCCTCCATTTCCCGTTCTGCTTTGCCTTTAAAACGTCATACAAACAGTCACATATTCAGTAGCAACAATCTGAGCTTCCCACATTTCTAAGAGATACAGGGCTGTATTTTGCCCTCGGTCTTAGTTAAGTTTGGTGCTGCGGAGCTCATTTTGTCACATATTGCATCGCCGCAATTGATGACAGCGCAGGGCGGGGAATTCTAAACATTTTGGGAGTAATATGCCAAAATATGTGTGTGGTCTTGTACCTATACTCCGGAGTGACTTATATGCGATATTATTTATTTTCACACTTGCAACCGTATTTCATACTCCAGAGCAACTTATATATGTTTTTTCTTCTTTATTATGCATTTTTTGGCTGATTTATAGTCCGGAAATTACGGCAGATAAACTTCAAATCTTGGGCACTATTCTATCCCCATATGGACATAATAAAACAGCCTTCATGGGCATAAATAACACAAATTATAACTTATAGAATCATTATTAATCATCTGAACAGGGCAGCTCTGTTACGCACTCGGCTCCTGATGCTCTTTGCTGGACGCCTGGTACTGTGCAGTTTGTGCCATCCCAACCGTCACCATCACATTCACCCCACATCCTTGTCCCAGTCTACGTAAAACTGGCACAGACCGACGGCGCAACACGAGATCCGCACGTACGATCAGAGTTTCGGCTCCGGCACTCGGCTTTCGGAGCTGACCAGTGTGTGCGGTCCTTCTCTCAGGTGTCCAGCTGTGCGTGGCAGTGCAGTGCTGAGCACAGAGCGCACTGAAGTCTGCACTGCGCCTCTGTAAACTCCCCACACTGGGTGACAACCATTACTGAGGGCTCAGAGGCCTGGCACTGTGTGCAAAACAAATAAAGGTGAATAAATAAAGAAGCAATGCCCCAAGGCTGTATTTAAATATTTAATTATAATTGTTATAGTTTTTTTGAGCATACATTGAAGAACAGAACATCAAACAATGTAATTGCTCAGTTCTTTCCTTGCCTGTACATGAGGCCATGACAAACAGGTGGTGCTTTTGAATACCAGTTATCAGTCATTGGATCAAACACTAGCACCATATATGGACTGGCCATTCCCAACACGTTTTGACAGACTACTTTACCTTCGGCATTTGAACATAATGTGGGAGGGACTGGCTGGTCAGGTAATGGACTGACACCATCCCACTCCAGCCTCCAGCAGTCAAGTCCAGCCTCTTCACGCCAGCGTTAAGGTTGGCGAGGTAGCAAAAGAGTGCCCTGGAAAAGGCCCTTGTTAATGCTACCTCCGGGTGCAAAATACAGCCCTCAGTTTGTAGGTGAAGGGACACTGTCTGACAAATGATTAATTCCTTTGTTTCAGGATTTCAAAGGACCTCTTCAATCAGATTACAGCTTTGACTGGGACAGAATCTTACAAGCTCAGGGCGACACAGGTGTCTTCCTCCAGTACACACATGCACGTCTCTGCAGGTTTATCATATTCTTTTACTGCAATGTTTTTATTGTTCGGGCATTTTGTTGTTTGTCATGTTTGTGATAATATCTTAAAAATGAAACTAGAAATACTGTGATAGGGATGTTTTGGTTAATATTTGTTGCCTAGCTTTAGGTGAAAACCATTAGCCATTATTTAAAATCAATTGTTTTTATTTGCACAACAATCTTTTCTAATGTAACGTCATTTTGCAAATATCAGTGTTGGGCATTTGTTTTATTTAGAGACACTTTAGGGAAGGAGTGTGCAAACTACGGCCCGTTTGTCTTTATAATCCGGCCCGCCAAACATGCCAATATTTTAAAAAACTAAATATTTAAAAAAGCAAAAATCTATTATTTTTTGTCCTTAGGGTTATCACAATTCAGTATTTATGGTTTAGTTTCAATGTAGACCCATTTTAGTCCCATTTTAGCCCTAATTTGGACCTGATTTTATCCATGAGTAGATCTGGTGGCACTTGCAAAGCCAAATATGAACTCATGTAGCTCTTGGTGAGAACCACTGGCATACATTTCCTGAAAATCAATTGAATTGCACTTGTATTGTTTTGTATTAAAGAGTTGCCTTCTGTCGAATACTGACGTTTAATCCGGTCCCTCTGTATTCCTTTACACTTGTTTGCAGTTTACTACAAAAGAATGAAGACTTGGCAGCTCATTTTGACCCTTCTCTGCTGAACGAGCCATCTGCCATCACCATTGTGCAGCACCTCCTTCGGTAAACCATTGCACACATTGTTTTATCTACAACAAAATCAATAACAATATGTCTCAGTAATTACCTAGTCTTTTTCAAATGTTGATTTAGTTACGACGAAGTGCTTTTACAGTCATCACAGGATCTGCAACCCAAGCACCTGGTCAACTTTTTATTGAAGTTGTGGTAAGTGCTCAGGATGTTTACTTTGTTATTAATTTCTCATAGTTGGGTGATGACAAAATGTGTCTTCTTTCCCAGCCACTTGACTGCTTCTGCGCACAGAGAGCTGCCCGTGAAAGGGAGTCCAGCAGAAGTGGCACAGGTGACAAAAACGGTTAATTGTTAAAGCTAAATATTGAACGGTACAATTTAAATGTGCCGGTACATATGTATAATTGTACTGTGGCCGCTTAAAGCAGTTAAAAGTAGAACTAAAGAGATATTCCTGGTATTTTGCAGGCACGGAGGTGTCTGTTCAGGGGTTCTTGTTCAGTGTTGGCCAATGGGATGAAGCTCTTAGGCGTCACACCAGTCACAAAAATGTAAAAATGTGTGTTAATAAAACATTTTTTATTACAATTGTTCAACTTATTTGAACTTTTTGCCTTATGTATTATTTAAGATTATTTCTTGACAAGATGTTACACAAACATGCAGCCTATGGGTCGAGTGATATGTACAGGAAACAAAAGGGAACTATTAAAAGCTCCGCAACAAGGAGCGAAAACGTTTGAGATCCTGTGACAGCAAATCACAGGTCCAGAGGCACAGTCCAGTTTTATACAGCTCTCCAGTACAACCGAAGACCAGTAACAAGGCTTTTTATATGTACAATCCCATCGTCAAAAGTAAAGACACGTGTACAAAAACAATCCAAATGCAAGGTTCACTAAATCATCGTCTATATTCTTTGCTACTCTTAGCCTTCAAGAGTCATTGTTCCTCCAGCTCTTTTTCCACATTTTGTACGAAAGGAATTTGCCCAACAAAAGTGATAGTTTCAGTCACATCCAGGTTTGGCAGCTGTGACGAGGTCCTCCCTTTGTGGAGCTTAAACTGATATAAGTTTTGCTTTGAGCTCCTTATCGGTTGCATTTTGAGTTAGTTTGATGGTGTCCTGTTTTGGGATGCCATACAAGTAAATGGAAATGCACACCAGCAAGGCCCCAGAGGCAAATGTGACAGCTGCAAAAGAAAGAAACGACATTGTAACAATCAAATGTGATACTTGGCACAGCTACAGTTGAATACAGAGTTTGGCTTATGAGATGAGAAATAGAAATAAGAGTAGTTTAAATCTAGTGGTGGACACAACATGGTGATAACTTTAAGCCATACTGTGGAACATTCTGTTGTTATGAGTCATGTCTGTGGAGCAAGGATGCATCATAGTTAAATTTATGTTTTCTATTATCTATTTTTGCCTTAAATGTTATGGCTTTAAATATGTTTGAACCTATACAGCACTCACTCCAAACTCCACTGCTACAAGAACATCTTAAATGACACCTACTTATGCAAGACATTTGAATTCACATAAACGCATCGCTATGAGAGAATCATTGGTTGTCAAAGGCACGGACACTATTGATGAAGCGAAGAAGCAGCTCTTTCATTTGTATAACCTCAGGGTCCGCACCAATCTATAAATTATGCCATAATTATTTCAGGAACAGATACCCAGAGGCTTGAAAATCACTAAACTGTGAGCCACAGAGGGAAGAGACGATGACATTCTCTGTGATAAATGGAGCCAAATTTTAAACAAATGTTAATTCGACCTAATGGTCCTTATAAACCAAGAAGCGACAGAACAGTTTTCAAAACTGCAAGACACAGACAAAACCCGCACCGTCACGGACAAAACCAAATTGTTGACATTGAGAACGATTTGCAGAGCAGCTACGGAGAAGGAAATAAAAGCTGTCAAGACTGCCAAGAGTTCAAACGTGACTTGGAGGATTACAAAACCCAGCAGGTTTATCCACCCCATGAACCTAAAACAGATCCTAAGACATACGGCAAAGAGAAATTCTCCTAAATGTGAAGAACATTTTCGAGAAACAACTGTCCCCTGATGGATTGAATGCCCTTTCAAAAGGTGTTGTGACCCATTTGAAACATCTGTGGAAAAATTATTTATGGCGCAACCTCAAAAGTTTTTTTCCTAAGCTCAAACATAGAAAATGAAATAAAAGCAGTCAATACTGAGCCCACTGGTGATGATGGCCCTTCTGCTACTCAAGAAAAAACTCTGAAAAGAAAGAAAGAAAAAAATTGCCCATCTAAAGTTAGAAATGCCTCCCTTGACACATATTGTAGACTAGTATAAAGAGTATTTTATGATGTAATACAGAAACAAAAATAAATATAGCCGCAAGCGGCAATGATCGGCCCTCGCTACGCCGCCGCCACGCCGCAAGAGGAGGGGGCGCTAACGCGCCCCAATTGTCCTTTTATTACGCCTACTGCTGAATCTGTGACGCTGTCACATCTTCTCCCCTTTGTTTTACCATCAAAAAGCAATTTTATTTTGAATTCTTGGCAAAATGTGCGGCTTTGCCGCACAGACACCGTGACTCTTTGAATAAAAATGTGGATAACTTTTGATGGTCCTGAAGATGAGTCTCACCAAATTTCAGGTTAATATGTCTAACCTCCCTAAGAGGAGTTTGTGAAAGTCTAAAGTGTAAACATGTTCTGGCGATTTCCTCATTGGAATAACATGGAAGGTTTCGGTCATCGTTACGGCAACGCCATAACAATTATGACATGGGTTTCATTGACTTTTTTGATGGGGCCAAAATTGAGTTGTGTGTCAAATTTCATATAATTTCGCAAAACTAAACATTTAACCTCCATATAAAATCTGTAGGGGGCGCTGTGGCTCCAAATTAATTTATTTCACTTCAAGTAGGTTTAGGGCAAAGAGTTTAACAACTGATTCTAATTTGACGCAATTCGGACTTTATCTGCACAAACGGCAGAAATGTTAAATTTGGGAGATTTCTGAAATTCTTGCTACAGTTTGCGGGTTTGCCGCACAGAGTCCGTGACAGGTATCAATGTAATTTGGATAACTTTTGATGTCCCACTCCTCAGTAGCATTTTCACCAAATTTCAGCTTTTTAGGGCCAACGCCCTGGGAGGAGTTCGTAAAAGTACGACGTTTGGAAAAACTCCGAAGTCATGTTTAGCCATTTTTGAAGCAATATGGCCGACATTTGGTTGGGCGGACGGCGTTGCCGTAATAATATTTTTTACTTCTCTTGTCACCATCTACCTCTGCGCCAAATTTCATGATTCTACGATAAAAAAATATTTGGGTCATTTCCCATCTCTCAATGCATTTTTGGTACATTTGGGTGCGCTGACGTGCCAATTTTTTTTATTTTAGAAAAGGGAAATAGCCAGAATGTAGAGAGGCACGATTTTTAGAGGTGTGCAAATTTTTGTGACTTTTCGTCAATGTTCACTGGGTGAAAAATAGGGGGGTTGGTCCCGAGAAGAAGAAAGAAAGAATAATATTCCGATACAAAAACAATGTTTCCCATTTTCCAAATATCATAAACTATACATTTTCGGAAAGCGCTCGCGCTTTCCTACCTCATGGTGTGGGTCCCTGGTCACTGACGGGTACTTTCGTTAATTTTGAGTGGGCTCCGCCCACTTTGTGTTTTTGGCCCTCTATACAGTAATAATGTTCAATTTTTGCATTACATGCTTATATGCACGGAACATGCAAGAGATGGGGAACGTATTCGTGAGCTACTTCGCGCGTATTCGTGAGGTGCTTCGCGGTCGTCATCTCAATGTAAAGTGCTCGTTTAGTGCGCTCGTTTACAACGGTAATGTTCCATTTTCCTACTACTAATTAGTATGCACGGGGCGTGCATGAGTGGAGGAGTGCGTTAGTGAGTGTTTGGAAGTGGGCGAGCGCTTCGCGCTCGATTTCGTGCGCACTACGTGCGCACTTTCGCAGCCGTGCTTCGCACAGCCTTACGAGATTAATAGGCCTCTCGCCAGCTTGTGGCGCTCGGGCCTAATTATAAAGTCCACAATAAACGAAAGAGGCCATCAATCACGACCCCGACACAGTGATAACGGTGAAAAAACTTAATGGTTTTCTACAACTTCCTCAATTCTGGTCATCAACATTTAAATTCACTTTAAACAACAGTGAAGCAGAAATAAGCTTCCTGGACATTCTGATCAGATGAGAAGAAAACATACTTGTGAAGGATCTGTTTTATTAAGAAACTGACAAATGCTTCTTCTTCCTTCCATCCACCTCACATGAAAAAAAGACCGATCAGCCAATCTAATCGCATCAGAGGAATTTGTTTGTTGAACAGACTATGTTAAACAAGCGGATGACCTGGAGAATCGGGTCAGAATGTAAGGTTATGAGGAGAAATGGATAAAAGGTGCCAGAAACAGATTTGATAGTACTTCACAAGAGGAGAGTCTCAGAAACAAAAAAGATGAACAGACTATGAACGCACCAAGATACTACTACTATCTAAAGTATTCAGTGCTTTTTCATGTTTCTCTCTCTCATTCTCTCTCGCTGGTCAATTTTTAACGCGGATAAATTATTGAAACATGTGTTCAACAAGCCTCCTCGAGTAGTGCACAAACGGCCTCCTAACCTCGGACAAATGCAAGTTAAGTCTGATCTGATTCCGCAGTACATTTTTAGACCCTCCACCAGGAAACTACAGGTGTGGTTCATGTACACAATGTAACTTTACTTACAAAAGCAAAGGTTATACACATCCAATGACAGGCAAGACTATGAAAATCAAGAGGACAACCACATGCTCCACTAAATAATACATCTGCCTTTTAAAATGCCCCTCTGGACAAAACAGCTAGAGCCCTAAAGACTCTAACACAACACAGAAGCAACCATCAGAACCATCAGCTTCCCATTTTAAAAGAGGCGCAGCATCCGATTTCCTGGTTAACCCCCCAAAAAGAGTCTGCTGTTACAAAGAGGTTTTATATTCACACTTAAAGCTGGTCCCAAGTGGTCTAAATCAAGAAAATGAGATTAAGCATTTCTAGTAAAGTATCTTAATCAATATCAACTTTGGCAATGGCTATAATATATATTTTCCCTGTCCTCATTATAGTATAAATGTTTGTTTAACTTCAACTGCCTGCTCTTGGATTGGCCAACTGATCAGATGGCGTAGGTTGTATAAGGGGGAGGCACACAACTGAACCCTATGACCTGAGGAAGAGCCATTTGAATCCAAATGTTGTAGATTAAATGCAGTTTTGGAGTAAGTGTGCAGGATTGTCTTCTATTAAGACAAAAATAAATAGAAATATATATTTCCACACTGGCAAGGACCAACACAGATTTATAAAAGTTAAATCCTGTAATGTGGCCCATGAACAAAATCCTCATATTAAATATATCGGTGTAGTCCCTCGTTCTTCCAGGAGGGTTCCATCATAGAAAAGTTTCAGCTGTAGTCATCTGTTTTTTGAAAAGCAAGACGTTCCTGAAGTCTGATATTTATCCTGCTCTGCGCTGCGTATAACCCGACTCTGCCAGATGAAGTCTTGCAATATTTGTTTTATAAACTCTTGAGATCTGATCCGGCTGCTGAGATACGGACCAATCACAGCAAAGAACCTAAACAAAAATATGGCAATGCCGACAGACAAATTGCCTATATTAGCAGATTTTGTTTTATAAAACTGTGCACATAGATACTTTTTGTGTTTGAGGACAGAGAAGAAGTCTGCTTTTCTCTGACTGGATTTAAGTTGGATTTCTCAGCTTGTTCCTGTTATTGCCTTGTTCAATCAGATCCGAATATTCAACATAACGTTATGCCTTTTCCCAACAGCTTGTGCAGATTGATATTGTGTCCAGATGACTACAATTGAATCTTTCTCATATTACATAGCACTTTTCCCCCCCCATCTCGATTGAACAGTCCAGGCCTATAGAATGTTGTGGTGCATCTAAAACCCAGTTGAACCACTGACGTACTTATCTGGAGTCCAAAGAGAACGACAGAGGCCACAGTGGAGATGACGATGGCGGCTGCAGCAGAGAAACCCTTCATGATGTTGTCAGTGTACTTCACCACTACTGAGGTGTAAAGTCCACCAACACTCGCCAGGACTGGAAACACAACAAACAATAAATGCCATTGTTAAATTAGAGCCTTCTTTACAGGAACAGCATGGAGACATTGTGACAAAGGGAGTACCACTCCCTTTGCAGTTAACCTGCCATAACCTGACATAACGCTCTGCTTCTTCCCAGTTTCTCTAATTGTGTTTTAGTTCACCTGTGTCCGTTCATTGCTCTTTCACATGTTTTTCTCCTTTTTCCACTCCTCTTGAGGAGTGCTACTGTTTCAGACTCTGCTGATGCTGCTCCTCATGACCCTGACCTTGGACCAGGATGCTCCTCAACTGCCTGGAGAAACAGTCCCTGAGGTTTCTACTTATTCTCACAGGGTTTTTTGAAGTTTTTACTTGCCAGGACAGCACAGGACAGGAGATGCTGGGACATCATCCATTTGCTAAACTGTGAACATCGTTTGGTTTAATTACTGTTTCTTTGTTGCCCTTTGAGGCAACTGCTGTTGTGATTTGGGGCGTTACAAAAATAAATTTAATTGAACTAGAAAAGGTCTTACTGACAATAATGGGGATAAATTAAAAGTACAGGTACTTCTTAATTCTTTGACTACAATACCTGCTTCACTACAAATTCAGTCTTAAAACTATTATAGTAGATTATTGTAGATCTAAGCAATAACAATATAAGCACCTTCATAGTCATAACTAATATTTGATATGGTCTTTTCTTTTACTGAATTAAAATATCTATTGCCGTTTGTTGAAAGTATGTGAGATATGCATTTCATATGATGTATGTGGACAGTCCCTAACTACTCATCAACATAATGCCAAACCTGTTTTACAACATTCAACTAAAGAAACTCTAGATCTTTCAGCCACCTTGACTTCACTTACAAATGACAAAGCAGACCCACGGCTTGTAGCCAAAGAAGAAGCCTTTCTCCAGGATTTTCTCTCCGTCAGTCATGTAAACACCAAAGAGTGTGACCACAATCCCAGAAATGTACATCTGGATATTCCTCACCCACAGAGAGGTGTCGGAGCTTTTCAGCACTTTCTCAAAATAGACTCCTAAATAAAATCAAACACATAGAAACACATCAGATTAAAATTTTTACACAATAGAAATTACAGTGTGTAAAAAAAAAGTGTTTGCCCACTCGCTGATCATTTCCTCCAAATTAAATATCAGTCAAAGACAACAGAAGGAAATACAAATTGCAGTTTTTAAAAGAGGGTTTTGATTATTCAGGGAAAATAATATCCAAATCTACATGGCCCTGAGTGGAAAAAGTGTTTGCCCTTTCAAAACATTATATCTATTTCTCCACCCACCCCCAGGCCTGTTTATTGCCAAACCAGTTCTCAATAAAAGGACCTGTCCGACCAAGTGAAGTAGATGGTGGTGGTGGTGTAATGGTCTGTTCTGCTGCTTCAGAACCTGGAAGCTTGGGTTCTGAAGCGGGACAATGATCCAAAACACCAGCAAGTGCACCTCTGAATGACTGAAGAAAAACAGAATGAAGACTATAGAGCGGCCTAGTTAAAGTCCTGACCTGAATTCTATTGAGATGCTGTGGCATGAAAAGCGGTTCAGGCTGAGTTACAACAGATGAGTGGGTCAAAGTCCCTCCACAGCGCTGTAATAGACTCATTGCAAGTCATCACAAACGCTTGTGTTGCTGCTAAGGGTGGCCAAACCAGTTACTAGGTTTGGGGGACAATAACATAGGTTTGGAATTTGTTTTCCTTCACCTTCATTTAAAAACTGCATTTGTGTTTCCAAAAAAAGTAAGAAAGCAGGAAGGGCTCAAACACTTTTTTCACTCCACTATACATTATTTCTTCTCACTACAAGAGAATATTGAATTTCAGTGCTATGATAATTGTGAGAAGAAACATTACGATATTACAATTGACACATAAAACAAAAGTGAAATCCTTTAGTTCCTTTCATTCTAATGCATCACTGTTCAAGTGTGTGACCAGCTTCATGAAATCAAACTTAATTCAAAAGTAAAACGATAATGATTTGAAAGCACTACACATTAAAGTGTACTTTTGGCTTACAGATTGAATCAAATACTTGCTTTTGCTTCCAAAATAGTCAAAATTATTATCCGAATAATTTTAACACTACCAGACAAGAGATAAAAGTATGGTCTCAAACGTGCCTGCAAATCCAGAGCAACAGACAGCAATAGCAATGGCTATGAATCCAAGTAAAGGGTTTTGTACAATCTGAAAAACAAACAAGTATCGTATTAACATGTTGGCATTTGACAATAATACTCAAAGCTATAGAAACTTGTGTAAATTTCACATCAAACAGAATGTACAACAATTTGTCAAATTATTATTAACAAGGGATCGGTCTCGCCACATAGATATTTTTTTAAACATATAATTACACACTATCATTTGTAAAGTCAACAATAAATTATTGGCAGTGAGAGTACTGCGGTTTTAGGATGTGACAAAAACCATAACAAAGTATTTAAATGGTTGTAAATTATGTATAATTTTCTTTGCAATACAAGGCACTTTGCTCCACTCCCTCACCTCAACATTAGTCGTTTTTACTGGCTCCCATTGCACCAAAGTTACTCCGACACAAAGCATTAACACAGAGCCCCACTGAAGGCGACTCAGAGAGCGATTCAGCATCAGGACTGTGCACAGAGCTGTGCACGGGATCTTCAGCTGGTACGTCACCTGTATGATTAAAAACAAGGAACCCCAGGTCAAACCAGGCCCAGTGTGCATTTGGCATTAGATTAACTGTACCTGATATACTGCTGCATCGAGATTACTGAGTGCCAGAAAGGCCATGTTGTTTTGTATGGCATATACAATAGAGGGGACACTTAATTTAAGGAGCTCTTTCGGGCTTGAAAATATGTGCTCCACAAGGATATTTTTTAACCTGCCGAGACTGCCCGCTTCACTGTAAAGCAAAATATTACATTTAGTATTAAACGCTGCTGCTGCTGCTGCTGCTGCTACTACTACTACTAGTGGTGGTAAATTAGCTTAATTCAATTTAATTTAAGTAAGAACAAATAATGTTTCAGGGAGATTAGTTCGCATGCATTGCCAAACCTCAATAATGTATTAACCTGCCACAACAATGCATAACACTTTGAATGACAGGATTATGATTGCTCACATATTTAAAGTATGACTAATAGTGGATGGTGCGGTTAGGTGCATCCTTACTTGGAGAGCATGCCCAGGCTGAGTATGAGTTTGATGACCTCTGCTACGCACACTGCAGTGGTGGAGAAGTACATGTCTCCAGATAAGGTCCTGGTGTATCGTAGAGACACGGTGTATGTGGCCGCCACCAGGGTCATCACCGTGAGGCAGTACACTTTAAAGCCCACACTCACATTCCCCACTAAAGACACGGTCAATCACAGAACGAGGAGGTGAATTATCACTCCATGTCTAACCAGAAAAGCTGAATAAACATTTCAATCGGCGCGAACACTGTAATTCGTTGTATTACTTAGAGATGTGAAAACATTTAACCGGAAGATTTTTTACATTTATAGTCTGGTTTTCATCATAGAAAGGCTAAAGCTACTGATAGCGATGTGGCTACCTGCTAAAATAAGAAGATTTAAAGACTCACCCGCCATTGTTGCGGTTTTCTGTGTCAGTGCGTGATTACGTGAAGTCACAACTCGTGTGGATGATGCACGTCATGAGACACCACAGCTTATACTGTCTCCTGCCAAAGAATGTCACTTGGCCAAAACCTGAAACTGGAGCTTGGGCTACGTCTGGTTGTCTGATCTACTACATCACCCACAATGCACCACGACTAACACAAATGTACGTTTGATGAAGTCACAGAGCTGCCGCGGCGGGCGGGGAAAATGTAAAATCGTACTGTACCAAAGACTCCCTGTAGAACCTAACCTAACCTAATAGATCCATGTGTAGAACCTAATCTCTGGTTGTGTCTTCTGCTTTGGTGTTTTATGACGGTTGGTATCCAAGTGTTACTTTACCGCCACAGACTTGAGACCACAGTCCACACAGTCCGAGTATCTCTCCAACACGTACTATTATCCCGGGGGCCGACTCTATAGCTTTTATATAGTGCCCATGCTCGTACACAGGTTTGAAAAAACACCCCTAATCACTGACCTCCATCCTCCCAAAAAAGTACCCCTTTTCACTGACCACGCCAAAAAAAGTACTGACCACAGCCAAAAAGTACCCCTTTTCATTGACAAAGCCTGAAAATATACCCTTTTTCACTTTAAAAGTTAGAAAAGTGCACTGAAACATATTACCATAGTATTGTAATACAAAATTACAATTCAATGACATGAAAATTCTCAGAAATAACTTTATTTCAAACATATATACAAGTACACAATGATATTTATAGCAATGAGTTGTCAAAAAAACAGGTTCAGATCAAGACAGCTTACTGTATGTTCAAGCACATGAGCATAACTCACATGCAAGGCAGACATTTTATGTACAGATAGTTATTTAGCACATATAACAGTTTTTTTAATGTACACAAGTTTCATAGCACAAAACTCAGCACTCTATTTATAAGCTAAATGTATTTACACTATCAGCCTCGGCCCAGAGCAGCAGCAGCGGCAGCAGCAGGTGAGTGTGGTGCATAGTGTGCACGAACGCTTTACAGCGGGCAAAAGTGTCCGGGCAGTGGGGAAACAGTTCAGGGAAGTGAAGGTTCGTGATTCAACTAACTGGGCGCTCCGCAAATACGAAGAGGGCACCGCGCGCGCCGCGTGCGCGCGGCACTCTCGGGCAGTGAGAGCCGGGCACGCACGCCGGGGAGAAGAGATGACGGGGCGGTTAGGGCGCACCGTCACAGTCAACAAACAAAAAATTACAGAAGATTGCTTGAAAAAATACCCCCGTTTGCAGAAAAAGGTAAAAAGGACCCCTAATCACGGATCCGCGCGGATCCGCGGAAACGGCCGCGATTTTGTACGAGCATGGACACACCTTTCCACAGAGTCGGCCCCCCCGGGACTATTATTTATGAGTCTACTTATAGTTCCATATGTATATTGTGCTTAACAGACTATTTTATTTTGAAGCCTCTCCCTTCTCCAGGTTGGTTTGTAGGTCATGGTATTTTATTATTATTTTAATCCCACTTGAATACTTAACATTGAAGATAAGAAATTTGCCATTTACTTGTGTTCAATTTTATTTAGGTCGGAAACCAAAATACACATTATAATCACTGTAAAGGCACGCAAACGAGAGAATCGATATAAAAATGACAGAACTCAAAATAAATAAGGTAAAATTACAAATCAAGTTGTATAATTATATTGGAAAACCAATATAACAGAGGAAGTTGTTACAACAATTACTGATTGTCTCCTGACCACAACAAGCTGCTGTTTAACTTTTCCTTGTGATACTAATAAACCCAGAATGGACCAAGCTACATTTAATCACTCTTTCTGACTGTGCTCGCGTCCACATTTCAACAGCAAAGGAACTGTTTAGGCACAGACAAGCCTCACCTAAAATGGAAAAGAAAGGGGTCTCATCTCCTGAATAAAACTATTGCAATGCTTTGTCGCAATAAATCAGTAAAAAACCAGTAGAGCTGCACAATAGATTACTGTCCTATGGTTTTTCTTCTGACATGACACAGTACACGTTTATAACCATGTTTCTGTCAAAGTATTGTGAACAAACTCAATTTTCTTTTTTTGTAAATCATACAGGGTTTACCATTTAACTTATGTCAAAATAGTATCCAAATATTACCAATCACTTCAGTATCACAGTATAAGTAAATTAATATTCTTACTTATACGGTGCGGCCCTAGCACACAGGTCAATGCGTCGCTCTGGTAGGGAAAGCATGGACCAAACACTGTATTACAACAAAGTGAAATCACCATAAGCATCTCAGGAGCTGTCGGAGGGGACCTATTATAATAGATCCATGGAGGGGACGTGCTCAAAGCCCTCGCTCTCCCTCACTAGTGCCCTCTCCAGGATGACGCGGCCCTCCTTGTAGCGCTGGCTCTCCTCTGTGGCAAACTCGTACATCCAGCCCAGTTTGCTGTTGCAGTTTTTGCAGCTGACGTCACGCACCATGTGTCTCCCTGTGAGCATGACCCGGTCCTGCACGTCGCTGTGCTGGAGATTCACCACCTGGAGGCAGAGCAAGAGGCAAACTAAATAGTAGCGGGGTTTAAGGATAGAATAGGCGTAACATCATTCATAACAATTCATATTCTATCTTTATCATTTTTTTCATTACAAATAAAGAACAGAACAAGAAACAGAACGTAAGTATCTGCCACCAGCCCATCCACATTCACCCACCAATCTTCTCACGCGCCGCATTGTCCATCATTCTCTCCTCTTTCAATGTGAGAGTCTTTGCTTCCTTTTGTATTTTCTAAATTAACCGAGAGCGTGTCGCCAATCTAGAGTTTTTCACCCTGAACACAAGTTTTCTCTGATAAGGCACTTGTTGTTGTTTTATGGCAGTTGGTATCCAAGTTGTTGTTGTTGTTTTATGGCGATTGGCATCCGAGTGTTGCATTACCGCCAGACTTTATTCCTCAGACTTTGTCGTAGTCCTTAAAAGTTCTTCTTCCATTGCTTTGGCGTTACAAAGCCCATGAGGTCATGAGATGTCTTTGTTGTTGTTGCTGTTGTTATTGTTTTATGGCAGTCGACAGCCGAGTGTCGCATTACCGCCAGACTTTATTCCCTAGACTTTGTCATAGTCCTAAAAGTTGTTCTTCCAGTGCTTTGACTTCCAGTGCTTTGACAAAGCCCAAGAGGTCATGAGATGCCTTGTGCTGATTTGCTGTGAGGCTCATGATAGGGAAAGGGCCGGGTTGGCCTTGTGGTTTCGGAATAATGGGCGGGAGTTCAATCTGCGGAACGTTCTGGCGATCCAGTCACAGGGTTTGTGTCAGGCTGTGGTTGCTTACTTATGTAGCACAGGTTTGGGTAAACGTTTATAGAGTTGGGGGGTGTTGGAGACTGAGCCGAGGATGAGGAGCAAGAGGATGTTCTAATGCGCTTTGACTTCATGGGCCTAGAAACGACAGAGTGATGGAAGAAGGACTTCTAAAGGATAAAACGACAAAGACGTCCCATGACCTCATGGGCTTTGTATCCTATGCAGATGCAGTCAAGAAAGTTTCAAGTAACGAGTTTAGAGTAAATACAGAGAGGGGAGCCAGCGCTGCTCCCAGCCAGGGCGAAATGAGAAAGGCCAGCGTGGCTCCCAAGAAGTGTGAAGGTTTCAAGAGTGGAGGTCCCAAGTGTGCAGGTTCCAGAATTAATGAGAATACCCTGGTTGTGGATAGAGAGGATTTTGTACTCTTTATGGTGGATGTTGTAAACTGTGCTGCTCAGACTCAAAGCAGAACTGAAAGGATCAGGATCATTGCTAAAGCTGCAGGGAGATTCCTTGGAACAAAGGAGCTTGATTGGGCAGATATAGAAAACAGGCTAAAGGCGCTAAATGGGAGTCGGAGTGATGGGGGTCTGCTTTTGGGGAGTCAGAGTGATCAGAGTGACGAGATGGGGGTGGGGGTGGTCTCCTGTCCTCGCCCCGTCTCGTAGACGCACGGCTACCAAGCAGCGACATCAGTGGACATATTAAAGCCTATAGAATGAAGCCTGAAGAATAAAGCTGTACGGTGGAAGCACCGAACGTCAAAGAAGGAGAGGAAGATGAAGAAGAGTCTCCCTGGAATAAAGCCGGTTGTTGTCTGAAACAACAACAACTATTCTAGTCACAAAGACATATCATGACCTCATGGGCTTTGTAACACCAAAGCAATGGAAGGAGTACTTTTACGGACTACGACAGAGTCTGAGGACTACGACAAAGTCTGAGGAATAAAGTCTGGCGGTAATGCAACACTTGGATGCCAACCGCCATAAAACAACAACAACAACAACAACAACAACAAAGACGTCCCATGAGCTCATGGGCTTTGTACTTCCAAAGCAATGGAATAAGAATTTTTAAGGACTACGACAAAGTCTGAGGGGAGGAAGAACTTCTATAGGATACAATGACAAAGGCATCTCATGACCTCTTGGGCTTTGTCAAAGCACTGGAGGTCAAAGCACTGGAAGAACAACTTTTAGGACTACGACAAAGTCTGGGGAATAAAGTCTGGCGGTAATGCGACACTCGGCTGTCGACTGCCATAAAACAATAACAACAGCAACAACAGTCTAAGGAATAAAGTCTGGCGGTAATGCAACACTCGGATGCCAACCGCCATAAAACAACAACATTGTATCCTATAGAAGTTCTTCCTCCCCTCAGACTTTGTTGTAGTCCTTAAAAATTCTTCTTCCATTGCTTTGGAAGTACAAAGCCCATGAGGTCATGGGACGTCTTTGTTGTTTTACAAAGCCCATGAGGTCATGGGACGTCTTTGTCGTTTTATCCTTTAGAAGTCCTTCTTCCATCACTCTGTCGTTTCTAGGCCCATAAAGTCAAAGCGCGTTAGAACATCCTCTTGCTCCTCATCCTCGGCTCAGTCTCCAACATACGTCATAAGGCGCTGGTACAGCTGGCAGCCCGGTGTAAACGCTCTCTCTTCTTTCTCACACTTATTGTGCTTTATCTCCTATATTTTGTAAATATAATTAGTATATTTTTTCTATTTTACTGTACGATAGGGACACGCGCTGGAATAGTTTTTTAATTCAACTGTTTTTGACTTTTTTCGGCTGAATTTGAGCGTTTTTCGTTGCGTTCGTTGTGTTGTGACGTGAGCTAGCTCCGAGCGAGCCCACCAGCCCCCCCCCCCGCGCCCTCCGGCCGCGCTAAAGTACGGCGTGTCGTCGGTACACGTTTATATACACGTTTATATGAAAGAACGTCACGAACGATCGGGACACGCACTGGAATCGCTTTAAATTAACTTGTTTTGACTTTGTTCGGCTGGATTGAGTGTTTTCGTCGTGTCGTTGCGATGTGTTTTGGCTCTGAGTCCCCCGGCCCCGCCCCCCGGCTCCGGCCCCGCCCCCGGCTCCGCCCCCGGCCGGCGCCGTACCGCGTTTAAACAAAGGAGGAACTCATGAAACTGCGGACAACAGTCGTCTTACCCGGAGATCGTCACGTTATCCCGTCGCAATACTGACCTAACCTAATACTGATGTGCAATTCTGTCGTATGTGCAATTGCTGTGAAATTCATGTGCAATTACTGTGAAATTCATGTGCAATCTATGTGCTGTCGTGACACATATTCATGTGCAATTACTGTCGGGATCACATGCAATGGTATTTATGTATTTATTTGTCTATGGGAGTTTTTATTTATTTATAGGAGATCTTCTACTGAAAGTGTTTTTCAGACTTCCTATAAGTGATCTGTTCTGTTCTTCTGTATCTACCTCTGTATCTACCTGCGTTGCACCAATGAAATTTCCCCATGTGGGACAATAAAGGATTATCTTATCTTAACACCCCCCAACTCTATAAACGTTTACCCAGCCCTGTGCTACATAAGTAAGCAACCACAGCCTGACACAAACCCTGTGACTGGATCGCCAGAACGTTCCGCAGATTGAACTCCCGCCCATTATTCCGAAACCACAAGGCCAACCCGGCCCTTTCTCTATCATAAGCCTCACAGCAAATCAGCACATGCTCGACAGTCTCTGGCACCCGACAGTGACCACACAGACCGGTCGGATGTTTGCCTATCCTACTCAGTGACCAATTGAGTCCAGCATGGCCAATCCTCATGCGGGCGAAGGCCCTTTCCTCCCACGCGTTCCTGCCCATAGACCTGCAAGGACCCACACTACCCTGTATGTGATAGAGATGCCGTCCAGTAACACAGTGGCTCCAAAATTCCTGCCAAAGGCCGACCACATGACTCTTGATAACGGGCTTGATTTCAGATTTGCTTAACTCAACCGCCACATCAATTGATGGCCGCCTAAGGGAACGTTTAGCCAGTGTATCAGCCATTTCGTTACCATCCACCCCCACATGCGCAGGGACCCAAATGAAGGAAACCCTCACATCCTTCCTGGACAGCGAGAGCATCAGACAGAAGATGCCATTCAACACATCCTGTCTGCAATCCGATTTCCCAGATTTAATGCTTTGCAATGCAGAAAGGCTGTCAGAGGCCACCACAATGCCGCAACACTGCAAAGCAGATTCCGCCCATTCCAATGCCAACCGTATCGCTATGAGTTCCGACGTGAAAACAGAAAGGCGATCTGTCAACCTCTTCTTGACCGCCAGCCCCAGGTCAGGCACAAAATAAGCAGCACCAGTACGCCCACTCTCAGGATCCCTAGACCCGTCGGTATAAATAAACACATCACCTGAGTGCCTATCGATGAGCGCTTGAATGGCAAACTGCGGTGCCCTCCCAGCGACTCCTCTAAGCTTGCCATGCAAGCTAACATCAACAGGAGCCGGGACAAACTTCCACGGAGCTATAGCAGACAAAGCCACCGACGGGCTCACACGCAGATCACCAACCCCCGCAAGCCGCGCCTTCGCATTTCCTACCTGGCTAAAAACCATACTGCCAGCCTCATTCTGCCCCCCATCAACCCTGAGAAAGTCCCTCACCAGGTGAGAGCTCGTATGACCTTACACATTCACCCAGTAAGCCAACAGAAGTTCTAGCCTCCGGAGCCGTAATGGCAATTCCCCCAACTCAACCTGCAGCGCCGAGACAGGGGAGGTCCTAAAAGCCCTACAGCAGATGCGCAAGGCCTGGGCTTGCTCCACATCAAGCTTCTTTAAGTTAGTCTCAGCCGCAGACATGTAGGCTATACAGCCATAATCAATAGCCGCCCTCATGATGGCCCGATAAATACCCAGGAGCGACCTTCTGCTGGCCCCCCAGTCCTGGCCGGATAGACAACGAAGCAAGTTATTCACCCTTTTGCATTTACCACTGACCTCATCAATGTGCTGACGCCAACTAAGCCTCTCGTCAAAGGTGACCCCCAAGAACCTCACCTCCCTGACCTGTTCGAGTACCTGCCCATGCAGTCGAAGGGAGACGTCCCTATGCCCATTGAAGAAACAGATCACTTGAGACTTCCATACGGACAGTTTAAACCCCCACTTCAGGGTCCACTGCTCCACCTGCTGTATTGCCCTTTGCAGTTTCGCCTCGTAAAACCGGAGATTCCTCCCTCTCACCCATAGAGCGCCATCATCAGCATAAAGGCTCCTCCCAACAGACCCATCCACGTCGTCAAAGATGTCCTTAATCATAACATTGAACAAGATAGGGCTACACACACTCCCCTGCGGGATCCCATTCTCTACCTCATAGACCCCAGAGTAAGCAGCGCCCACTCTGGTTTGAATACGCCGGCCAGACAGAAAGCTCCGGACCCAGTTAAACAGTTTACCCTTCACACCACACTTCCGCAGCTTAATGAGGAGCCCATCCTTCCAAACCATATCGTACGCCTTCTCTTTTCTTTCTGAGCCCTGGCCAGCTGGATATCAGATTCCAAACACAACACGGAATCCATGGTGTTCCTGCCCCTACGGAAACCACTCTGGTGCGCGGGAAGCAAACCCTGACTCTCCAAGAAGTAATCCAACCGCTCGGTAACCCTCACCGCCAGAGCCTCCGGCGCTTTACTCACACTGACAACAACGTAATTTAGGTCATCTCGGACAAACACAGCCACACCTCCGCCTCTACCCTGCTCCCTATCATTCCTAACACACACATACCCTTGTATCCCAAAAACCCACCTAGGTTGTAACCAAGTCTCCTGCACGCACATAACGTTAGGCTTGTTCAACAAGGTAGAGACAAAATGCTTAAATTCCTGGCCATTAGCACGAAGACTACGCGCATTCCATTGCAAGACAACCACCGCCATTATGAGCCCCCAGAACCTGACGGCGCATCGGGAGCCCCCCCACTCCGACTGCCAGAATGGGGCAGGATGCCTTCCCGCAGCGCATCCTCTATCTCTGCCCACTCGGGACCCCCAGCTCCAAAGTACTTCCCTGCAGCCTTAGCGATGATCCTAGTCTTTTCGAATTTCCTCTCGGTTTGACCAGTACAGTTAATCACTTCCAACATAAAGAGGAAGAAATCTTTCCTCTTCACAACCAGTACATCCTCCGCACCCACAGGGCCTCTGCCCGTGGAAGCCACACTCACAGGGATCCCAGTGGGGACCTCCCCCTGGCCGCGGGCAACGCTGCCCCCTCCCCTGTCGCCTAGGTCACCAGCAGCACTGGCAGCCCGTACTGCATCCACCTTCACCTGACTACCAGACATCTTCTTGACCGCATCCGCGTAGGATATGCCTTGAGAGGCTCTAACTTTTTGCACCTCAGCAGCCCTCTTGCTGAACACGCATCCCCCGTAGGCAGAGCTATGCTCTCCCCCACAGTTACAGCACTTGAGTTTTGCTCCTTCGTCACACTTCCCATACTCGTGGTCTCTTGCACATTTACCACACCTCTGCTTCCCTCTACAGACCGCTGCAATATGCCCAAAGCGCTGGCACTTGAAGCAACGCAGGGGCGGCGGAACATATGGGCGTACGCCATAGCGCATGTACCCAACGCACACCACACGAGGCAGGATCTCACCTTCAAATCTAATCATTATCGACAGGCTGTCACACCTTACCCCACCCCGGGTCACCTTCAACCGCCTAGCATCCACCACCTTAGCTCCAGTAAAATTCTCCTTTATGTCATCCACAGATGTTGTCGTAGGGACGCCTACGATAACTCCCCTGACCGTGCCTCTTACAGCATCAGACACAAGAATGTCCTTCCCACCCAGACACTTAGCTTCAATCGCCTTCCTTTGATGTCTTTGTTGTTGTATCCTTTAGAAGTCCTTCTTCCATCACTTTGGTGTTTCTAAGCCCATGAGTTCAAAGCGCGTTAGAACATCCTCTTGCTCCTCATCCTCGGCTCGGTCTCCAACACACCCCAACGGGAGATGGCGGAGGAGAGTGGATCGGGGATGGAAGACGTTCTGGTGTTCTGGACGGCGTGGAGGAGCAGCCTTTTCTGCCTGCACGTGCCCGGAAACGTAAAAAGTCCCTTAGCTCGTCCGAGGGTTCTGGGAATGAGCAGCAGGATGAGGCTGAAGCTATTGATATCCGGGGTGAGAGCAGAGACTGTAAGGTGATCATAAAGCTTGCACAGGATAGTGCATCCTTTAAGGAGTGGAATTCAGTGGCATTGTCAAAGAGCCTAACTGTAGCTGTGGGAGTGATCAAGAGTGCGAGTGTCCTTAGAGATGGCTCGCTGCTGGTCGTGTGCAAGGACGCGGCTCAGCAACGGAAGGCGATTGGAACTAAACGTCTGGGTGGAAAGGACATTCTTGTGTCTAATGCTGAAAGAAACACGGTCAGAGGAGTTATCCTAGGTGTCCCTACGGCGACGTCTGTGGATGAAGTTAAGGAGAATTTGACTGGAGCTACGGTGGTGGACGCTAGGCGGTTGAAGGTGACCCGGTTTGGGGTAAGATGTGACAGCTTGTCGGTAATGGTAACACTTGAAGGGAGGTGCCTGCCTAGTAAGGTGTTCATTAGGTACATGTGCTATAGCGTCAGGCCATATGTTCCGCCGCCCCTGCATTGCTTTAAGTGCCAGCGCTTTGGGCATATTGCAGCGGTCTGTAGAGGGAGGCAAAGATGTGGTAAATGTGCAGGAGATCATGAGTATGGGAAGTGTGACGTGGGTGCAAAACTGAAGTGCTGTAATTGTGGGGAAGAACATAGCTCTGCCTACGGGGGATGCAGGTTTAGCAAAAGAGCTGCTGAGGTGCAGAAAATAAAGGTCTCTCAAGGTATATCCTATGCAGATGCAGTCAAGAAAGTTTCAAGTAACGAGTTTAGAGTAAATACAGAGAGAGGAGCCAGCGCTGCTCCCAGCCAAGGCGAAATGAGAAAGGCCAGCGTGGCTCCCAAGAAGTGTGAAGGTTTCAAGAGTGGAGGTCCCAAGTGTGCAGGTTCCAGAATTAATGAGAATACCCTGGTTGTGGATAGAGAGGATTTTGTACTCTTTATGGTGGATGTTGTAAACTGTGCTGCTCAGACTCAAAGCAGAACTGAAAGGATCAGGATCATTGCTAAAGCTGCAGGGAGATTCCTTGGAACAAAGGAGCTTGATTGGGCAGATATAGAAAACAGGCTAAAGGCGCTAAATGGGAGTCGGAGTGATGGGGGTCTGCTTGTGGGGAGTCAGAGTGATCAGAGTGACGAGATGGGGGTGGGGGTGGTCTCCTGTCCTCGCCCAGTCTCGTAGACGCACGGCTACCAAGCAGCGACATCAGTGGACATATTAAAGCCTATAGAATGAAGCCTGAAGAATAAAGCTGTACGGTGGAAGCACCGAACGTCAAAGAAGGAGAGGAAGATGAAGAAGAGTCTCCCTGGAATAAAGCCGGTTGGTCTCTGAAACAACAACAACTATTCTAGTCACAAAGACATATCATGACCTCATGGGCTTTGTAACACCAAAGCAATGGAAGGAGTACTTTTACGGACTACGACAGAGTCTGAGGACTACGACAAAGTCTGAGGAATAAAGTCTGGCGGTAATGCAACACTTGGATGCCAACCGCCATAAAACAACAACAACAACAACACACCCCAACTCTATAAACGTTTACCCAAACCTGTGCTATACAAGTAAGCAACCACAGCCTCACACAAACCCTGTGACTGGATCGCCAGAACGTTCCGCTGATTGAACTCCCGCCTATCATTCCGAAACCACAAGGTCAACCTGGTCCTTTCTCTTTCATCGACAGTCTCTGGCACCCGACAGTGACCACATAGGCCGGTCGGATGTTTGCCTATCCTACTCAGTGACCAATTGAGTCCAGTATGGCCAATCCTCATGCGGGCAAAGGCCCTTTCCTCCCTCGCGTTCCTGCCCATGGACCCGCAAGGATTACATTGCCGCCAGACTTTATTCCTTAGACTTTTCATATGGCACTTGTCCTTTGTGACACAGCCAGGGTGACTTTGATGAGTCACATGGTAACCAGCCCCGAACGAAGTCCAACAATTTATTTCAAAATGTCAAAATCACAAACAAATGTTGGGTCACTTCTGTTGAATGCACTACAATACATCTAAATCAACGCAGAGTTTAGCATTTATATTTAAAATCTCAATTGGTTTAACAATAGGCTTACTGAAAATACTAAAATATGTGATGAATAAAATTGAAAACAAAAAACATTACCAACTAAATGTTAAGGTCATGAGATGTTACGTTTATATCAGAAAACATGCTGCATTGTGGTGGCTTTGACCTTGTTGAACAGGAAGGCTCTGCCCGTGGCCCCAGTGAAGCGTGTGGAGATGAGTTCAGCTCGATTTGTCAAAATAGTATCACAGTTTGCACAGGAGAAGAGCCGAGTCCCGCCAATGTGATCCAAGTAGATACGGCCCATTTTCCTGGTCTGGAGAAGAAGGAAAAACAGTCAAGATTATATCGACAGAAACTTCAGATGAGGAACATTAACAGGCATTACATTGTGTAAACCTAAGTTAGTTACTCTCTATAACATCTCATGCCGACTTGTGCGTGTGTGTTTAGAAGACTGAAAGACAGCAGTAAATAAAAGTGTTATTTTTATTATGAATATAGAGTAGGAGTTTTTTTAAGTTACGTTTAAGTTAGCTGTTGTTTTATTATTATACTTCTGTCCCATTACTGTGTTGCAACAGTGGAATTTCGCCATTGTGGGACAAATAAAGGTAATTTTATCTTAACTTACAGACCAAATGCTTAACATCCAAAATGTGCTAAATGGGGGTTGGGTGGTCACTCAACAAAAGACTATGGCTAGTTTTGGTTGACAAACATTTACATTTAAAGTATTGTTTAAGCTTAAAACTTGTACTCGTCATGTCAAATAACAAATGTTTAACCTCATTATCGAGTCATGTTTGTTGTGCTGTTGTAACTGTAACTAGCACTCACAAGACATTAACAACCTTTAGCAAAGCCAAATGCCTCACCTTGACGCGGGTTTGTTGGCTCTTGGAAACAATAAACAACGAGCAAACACTTTTTGCTTAAAGGATTTTGTTTGTTTCGCAGATATAACAGTGAAACGTCCCTTTTGTCAAAAGAGTAACGCGTTCTCTCCGGTGTTGTTAAACTCAAAGCCAAGGAGGAGAATCCAAGCAAGCGCAGTTTAGAGCAAGGTTTCCTGTAACGTTGTTTCAAAATAAGTGTTGTTATCGACCCACGTAGCTTAATGCGCTTTGTCAGTATGCTTTTCACTGGATGAATCAATACACACAACTTTGCATGAAGTTTAAAAGCATAGTAGAGTTGCAAGTGTGAGGTTAAAGTCTTTCATTTTACATATACTAAAATGCCGGTAAAGGTATTTTGAAAGGTTGATCTGAACTGAAATTCCGGTCGTGCCATGATTGTTTATGTAGTTTTACAAGAAAACCACTGGAGGGCGAACAGTGCTTCTAATGTGACTTAAACTAGTTCAAGGGCCACGTTTTTCATCAGCAATTATGGAAACATTAAATCAGAAGTTTAGTTCCTCAGATATTATCATCAAGTACAAATGTAGTGGGAAAAAATTAAAGGAAGTGAAGCCACGCCAAATTGAAGAAAGCAGGTGATTATACCCATGTACCCAGCACCCATGATATCTCAGTACAACATTGCCAATTATTTAATGACAACAACACGCCATTTAGATCATTTCATTATTCGAATTATCTTTTTAGTGTCATACCAAACTGATTGTAACTGAAGTAGCCCACAGGTGAAGAAGATCAGAAAAGTTGTATTGCCATTGCTAATGAACATAATTCACAAACATAGGAACTTGCTTTGGTGATACATAAAACAATGAACAATGATAAAACAACCCATTTAAAGTCAAAAAGAAAAACAATACAAATCAGCTATAGGATACAAATAAAAATAGGCTTACTATGTACACAAAATGAACAGTTTAAAACACAGTGGCAACCGTCTGTAGCGACATCTTGAGACAATCAAAGATGCAGCATTCTTTAACAATTCAAGACCCCAAAAAAAAAAAACAGTTCCATAAATACAAAGGTGACCATTACTGCTAATCCCTGTTCAGAGATTAGACAGATGAATAGGAGTTAATCTAGAGTGAAGGCCACAGGAGTATAACCTTATATCACTGTTACAGTAATCAACAAGGTGAATCTCAGGACAATCTTATCTGGAGAACTTGACAAATGATAAATACTTCTACAAACACGTTGGTTTTCAAGTTTATAAAATACATACTGAACATGTTTTCTTTCACATTCTAGTAAAGCATTTACTTTCATAAGAGTTTCGCAGGGAAGAGAAGTAAAAAGGCTCAAATCAATCTGATCAAAACTTGTCTAGTAAAAGGACTTTCTAAATGTTCTTTTTGAACAGGATGCTTATAACACAAGTTGATATAAAGGAGACAACTTTGCCAAACAGGATCATTTATGAATTTAAAAAAGGCAAACAACTATAAAATGATTAAAAGATCAAGTTGTCAAGTTTACTTGTTTCTTTAAATGGTACAAGTATAAGTAGTAAAGAAGAAATAATGACAATCAACAAGCGTTTAACCACATTCTAATGGGTTTTTCCTCATAATTTACTCAAGTTGTATTTTACACGATTGATACTCTGATCATGTATTGTCCTGCGTTAAAGGCATCAGTGCTCAGACAATTTAAACTTTTATTTATCCCTAATCCCCGCCAACTTCTCTGTACTTGCAATTCTTTACAGACGATATTAAATATGAAACTATAAAGAAGCATTTGTATTTGTAATTAAATTACAAAGAACAAAATGTTAAATAATATTATCGCAAAAATGGTGCCTTCCCTCACCTCTGTATCAGACAAATATCGTTAACCGTGATTGTGCAAGTTTATGTACTGTCTCATTATGCACAATAAGAGCATTTGACAGACTCAAATGCCCCACATATGAATATCTTCTCCATCGTGTGTAACTGTTATCTCTGCCAGATAAACAAGCAGATATGTTAAACTAGTATTTTCTGAAATTATTGCAGGAACAGCACCATAATGTGTTGCATTAAAGGTGCATATTTTAATTATTGTACTTATCTGTTTACTAATTGCAGTTTAGATACTGAAATACTTTTAAAAGTATAAAAGTTTATGAGTTTATGTTCTTAAATTCAACCTTTGCCACACATCTGAATCCTTTCCTTCCAGCAAAGTTTGACCTCGGTCCCAGTGAGAGTTATTGACAGGTCTGCACACATAACAACAACATCAAAATAGGTTAGAAATGCAGTATTACTACATTTACAGCTTAATACTGTTTCTATTGTTATAACCATGTCTACTTGTATAGAAATGGGCAATGCATCAAAACTTTAGATAACATGTTTTATAGTACAACATGCTAGAAAAAGATCTGATTAAAAATAAAGAGAGTTATGTTGTAAAGTGATTCTTCACTTTGTGATTCATTTTTTGGGACATTTCGCAACCTCAGCTACATTTAAAGACATATTTTAACACAATTCTGTTGGATTGACATAATATCGCCTGACTATTTTTATCGATATATTAATATTTGTCAATATTGTCTACTACTATATGCCGTTGTGTCAAGGTTATTTGTCCTCACAGGGAAATGTGTCTTCTGTGTTTGACTCATTCTTTAATGCCATTCTTTCTCAGATCTGGAGCTTTTGTAATTTGTCAACAGTACATAAGAACGTGCAAACTCCACACTGACCTATAATTGAACCGAGGACTTTATTACTGTTAGCGCTAACTTCTTTTCTATCTGCCGACTGCTGCCAAGGTTATCAGTTACATATCACAGAGTCTACTCATATCAATCCTAATTTATTCTAATAGACTTTCACTTCGAGTGCAATTGATTTACCATTACACCTTTGAACAATGGGCAGGCCCCTCCCCCTGGGCACGTTTATGACATGTTCAGCACACACAGTATATATCCAACCATCTCTTAGAAACATCGTTAGGAGCGAGAGAAGACGAGTCGAGGATTTACAATGTCTGGGATGAGGATTGGTTTTCACCTGGGCTTGATCTCACTCCTGGGGCTCTCATGGACTGCAGGTTTACACACTTTTCAGTTTCTCTCTCATTTGTTGATTTAATGCATGTTATGACAATGATATTATTTTTTTTACCATGATGTTAATAGTTGAGTGTAACTGAACAACGGGGCAAAAACAAGAAATCTCAGAAGATATATGTTACAGAAATAGCAATATCACATATCACAAATTCTCCACATACTTTCTTAAAAAAGGAACGTGTTGGAGCCATAAAAGCAGAGAGAACTACATCGATCGCGATACTTTGACTTGTTTCAGCGCAGACAACATCGTAAATATAAAGTAGCTTCAATAACTCGACTCTCCACAAGTACTCCAATACTTATTTTGAGAAATCAATACTGTGATGACACTCCAATTCCACTACTATCCAAAAGGCCTCAAGCTGTCACGCCGCCGAATAAAAGAACAATTACCTCTCATTCAATTTAATCGATCTATGCAATGCACACAGCAGTATTTACATATTGTAAGTAACCATTCATTTATTTTTAAAAGTTCAAATACATTATCCAATTCTGACATTTTCTTTGGTGCCTTTCCTGAAGTTGTAACCATCTAATCATTGTCTTTGACCCTTTTTTAGTGATTGCCTTTCCTTGTGACCAGATGTTTACTTCTCCATCTCCCCCTGCAACAGGTGATTTTTGTCACGCATACATTTTAATTATTTTATTGTTGAAATGACGTCTGCATAAAAATATACAACGTTTATTATATCGCTGAATATATAAGCTGTTTTCATGGCAGTGGACGGCGTGCGGCCCTCAGATGTGGCTGTGCTCGCCTCCATTGGTCTGGACTCACACAGGTCTGTTATAAAACTGTCTCATTCACATGAGCAGGAAACATGAGAGGACTGATTATTACCATGTTTTTGTTCAGTCCAGAGCTGTCCAGCGTCTTATCAAGGCTCCAAGGTAAATCATACACCATTATCTTTACCATTTATCTTTAAGCATGATTATTCACTGCTATTATATTACCAATAATAAATGACAGTTTATGGACTATAGCAGACTTTAAAGAAAAACTAAACCTTGCATAATTTGTATTATCTTACTTAAAGATTATAGTCTTTGAACTGGGACTAAGTGAGAGTAAATCCTATACCACACTGCCAAATGAGATAAGTAATTGTTCAATGCAGATGTGTTTATACGGGTTAAGTCACATCTAATATATAGTGCATCCATCACTATTCCCATATTTTCTATGTTACAGCCTTATTCCAAAATTGATTAAATTCATTAATTGCCTCAAAATCTTATAAATAATACAACATAGTGACAATGTGTTGTTTGAATTCTTTGTAAATTTAATTCATTAATTTTCTATTGCTTGTACCCTTAGGGGTTGCAGGTGACTGGAGCCTGTCCCAGTGCCTTTGGGCTTTGGGCAGGGTTAACACATCTTTGCAAATACATTCAAAATTAAATTAATTTGATTGGAATTGAAAGGCACACACGTGTCTATATAAGGTCCCACAGCAAACTGATGCCAGAATAAGAATAAGAAAAGGTTTATATTCATTGCTAATGAACAGAACATAGGAACTTGCTTTGGTGATTCGGTGCAATATAAAACAATGAACAATAAATAAATAAAACAACCTATATAATAAAAAAGTAAAACAATTGAATCTGCTATAGGATAAAAAAATAAATAAAATAGGCTTACTATGTACACAAAATGTATAAATGAATTCACAGATGTAGTGCAGAAAATGAACAGTGCAGTGAGTGATTGATTAAATTATAGATAAAGTGACAGTGTGTGTGTTCATGAGTCCAACGGCCGAAGGAAAGAAACTGTTCTTGTGGAGGAAGGTTCTGGTCCGGATGGAGCGTAGCCTACCTGAGGGGAGTGGCCTCCTGCTGAGGGGAGTGGCCTCCTGCCTGAAGGGAGTGGCCTCCTGCCTGAGGGGAGTGGCCTCCTGCCTGAGGGGAGTGGCCTCCTGCCTGAGGGGAGCTGCTCAAATAGTCCAGGGTGAGAAGGGATCCGACCTGCTCGTCTCAGAGTCCTGGAGACGTACAGGTCCTGCAGAGATCGAAGTCTGCAGCCGATCAACTTCTCAGCAGAGGCACCATGCACTGTAATCTCTGTTTGTCCCTGGCTGTGGCTCCAGGGTACCGCACGGTGATGGAGGAAGTGAGGATGGACTCAATGATGGCCGTGTAAAACCATTATCTGCGCTGTCGCTGCTGCAGGAAGTACATCCTCTGCCGGGCATTCTTGATGAGGGAGCTGATGGTGGGCTCCCACCTGAGGTCCCGGGTGATGGTGTTGCCAAGGAAGCAGAGGGAGTCCACGGTGGTGATGGGCAGTCTGCGATAGTGAGGGGGGACTGGGGGGGCTGTGACTTTCCTGAAGTCCACGATAATCTCCACTGTCTTCTGGGCGTTGAACTCCAGGTTGTTACCGCTGCACCAGCCGGTCCACCTCCCTTCGGTAGACAGACTCATCCCCGTCCGAGATGAGCCAGATGAGGGTTGTGTCGTTCGCAAACTTGATCAGTTTTACGGCGTTGTGGCTGGAAGTGCAGCAGTTTGTGTACAGGGCGAAGAGCAGAGGGGAAAGTACATAGCCCTGTGGAGATCCTGTGCTTATAGTCCAAGTGTCAGAGCACAAACCAAGATATAAAGTCCAAGGAATTGTCTGAAGACCTCCAAGACAGGATTCTATCAAGGCACAGATCTGGAGAAGGTGACGAAGTTTGCAGCATTGAAGTTTCCTCTGAGCACAGTGGCTTCCATCATGCGTAAATGGAAAAAGCTTGGAAGCACCAAGACTATTTCCAAAACTGTGCCCGGCCAAACTGAGCAATCGGGGAGAAAGGCCTTTGACAGGGAGGTGAGCAAGAACCTGATGGTCACTGACCGATCCCCAGCATGTCTCTGTGGAGAGAGGAGAACCTTCCAGAAGAACAACTATCTCTGCAGCAATCAGGCCTGTGTGGTAGAGTGGCTAGACGGAAGCCACAGTCCGACTGGAGTTGGCAAAAATGCCCCTGAAGGACTCTCAGACCATGAGAAACAAAACTCTGCAAGCATTTCACTCAAAAATAACTCCGATATTTATACCATTCTGTGGTAAGTCCAGCCCATTGGGAGGAGCCTTCCTGAAGAGGAAAGAGTTGTTTGTTTCAACAGAAACTTACCCTCTTGGTATCTACCGAGCCTATTCAACCCTTTAATGGGCTATTAGTCTCCCCTTTGTCTTTGTGAGACCCTGGCTCAACCACCCTGAGTACCTGATTAGCATCTAAATGTCCTGGGCCTGGTCCTCTACCTCTCCAGGGGTTCAGTATACCATTGTAGACTACAGGAAGATTGAATCTTAGCCCTCCATTTCTGTTTAAAGAAGGTTTTTCTTTTTTAACAAAAATAGCTTCCTTAACTCCTCTTTCAAACCATCTTTTCTCCCTGCTTAAAATCTTCACCTCACCGTCTTCAAACGAGTGATTAGAGGCTTCAAGATGGAGATGTACGGTGCTCTGTGGTCCTGAACTTGTATTTCTTCTGTGCTGATAGAGCCTCTTGTGCAGAGGCTGTTTAGTCTCACCTATGTAACGTTCTTTACAACTTTCTTCACTGCATTGGATAGAATAAACTACATTGCTCTGTTTTTGAGTCGGCAACTTGTCCTTAGGATGAACCAGTTTTTGTCTTGAAGCCTCTAATCACTTGTTTGAAGACGGTGAGGTGAAGGTTTTAAGCAGGGAGAAAAAATGGTTTGAAAGAGGAGTTAAGGAAGCTATTTTTGTTAAAAAAGAAAAACCTTCTTTAAACAGAAACGGAGGTCTAAGGTTCAATCTTCCTGTAGTCTACAATGGGATCCTGAACCCCTGGAGAGGTAGAGGACCAGGACCAGGACATTTAGATGCTAATCAGGTACTCAGGGTGGGTGAGCCAGGGTCTCACAAAGACAAAGGGGAGACTAATAGCCCATTAAAGGCTTGAATAGGCTCGGTAGATACCTAGAGGGTAAGTTTCTGTTGAAACAAACAACTCTTTCCTCTTCAGGAAGGCTCCTCCCAATGGGCTGGACTTACCACAGAATAGTATAAATATCGGAGTTCTCGACCTAAATTCTTTTATTGACAATGACTCTTGGATGAGAGTCGAAGCGTCTATATTTTTTCTAACTGAGTCCAGATGACTACAACTGAAGCTTTTTCTACTTCTTTCTTGTTGTCATTATGGGGGATTGTATGTAGAATTCTGAGAAAAATAAAGAATTTAATCCATTTTGGAATAAGTGGGAAAAGTAAATACTTTCCTTATGCCCTTTATATGCCATTAATGTCCCATCTGGACATCCCTACATTTACCCAGTTACAACATGAATACATTTAAAAAAAAATTATAATGTTTTTACGACACTTTGATATTTAATTGTAAAGCACATCTATTTTTACACATTATTTAATTGAATGGAAATATAACCAATGTTTAAGCGCTAAACTTTATTTACAGTAACCTTATTTAACCAGCCATTCTTTCAAGCCACTTTCAAACTTTAGCCCATTTAAAGGTGCATTATGCAACTTTCTTTCTGTGACCCATTTCATTGCTTTGCATGAAATGTTTCACAGTATAGCATTAACCTTACGTCTCACAGAGTGAAGTCACAAGCCAAATCTGTGGAGAAGTATTCAAGAGCAACAAAAACACTTAAATAAAAAAATGATCATTTTAATATCATGCCGTGGAACATTCCAGGCAAAGCACGGGCAAGCGTCATAAAAGTGACATCGTGCACCTTTAACTTAAAGTGCATATGGCAGGTTCTCATGTTTTTCTAATTACGTTTTGGTACTCTTAGTTTGAAGGGTTTTAGTGATAAATATATATTATAGTTTTACAGCTGTCAATTTGCAGTTTGTGAAGAATATAAAAATAAAAGTAAAAAGATGACAGGAAGTAGTGCTGAGTTGTAAAACTGTCATCAATTAGAAAGGTTACATCCAAAACGCAGGGACAATTTACACGCAACACAGTGCAGTCAGTTTAAACAAACATTTAGTTAACAACATTTTCAAACCGAGTAAAGATAGGCCACATTTTTTGTAAAATGTTAGATATAATCATGTTCACTGTGTCTTATGCAATGTCTAATTTGTATCACTGTATATAAGGTAAAATGAGCCATTGTCTCTTTTTCTCTCAGAGCTGATGAGTTTGTTCAGCCCGTCTCTGCTCGGCCCATTCTCTGACCCTCCACCCTTGGCCCACAGGTAAAGTGCAAATAAAACATTAGTGCATTAAGTGCATGAGCGGTAGAGTTATCTTGTGTTTACAGTTCACAGATGATAGAACAGGCAAAGGACGTTTCCCTCCAGCTCCAGGACAAACAGGTAAATGACTTACTTATCACTTTAGACATAACTGTATTTGGCTTTTCATAAAACCTGTGTGTGTTTGCAGGATTTCTGGAAACTGGTGCTGGTCTTTGTTCAGATAGATCATCTCTGTGCGTGTGAGCAGCAGCAGGTAATGAAAACCTCATGGCGTTAAGTTCACTGCGTGTCGAAAAACTCACAAGAGAAAGAGAGAAGAAGAGGAAAATAGAAACTGCCGTCCACTCCTGAAGCTTTTGTCATTTTGTGAAGACTTCACGTACCTGCATATTTCCTCTCTTTCATGTGATTTTGTCTGTTTAGGCCTCGTCTTCAACCACAGTCGATGAAACTGTTGAAATGGTGGATGAAGCTTTAAAGTTACTCCAATCCCAGGTATTAAATGACCTTACATTATCAGTTCTGATCTTGTGGATATTTTTGCACACATCATAAATTACTTAAAAGCTGATGTTGTGGTGTCCAGCTAAAGAAGACCATTGTCAGTGTTGCATTGTGGGATGGAGAACAAGCCAGTCACCAAAACAGGTCAGAAAAATATCGCCACAGCAATGAAATGTTCAAAGATAATTTAATCTGAAGAGTATCTTTGTCGACAGGAATTGTCTTTGTTCTGGGACTGACCGAGAGGAAGAGGCCAAGCTTGTGAGAGCGACGCACACTTTTGCTTTGCAGGTTTGATGTCTTGATCTCGAGTTTGGATTCTGTTGATGACGTTTCTTGAGCTGTAACTCTCCGATGTGTGTCGCGTGTTTTGCGTGTAGAGGTCTCTAGGTGAACTGCTGGAGAGGAAGAGTTGGTTTCACAAAGAGGATTTCACTGTGGTTCTCCAGGATTCGCCGCTGGGCAGAGAGACTCTTTCTGCAGCTGTGAGTCAAAGCAAAAAGCACTTAATTGTCTTACTAGACTTGTGTCAGTGATGTAGTAAGTGAATGATACTAAAAAGGGGACATGTTATCTAAAGTAAACTTTTCTATGTCTTTTACCTCATCAAGAATTTACTGAGTCATACATAAAAGAGTAAAAAAAACCTGTCACGTAGCAAATTTTCAGCAAAAAATAATAAACAATTCTGCTGCTTTCAAGAGGCAGATTTTCTCATTTTCCCCATTTTCTCAATTTTCAAAAAGGAATTCAGTGGGCCTTTTTCTAGTTTCAAGCTGTTTCTGATCAATATTGCAGTTTTTACAATGAACTAAATTTCCAATAATATAGTTTAATTCTAAATCCTGGTAAAAAATGAAAAAAGCACGTGATGCCCTTTTCGAGTTCATTTGTATCGCTCTGACAAATTTGATCTCACTGTGTCATAGAGCTGGTATTGAGGGTAAATAGTGTTTTCAATAAATACTCTCAATTTCTGATCATCATAATAACATATAGTCAATGAATAAACGCTAACAACCATTTAACTTATGTATAATGTAATTTTTGAAAGCCAAGAATGTCATCAGAAACAATACCAAATATAGCCGTAAGCGGCAATGATCGGCCCTCGCCACGCCGCCGCCACGCCGCAAGAGGAGGGGGCGCTAACGCGCCCCAATTGTCCTTTTATTACATCTACTGCTGAATCTGTGACGCTGTCACATCTTCTCCCCTTTGTTTTACCATCAAAAAGCAATTTTATTTTGAATTCTTGGCAAAATGTGCGGCTTTGCCGCACAGACACCGTGACTCTTAGAATAAAAATGTGGATAACTTTTGATGGTCCACCCTTGAAGATGAGTCTCACCAAATTTCAGGTTAATATGTCTAACGCCCTAAGAGGAGTTCGTGAAAGTCTAAAGTGTAAACATGTTCTGGCGATTTCCCCATTGGAATAACATGGAAGGTTTCGGTCATCGTTACGGCAAAGCCATAACAATTATGACATGGGTTTCATTGACTTTTTTGATGGGGCCAAAATTGAGTCGTGCGTAAAATTTCATATAATTTCGCAAAACTAAATATTTAACCTCCATATAAAATCTGTAGGGGGCGCTGTGGCTCCAAATTAATTTATTTCACTTCAAGTAGGTTTAGGGCAAAGAGTTTAACAACTGATTCTAATTTGACGCAATTCGGACTTTATCTGCGCAAACGGCAGAAATGTTAAATTTGGGAGATTTCTGAAATTCTTGCTACAGTTTGCGGCTTTGCAAGAGTCCGTGACAGGTATCAATGTAATTTGGATAACTTTTGATGTCCCACTCCTCAGTAGCATTTTCACCAAATTTCAGCTTTTTAGGGCCAACGCCCTGGGAGGAGTTCGTAAAAGTAAGACGTTTGGAAAAACTCCAAAGTCATGTTTAGCCATTTTTGAAGCAATATGGCCGACATTTGGTTGGGCGGACGGCGTTGCCGTAATAATATTTTTTACTTCTCTTGTCACCATCTACCTCTGCGCCAAATTTCATGATTCTACGATCAGATTTTTTTTGGGTCATTTCCCATCTCTCAATGCATTTTTGGTACATTTGGGGGCGCTGACGCGCCAATTTTTTTAATTTTAGAAAAAGGAAATAGCCAGAATGTAGAGAGGCACGATTTTTAGAGGTGTGAACATTTTTGTGACTTTTCGTCAATGTTCACTGGGTGAGAAGAAGAAGAAGAAGAAGAAGAAGAAGAAGAAGAAGAAGAAGAAGAAGAAGAAGAAGAAGAAGAAGAAGAAGAAGAAGAAGAAGAAGAAGAAGAAGAAGAAGAAGAAGAAGGAAGAGAAAGAAGAGAAAGAAAGGAAGGAAGGAAGGAAGGAAGGAGGGAAGGAAGGAAGGAAGAATATTCCGATGCGAAAACAATGTTTCCCATTTTTCAAATATCATAAACTACATTTTCGGAAAGCGCTCGCGCTTTCCTACCTCATGGTGTGGGTCCCTGGTCACTGACGGGTACTTTCATTAATTTTGAGTGGGCTCCGCCCACTTTGTGTTTTTGGCCCTCTATACAGTAATAATGTTCATTTTTTGCATTACATGCTTATATGCACGGAACATGCAAGAGATGGGGAACGTATTCGTGAGCTACTTAGCGCAAATGAGTGCTTTATATGGGGATTTAAAGTGCTCGTTTAGTGCGTACTTTTGCACGGGCTTTGCCCGTTTACAACGGTAAAGTTCCATTTTCCTACTACTAATTAGTATGCACGGGGCGTGCGCACTTTCGCAGCCGTGCTTCGCACGGCCTTACGAGATTAATAGGCCTCTCGCCAGCTTGTGGCGCTCGGGCCTAATTACCAGTACCACCAGTTAAATGTGTTTCTTTCAAAAACATGCAGCTAAATGACTCATAATAGGTCATTTCCAGTTTAAAAATATAAAGAAATATATTCTTAATCCTCAACCCAGTTTTGCAGATAGTCCAAGACAGTCTGATCAAGTTTTCAGTATGATGTATGTATTAATATAGAGCACTTGTTCTTCCATATAAACAATGATTACAATGCTCAAAGAATAATCTCGATCTCTACTTGTTCAAACTGCACTGAATATATCATTTATCTTTGTCCACACTGTATTTTGTTTGTTATTTAATCAGAGCGGTGCGTCTCTTTCTGACTCATTCCACATGGATAAGCTGCTGGTTCAAATGTGGACAGAACTGGTGAGTTAGTTTTGGACGGCGTGTACGCGTCCTGTGAACATACACGCCATTGTTTCCTACGATGACACATGGAGACAATGTATGGCTTGTTTCGCAGCTGCAGCCTACACTTGACAAGCCGAAACAAGAGGACATCGCTCTGCCCTGTCCCTCTGAGGTGAGAAACTGGACGCTGCCCTTCACACAGAGACATCCTGTACAGTACTGTCAAATGGCTTTAAGTTACTATCGCTACTATTACTCACTGATGTGTGTACTACCTGTGTGTTTGTCATCTCGTACTTTCTCCGTCCTCAAGCTCCGGCCCTTTTTGAGGACGCCTGCAAACTCCTATTTAAAGGAAAACGATGATCTGTTTCTGCTACTTGAGCCAGTGAGTGGTTGAAATGTCAGCTCTAAACGCCTCAGTGTTGGTTACAATAATTGGATTAATACAAGTTTTTGATCAGATTACAGGGACAGAGATGCCATGTGTGGACTTCAGCCCATCGTCTTCAGTGCCAAACTCAGGTAAGATACATTGAGAGGATGGGTCCCTAGGTTTACAGAAGTATATAAGTAATATGAATGTTTTGGTTGTGGATGATCGCTTTAGTGCATGAGCTGAGACCTGGAGATATCAAAGTGGTGGCTGCCATGGGAGACTCTCTGACTGTGAGTATTTCTCTAGGATTGTAGCTAAACTAAAAGTTTCAACCTTGATCATAGTTTGTTCTTTCCTCCCTATTATCACAACATTATCAATGCAACTACAACTTCTAATACCACCATATTATATGCAAATCTGAAACCAAATGGCAAACTGAATGTTACAGTTATCAAATGTAAAAATGGCATTATGTACTTTAAACAGTATTATACAACATAATATTCAATATTGCTTCCAAATATTTAACATTTAAATCAAAGGCAGGAAATGGTGTGGGGTCAAATGCAAACAACCTACCGGACGTCCTGACCCAGTACAGAGGCCTGTCCTGGAGGTTAGTGCCAGTTCAATGAGCATTCTTGTGTCATCTGGAATACAAACTCTATCAGGCTTTTGTTTTTTGTTTTTCAGCATTGGAGGAGATGAAAACCTGACCAGTGTCACCACATTGCCCAGTAAGATGTGATATGATACATTAATTATAAATATACCGGTACATGAAAAAGTAAATCAAGTCAACAAGATGCGAATGCAGAGAGACTAGGATGAGTTAGACAGGGTGTTGAAGAGGTGAAGATGGTGAGACTGAGGGTTGTTGTGGAGGGATGTGACACGTTGCTGAAAAAAGCAAGTTGAATAGGGTGTAACATTTCTTTGAAGAGGTGACAGGAGGAAGGAACAATAATTTACTTGTTATTTCCACACAAAAAAAAATACTTTTGTTTCCTTTCATTAATGTTCACATTGTTTTTTTTTTGGCAGACATCTTGAAGCACTTTAACCCTGGTCTGAAGGGCTTCTCTCAGGGCACCGGCAGACAGGACAGTGCTCAGGCCTCTCTGAACCAGGCTGTAGCTGGGGCCACAAGCGTGTGAGTCTCACTCATGTTCTGTGTCATATGTCTCCTGTACTGCAGGTCACGTCTTCTATTAGTGTAATAGCTTTAGTTCAACCATCCTTCTCATATCAAATGTACCGGCCTGTGGTCCATAATATATTATGCACATGGATGTAATATGACATCATTCTCTTGTCTAGGAGTTTGCTGAAACAGGTTCAAACTCTAGTGAAACGGATGAAGAATGACTCGGTAAAGCCCCACACTTACTGTATATTATTTTGTCGTGGTCCTAACCTTTCTTTAATCGATTCTTAGAGAATCAATTTTACAGAGGATTGGAAGGTGATCACTGTTTTTATTGGGGGAAATGACCTGTGTGACTTCTGCAAAAACTCTGTAAGTACTTTGAATAAATTATAATTGTCATTTTGCTGAGGCAGCTCCTTCATTTCCCGTTATTGCTTACAGCTGTTGTATTCAGCGGAAACGTACATCAAAAATGTGCGAGAAACCCTGGATTACCTTCACAAAGAGGTAAAACTCCACTGTGTTCTTTGTGCTTAATGGCTATATGATGTTCGTCATTACTGATCACAAAGTTTGTGTTTTAGGTTCCCCGTAGTTTGGTGAATCTAGTGGAGCCTCTTCACATTGTGCCGCTCAGAGAAATGCACTTAGACACTTCACTGAAATGTCCCACGTGGCTCGTGAAGTGGGTATTATTTCAAGTGTGTAATATTATCATATACAGATCAAATATTCTAAATAAAAGATACATATTTCTTAGTTTAAATTCAAGAAAATTATGTTTTGAGCTGTCATGTACGATCATGTCAAAAATGGCATCGTATAATAAAGTACTCTATGCAGTATTGTAGTATACAACGCTCTGCTTTTGGCTTTAACAAATATTTGAAAGTGTTAATTACAAAAATGTGTAATTACTGCGTTTATAGCGTTTGATGGTATTCCTCTCCCACAGCATCCTTTGCCCTTGTGTGATTCTGCCAAAAGGCAATTCTGCCACTGTGAACCAACTGCAGACTCTGAATAGAAACTATCAGGTAGAAACGCACCTAACATCACGTACGTACATTGTATAGTTGTTGTATGTTCCTCATTCTTGTGTGTTTAGACTGCTCTGCACGAGCTGGTGGAGTCTGGCCGCTACGACACTCGCTCAGACTTCACTGTGGTGGTTCAGCCGTTCTTCAGGGAGATAGTGATCCCCAGACTGTCTGTAAGTCACAGCTGTGGCACAAACTTTTATACTTTCACTACAGTATTTAAAATCAACGTTAAACTTTCACTGTATGTTTATAAAATAGTGACAATTATAAATTATAAATGATAATGTATAATATCAGTAAACCATTAGTTTCCTTGGTGTCAGAGCTTAATTTGTCTTTGCTCTTCTTTATCTGTCAGTATCATGTTTGTAATAACCCCATAAAAACCCCATTTTTAAATACGTCACTTCCCACTGTTGCCAGCAGAGGGTGTCAGACATCTATTCATACAGCCAATCTTCTGTAGTGAGATTTAATGCCCTTTAACTCAGATTATGATGTTTTTTTCAGGACGGCCGACCGGACCGTTCATATTTCAGCCCTGACTGTTTCCATTTAAGCCAAAAAGCACAAACCTTAATGGCCCGGGCTCTGTGGAACAACATGGTGTGACTACAATTTATCTGGTTTTAACGCACTTGTTGTGTTGTAAAATTGGCAAATTTCAATATTTTGCTTCTTTCCAGCTAGAGCCGCTGGGCAATAAAACCACCAAACAAGATTTTACGATAGATATTGAACTTAAATGTCCAACAAAGGTAATAGAAAAGACAAAAGTCATTAGAATATATTTAAGGATGGCAGATAATGATAATGATAATGATAAATGATGATGTATTCCTCTTTAGACATTGCCATACATCAGAACATACAACAACAGTGACTACATGTACTCAGGCCCCCCTCCAACCCCTGGGCCTATTACCGTAAGTACTGTAATGTGTGTGTGTGTTTTTTTTAATTTGTCTGCAAACAGGGCCTGAATTCTCCAGTATGTTTGCATGCGTGGTCTTGAGATGTTTTAGATGTTTGTATTCACCATTGTTCAGAAGGTTCAATCTTTGTGGGAGACCTTGGGGGTCCGAGACGTGCCGAAAGCCGCCCCCACCATCTGGAACATGGACTGACTACAGAAATTCAATCCTCTGCTAATTTGCATTTCCATAATATGATCTTTATTATTTATGTTTCTATTGTAATATAACGTGTCTATGAGTAAGTCCGTGTATTATTTTTTTTATTATCATTATAATTAAAGATGCACTTTGTAACTTTTCTGGTGGTGGAGGATTTATATATCCAAACTTCAGTTGCCCCTTGATGTGTAAACAAAAAATGGTATCTCTATCTTGCCTGCATCTGGAGTTTTAATGCCAGTAAAGATGCCACATGTGCCAATTTTTGCTAATTTTCGCTATTTATCGAACTTCAACGGGCTATTTCTCAAAAACTGCAGGGATTTGGTTTGTGGAACTTTTTTCATGTTACCTCAAGTATTTGGCTTTAAGAAAACACCAAAAGAAAGTATCCCCCATAATGTTGCTACGGAATCCACTTTCCAGCCACTTTTCTGTCTTCGGCAAATGGCCTAATATTATTGCTTGGGATTTAGAATGGCATTAAACTTATCCAGCTTGCATTTGTTCAATGACAAGAGTTTTTGTTGCTCAAAAAATACAGTGAAAATATACAGTTTTGTTGTAACCCTGCACATGTAGCGTCCGCTGTTGTCTCCATGGAGATAGATGCGTTTCATGCCATACTGTGGAACATGCTAGGCACAGCAATAATAAGCTGGTGATGGACCCGCCACAAGAAGTTACATAGTGCATCTTTAAAGCAACACTGTTTTCATGCCAGCAGAGTACAGAGTAGTCTTAAATAAATGATGTATTTCAGAATTATAGGAGGTGTTTTCAGTAAATGTTTCACTAATAATCCACAAATGCCATACTTACAATTATGTGGCACCATGCAAGAACCCGACAACCCACAAAACATTACACAAAAGGAAGATAATAAGATAAGGTATGTCATCATAGTTATATCTCAGTTTTTTTTAAATGTAGGTTGTCAGGTTCATGCATGGGGCCACAGAATGTATTAATGACAAGGATCCTTATTCACCCATCTTTTCACAACACAAACACAATCTATTCACCACTTTCACATTTAATCTGACCAATTCTACACATTACAAGCCTATAAAAGGATATCATTTCTATCTTTAATATTGTAATTCCTTAAATATCTTTCTCGTCAGAACTGGGGCAGTGATTTCTCATGTGTGGACCTTGCTCCGTCCGCCCCTTTGCCCACGTCAGGTGAGACAGACTTTATGACATTTACTGTGCAGTGGCTGAACACACCATCTAATGATATCTGTGTTTTATACCATGTTCAGTGCACAAACTCAGACCTGCCGACATCAAGGTGGTGGCGGCGCTCGGAGATTCCGTCACAGTAAGATGTTTGTTAAGATTTGTGGCGAGGCAGAGGTGGAGGAAGTAAAAGTACTGCTTCAATATTGTTGGGAGGTCAAAATATTTAGATTCTATTGGAACTATGTGCTCAATGTAGCCAGGTTTGGTGCTGAAGTACTAAAAATAAACCTATTCCTAATACAACTATTCGTATTTTATTCATGCTATTTTGCCATATTTTATTAATCATTCTAAAAAATAAAAATGAAGAAAATCAATGAATCTTTACTACGTCTGTACTTTTTCTATCAGCGACTCAAATAAAACACATATGATTCAATTAAATCATAATCAATAATAATAATTCAAAATAAATTAAAGCCAAAGCATGTTGACATTTTGCGTTCAATATCTACATATAACGTTGCTTCCAGTTCTGCCATACAATACATGGAGGTGAACCAGTTTTAAACCCGTGTTGTGCAAACCATATGTATTCTGACTATAGTGTGCTTATTGTGACCTTTAGCAAGACACTACACCAATGCAGCATGTTTTTGTTGTCTTCTCACAGGCTGGCGTTGCCGCTAAAGCCAAGAACTTGTTAGAACTGAGTAGACAGTACAGAGGCGTGTCGTGGAGGTAACATCAAACAGAAAACCATGTCCTTATTGTCTTCATTATTGTGGTTTTGAAAATAACTGTTTTTGCAGCATTGGAGGCGATGCAAGTTTAGAGACAGTGACCACATTACCAAGTACGTTTTGTACCCATGAATACGTTTGTATAGTATATCTCTGCTTTTCCAATTGACTCGAGAGAATAGTCAGGCTTGTGTCATTGTTATTGTTGTGTATGATCTCCAAATTCAAACTCTCTCTTTCTAGACATCTTAAAGAAGTTCAACTCCAATCTAACGGGTTTCTCAGTTGGTCAGCTGGCAACAAGGAAGGGCTTCAACATGGCCGGCCCCGGGGCTAAGTCTGTGTATGTAAAGGCAGCACAGCACAATTCACATCACGGTTTACACAACTAACAACTTACTGTTCGCCTATAGAGATATTCAAACACAAGTGGAAGCTCTGGTCAAGGCCCTCAAGAACAACAAGGTACATTTGACCCGCACGTTACATTCATATCGCCTCGTATGTATTAATAAAGCGCTAATGTGTTGTATGTGATAAACCGCAGGAGGTGAATTTTGAACAAGACTGGAAGCTGGTGACGATATTTGCGGGGGAAATGGACCTTTGTAACTACTGCCTCGATCAAGCAAGTCCCTCAAATAAACAGCAAATCACCAAATGATTGCACTTTCCACCATTAATGTTTACTGTTGTCTCTGCAGTACAACCTCACAGCCAAAAATTTCAGCCACAACCTGGAGAAAAGCTTGGAGCTGCTTTATCAAAGCGTAAGTGATATCAATGTTAAAGGTGCATTGTGTAACTTTTAGGGTCCGCAAACTGCTCGTCTCCATGAAGATGTTATTGCTTAGCCTAGAGGTATGACATTATGTGCATTTAACCAGACGTTAGAAGAAATACCTTGAAAAACACTCTTTCTATGAGCGGAGCCGCCTCTCCACAGATCTGACCCGGCTTGGTGATACATTTAGGAGCATTCTGTGGCGAAAAGCAGGTGTCGGACTGCTCCAGACAAGTTACACAGTGCGCCTTTATCGTCTTGTGCTGATGGTTGGATGTGCGTTTCTGTAGGTGCCTCGCGTGTTGGTTAATGTTGTCCAGGTTTTGCAAATCGATCCTTTGCAAACCGTTCAGAGAAACACACTTGGCTGTTCCCTGCTGCAAAGGTATACTATTTTTCTATCCTCATTTGAATTACTCGTAGGAAACCGTGCTTAGTGAAGTTTGTTTTTTCCTCTCCAGGACGCAGTGCCCGTGTGTCGTGAACCCATCCACAAACTCCCCCGAAATAGAAGAGATCAAACGGATCAATCGTGAATATCAGGTAAGGCTTTCTCCATTGCTGCAGTGTAAAAGTTGAAAAGTAATAGTACTACTTTTACACAGTGCATGTTTGTCTACACGGATTAGAGCATGTGTTTGTTAGTTGTAACTGTGGCACCGTTTCTATATGTGGTGGTTAGTCGAATAGAATAGAAAAAGCTCCACATCCTTTGACTAATTCAATTCATGTTCTTTTCAGGCCGAACTCGAGTTTCTTCTATCTAGTGATCGATTTGAAGGGAAAGAAGACTTCGCTGTGGTCCTCCAGCCATTTTTACACAATTACTTTCTCCCATACATCGGCGTAAGGAGCATTCACAACCAAACACTTGAGTTTTTATGTCGATTGTACCTGCATCTTGTTCGTCATCCACTTTGCAGGAGGGAGAAGTGGACACCAGCTTCTATTCCCTGGACTGCTTCCACCGGAGTGAGCGGGCGCAGGCGGAGATGGCCATAGCGCTGTGGAATAATATGGTAAGATCCAAATAACTGCCAGACCGTTAGAATAGAAGTCACTCTGAGGTGTCTAAAGTTGTTTGTTCGTTTGTCTTGAACAGCTTGAGCCTGTAGGAAGGAAGACTGAGTTTAACGACTTCACCCACGACCGCTCCAAGATTCACTGTCCCACACAGGTACGGCAAGTTTAATGATTATATTATGATGATAGTTTTGTCAGAGAAAACACATGCTGGAAGGTGCTACTGACAGTAATAAAGTACAAAGGTAAGTACTGTACACAAGTAACACTTTCAGGCATCTATACTTTACTCAAGTACATTTTTGAGTGGATATTTCTTAGTTTTACTTTGCTACATCCGAAAGCAAGTATCGGTACTTTCTACGCCTTTCTACGCGTTTTTTAACAGGACTGAAAAGTAAAAAGTACTTTCCGTATGGTTTGAAGTGGGACTTTCTAGCATGTTAGTATTGAAATCCTGCATGAAGGTTTTGAGTTCAGGCGTTGAGCAAACTAAAATCTAAATTAAATGAGATTCAGCCGCTGCTGTTGACCAAACATCTTCACACTTCTTTATCAAAATTACTACATTTGACACTTAATAGTTCTCAAAATCTGTGGGAAACACTTTTTTTTACATTTTTAAAGGGGTACTTCAATACGTATGTGTGAGTATTAAAGCAATTTTAGTCATATTTTGCTCCTTTATCTGTATTTTTACCCAAGTAACCGAACTAGTACTTATTCCACCAGTATAGGACATTTATGATAAGCTTTTATAATTTTCTGCACTCACTTAAAGGCGCTGTACTTAATTTTTACTGTCCAAAAAACATGAAAAACAGAACTAGTTCATCTCTTTGCAGCAGTTCAAATGTATCTCTCCCTCTCCCAACGCCAACGCACTCATAGCACCCTAATTGTTCACTACGATGAGTTTGTAAGAGCACTCCCTGGTTCACAGTATATATAATTAGATGCAGACAGCAAACAGAGGTCTCTTTTTCACCCCATCAACTGATTTTTAAATACATCTGCACTTTATGACGTGAAAAGGCCAATTTAAATATTCAAACTCTCCACGTGAATAAGTGGATTAACATTTGACTCCCCTCACAGACAAACCCCTTCATCTTCACCAAAATGAACAGTTTGCCTGAGCTTCATGCCACAGAACAGCCCACCACACAGGTCACAGTCTCCTCTGGGACCACCTCTACTACGGCCCCCACCCCTCCAGTGACAGGGCCCCAGCCGCAGTGCCCTTCCGTCCTGCCCGTGTGGGTCCCAGTGCTGGCCGCCGTGGGGAGTCTGCTGGTTGGGTTTGTAGCGGCCTGGGTAATTTGTTCATGTGTAAAGAAAAACAAAAGCGTGACTATGAACGGAACCAGCTTTTAGATCGTCGCCATTTGTATTTGTAAAAAAGTTTATTTATAAAAAAATGTTGTATTGCAGTAATTTTTTTATACGTTTGTCATGATCTGTCTGTATTTATTGACAAAAATAAATAAATGGAAATACCCTTCAAAATAAGAGTGGATTATTAAAACAAACACTTCAAATTGTGGTGTTTAACAAATCAAGTTTATGGTTGAACAAAACATCTTCATAAGGCCATCACAAAAAAACACATTTTATTTACATACATGTATTTTGTAAAGGTAAGGCTAATTTTAAAAAGGAAATTACAACTAATTGATGTTAATCAGAAACCTGAAGTGGGTGAAACTTCGTGGGCAGAAAGCACGATTTTTAAAGTAGAAAAACATATTTCATATAAAAGACAGAATATTGTGTTGGTGTTGTGTCTTACATTTAACAGTCAAAGGGAAATTTGTAAGAACATTGAGTAGAATCATGTATAAAACAATAATATAACATGGCACACAATAATTTAGTATCATAATTTTCTTCAAATGTAGTTATTGTACAGTTTACAGTTACAGCCAGTAACATTGGCACCTATAGATAAAAAACATGGTACTGTAGTCACTGTAGACATCTGACCAAGGCCAATAGACTTTTTAATGTTACCTTAAAAATAAGGACACCAGTATTAACAAAAATTATATTTTAACTTGCACCGCTGTAGTATCATTTAATATACGAGTTATACTGTATATAAACGTATAATATACATTACAAGTTTAATTTAATTTATGTCAGTTCACTGTATGTCAAGGGGCAGTCCTCAGTGATCACATGAGAGCCTGTAATACTGACGGAGGCACTCTGCTCGTGTAGTATTCATGGTTTCTTAGAGTGGCCAGGACTCCAGCAGAGTTCATGTGCTTCACATCTGCATCATAACAATACGAGTTTCCATGGATATCGGTTAGTTTACCTACAAAATACAAGTACATTTTAGGAGAAATAGCAAGTATGGGAGAAGACAGAAGTGAATGTGTAAGTACACGGGCAAAGAAGAAAAGATTCACTCAGACGTTATGCACATGTACAGCAAGACAACAAGCAAATATGGTAAAATGATGCTGAAGTCAGAGCTGAAACTGGAGGATAAAGTGAACATGAATCTGTGCTCATTAGTGGTGCTGTGGTTAAGGGCTTCAACCATTTGTCAAATGTCTATACCCCTCGCTCTCCCCGTTTCACACTATGGTCGTGTCAAATAAAGAAGAATCTTAAAAATAAATAATAACATGAAACTATTTGGTATAAGAGCAGAGGCCAGATGAAAGGACAACAGTAACATGCCAATTCCTGTACAAATGTAGAATACCTCCGACAGCTTGTAGGATTGCCTCAGGTCCACAGGTGTCCCACTTTTTGCAGCCAGGACTTGCAAACACGTAGGCTGAAGCTTTGCCTTCAATGAGCTGGATGATCTACAACACGGGCAATATCATGCTTTGTTATTACATCACAAAATATAGCTAGTCGAGTGTAGGCGGAGTCTATCCCATCCCTCACCTTGTTTCCGGCGCCGCCCACCCTGACGACCTCGTGCGGCTCCATGGCGTCTACACAGGCAACCACCACCTTGTTGCTATGTGACCTTGTCGTCGTGACAATTCGCCTGTCTCCTGGCACTTCTTTCAACTCAAACCCAAACGCTCCCAGTCCCAGCACACCCCAGAGAGTCCGGCCGAGAACCGCGCCTGCTCCCAGCTAACGGAAAACAAACACCCTCAATGACTAAAACGGCATTGTCCTCATTTTATGGCTTATACTTATTGGATTGAAATTAAACAAATCAGAGAAACATACGGTCCGTTTGTCTCAGAATAAGGATTAAGAGTAGAAAATAAAGAAAACAAGAAACACAGAAGATTGAGGAACAGCACAAACATCTTCCAAATCAACGGCATTACACTGGAGTAAGATAGGTTATAGATTTTGTTTTGATACAAGAATATTCATCAAAAGTAAATGTTTAATGAGACATACAAGAGATAAGTCACTGTGCTTGGATTGGCAAAAAGCTTGTCTAAGAAATGATTTGCCGTGCACCTCCTGATCATTTTAAATAGTTAAATTATCATGGTCACAGTGCAAATAACTGTAGACTTAACCCTACGTATTCAAGTGCACCATTTGGGATCTATAACCACACAAAAAACCTGGTGGTTGTAGAAAGGCTGGTTGATGACACCTGCAATGGCTCGTCCTCGGTGAGCGATGCCGATAAGAACTGTCACATTATCCAACAGCCCTGGAACGACAAAGAAATGCAAAGTTGCTGATGATTTTTGACACGACTTTACTATACAAGTCACTGAGAGAAAATGCATGCATGTATGAATATGAACCGCATGCATTTTGAGATTAGATTGCTTAAGCTTTGTTCTGGTTACTCTGTCGGTCACAAACACAGAGAGCAGCCGTGTGAAGCTGAGCAGTGTCCGGGCGTTTGAGTGGGACCTGGGGCTGAGTGCAGAGATGCAGAAGCTTGGAGGCTGAGGTTAGATCAGAAGAAGAAGACAGAGAGACAGAGGAACACAAGGAGGACAAACTGCCAAATCTGTACTTTTAATATACCGGTACATGTTTTAAATTCAATACAGTATCCAAATTTAAATTCCCACATAAATAGAAGCAACAGCAAAAGTTCAAACTTGTTTACATTTCTGAGTACACATGATTATAGCTTTACCTTCTGTGTATTCCTTTGTTCCATCAAGAGGGTCCACCCACACGACGAGCTGAGGACAACAGGTAAAGGTCATGTTAATTATACAGCAAACAAGTTAAAACTTATTTCCTACGAGAAATAATTCTATAACTCTCTTTTACACATACAGGTCCTTGTCTAATATGTTTTTATAATAAATGCAAAGCAGCGTGCAGTTACCTCCTCCTCTTTCACATCAGTAAATTCAGCTGGACATGTTTTCTGGAAGATCTCCTCTGCCTGACCACTGTCAATCAGGTCTTCCCTCACTTCCTCTGATGTGAGGTCCTGTTAAGCACAAGAGCAGCAGCTTTGTTAAGGTAAAGTGAGTACATTACATTACAGCGTACACTGCATCAAACTTTGGATCCTATAGATGAAGCACCTCTTCTCCGATGATGGTGATTTTGGGGAAGTGCTTGGACAGAGACGCACAGATGCTCTGCTGTGCCAGTCGGTCTGCCAGGGTCTGTAGATCATTAGCACCTGTCTTGATCAGAGGAAGAGGACGTTTAGTCACATACTCAGTTGAAACAAGTTAAGCACAAATGCAGTTCACACAGCAACATATTTTTTCACGCGACGATTCACACCTCCATTTATCCATTCAAGCAGGTCATAAGAGCTCATTTTAACGAAGTATAATATCTCAAGTGGACATCTCTCACCTTCTCCACGATGCCCAGTTCTCCGCTGTGCAGGACCTTCCTCACAATGGCCCCTGCTTTTTCAGACACACTGTAGGCCGAGGCCACAAGCCTCATCACCACCGGAGGAGCCCCGGACATCTCTAAAGTCACAACACAACTCATTTCACACACTTCACGTTTTGTTCTCAACTAAACCCAAGCGTGGGTGTGACCTGAACAAATACACTATACAACGAAAGTAAATGTAATAATTGTTGAAGAAACAATTGTTTCACATCAATTTTAAAAGAAAAAAACATTAATTTATTAGGGAATTCTGTGTGTGAGGCAAAACATTGATGGGAGCACTTAAGTTATGATATTATATGATCTCAAAAAGAGACAGATGCAGTGCAGCTAATACAGTACTTCAAACAGCCCAAATACACAAGCGTTAGGCAGCATGACAAAAACACCGTGATCAAATGAACAAAGTATTGCTGAAAAGTGTCATAGGGGAGATTTCATTTTCTAAAGGTGTGTTTAAATGTAATCATATTTTCCAGAGATAAGAAAGATTTACCCATGAGTGAAATGAGATTCAAAATCCATACTTACTGGTCAAATGTGTGGTTATTGAGCGGTTATTGAGCTACAGCGGCTCCTTCTCCTTCTGCACCGGGTGAAAAGACTTCCGCATTAGGGAAAGGTGACGCGAAGAGAGAAAGAGAGAGTCAAGATAATACGACTCTCTTTGAATCGAGGCTACAAAACGCAATTTGAGACATGAATCTATATTTGAGAACATCTGTACGTGAAGTTGAAGCATCCAGATTTTTGACATCACAAAAATAATGCGGAAAAAATAGCTTAAAATGTATGTATTCTTTTGCTGAACGTATGTATCTACCACGTCCGTGCGAAATCAAAACCCGGAAACAAGTAATGAACTCTCTTGCGTTACTCCCTCTTTTCTATTATTCACTAAGGCAAATAAGTCAGCAAATCCAAAAGCTTCAGCAAGAAATCCAATGGTTAATCCAATACTAGCTGTATCTGAGGTACCGGCCCCATCAGGAACAGATGTAAATTACAATAGCATCTTAGTTTTCAAATTGAGTTTGACAGTAATTTTACCCAAGAAGTACATAGAGACAACTGTTGTACATATGTTTCATAGTCTTACTTCCGTAAAGTTGCAGGTTATGATATTTTTGTAAATGCTAAGAGTAACAAAAAATTAAATAAATTATATATATTATTTGCCAGGAGAGCAACAGTAAAGCTAATCAGAGGTTAATCGCATAAAGTAATACAAACTACAATATTTTTCCTGAAAGGATTTGTAAATTAATAAAGTATTTTTTTTACAAATCTATTCAATAAATTGTGTTATAAAAACCTTTTAACAAACGCATTTGTTAATCAATTCATCATAAATTCATTAAATAGTATTTTCTAAAAATGTTTTCATAAAAGTGTGTCTTAAAAAACGAATTAGATCATTTGCAAATAAATGTATTCAATTGACTTTTAAAACTTTTCATCATAAAGCATTTGTTAATCTTGTTTATTTATAATAAGTAATAATGTAGTAATAATAAGATAAGAGCAAATTAGAGACATGTACGTTCACATTTTAACAACAAAGTGAGCAAATTTATTTAAATGTTTTTTCTTGTGCTTTTTATATCACATACACCACATGGCCCTCTTACATCCAGTCACTAGAGTCCCAATAAGCGTCAAGTGCAACAGTAGAAACGCACTCTGGTTAGTGGCTGAAAGTTTGGCCCACTGTTCCACTGTTGCCTCTTTCTTTCATATCAACAGCAATAAAATATCTTAATCTCAAGGCTGTAAAGTTGTTCATCTATTGGCCAGTGGCCTGTAGCCCATCTCCCCCTCCAGCTGCTCTGCTGTGAGTGAACCTAAGAGTGGCTGACAGTCCGGGTTAAAGACAGAGTAAGCGCTGAGTTCTCCAGGCTGCCGTGCCTCTGGGCTCCTCAGTCCTTCATAGATCCAGTAAAACAGGGAGATGATAAAGAATGCCAAGCCAAACTCTAGCTCTGCAAAAAGACCGAGCAGAACCAACCACAGGAGGATTTTGAGCAGCGTGAGGTTTGTAAAGGCCAGTCTGGAGCACAGCCACCGACCCACTGTAGTGTCGAGCAGCCAATCACTTTTCTCCTGCAACAAAGAAGGAGAACATTTAGAGATGTGGTCTATGCCATTGTGCTAAATCAACTTAAATGAGCTTGTAAACTTGTTACAACTTGTTACAACGGTTTAATCAACGTTTAATTGTGTTATGTAAATGTACTACTGAAGCTCGGGTGCTCAGAAAACTCCTGTGTTCACCTACCTATCTACCTATCCCTGCCCACATCACTACGTAGCTGCGATTATACAGGCGCAGGGTTAAACAATGTCATGCAGGCACTTTTAAAAAATAAAAACGTGTAAATTCCAATGAACAAAATGTAATCTAACATTACTTGTGTTGTGGTTCAATACTAAGTACCAGAAAATACAATAATAATGTCTCCTTTAATCCAACATTTGTCAAAATCCAGTAAGAATCCAAATACAAATCTTAACTTAATGATAATATTTGTCAAGCTATAAAACAAAAAGATAAATATAAATATAGCCAAAGAGAAAGAAAACAAAAAGCAGCGATGGCAGATAGAAAGAATGACTTCTTTTCAAAGAGAAACCAAGTAAGGCTAGCTCGATTATAAGTACCTGCTTAACTTGACTTTGTGTCGGTGTACTAGGCTTGTCCTGTGTCTCCTCCTCGGACGGTCCCTCCAGAGGCTGATCGGCTGTTCCCTCTGGCTCCCGGGGGACATGTGGCTCCATTTGGCCGGATTTAGCGGCTTGTCTTCGGGCTCTAAATTCGGCAAGTTTCTGCTCCATCGAAGACTTTGGGCTAATGACTCGTAGCACAACAATATAAAGAAATCTTAACAGCCTTTTCAATACATTACAAGTCTCTTTAACCGATATCACGAACGGGAAAACATATTAAATTACATACACGTTAAATTACTCGTCTTTTGTCCACGTTACGAAGCTACACGTCTCATTTTGTTGTTGTTGTTTACTTTACGTCCACGTTGGCTTCTATGGGGCGGAAGTGATGTCGTAAACTATGCTCGACTGTCGTAAAGAGTGGTGCAGCCGCTCGTTTCTTTCTGGCAAAGCTCGTTTTGAATTGTTGAGGTAAATATACCATTCTAAACCATAATTAAGCTGACGTTTTCGCGACTCTGTCCCATTAACGATCGGATTAGGCGGATTCCCGAGCATTTCAACACGACTGGGTGAATAGTAGTGCATATTCTTCCCGTAGCAGTGGGAGTTTGTTTTGGGTGTTGACGTGTAATTCCACCCGTATTATTGTCCATTTCGGTGAATTGTCACGTTGTAATGTTCATGTATTGTATGTTATTCTCTTTCTCCAGCCATGGCTTCCGCTCCAGCACAACAGCCCACACTGACAGCAGAGCAAACCAGAGGTGAGTTACAGCTCTTGTTGCTAGTTGTTACAAGCATCAACACTTTCTATTCTGTATGTCAAAAAGTCATGATGATTTGACATAATAAACTGCAACTTGTGCATATTTGTACTCGTATTTGTATTAGTTTGACACACAAAGATGTCAAACTACTGCAAACAAATGTTGTTAAGTTGGATTGGATGGAAGGTGGTTGATACATGTATCAGCTTGGTAATTATATTAAGGAACACAATAGTAAACCACCAGGGTCAGTTAGTATTTCTTTACTTAGATTTTTATTAGAGAGGACAGTATCATTATTGACACTAACTCCGTACAAATCGATTCTGTGAGACCAATATTGAGAGGCAATTTTTAAGGCTAGACATCAACTTGAATTGTATGTTAGTGCAATTTTGTTGTTTTGTGTTGCCCAAATATTGCAATAAACTATAATATTGAAACTATTTTACACCACTGACACAATAACAGGGAGGCAGGAGAAATGAGATAAACGCTTTTCTTAATGAACATGTGAAAAACCTTTACGAAATAGTAACTAAATAGTCATTCGCATCATCGACGAGTCATATACATTTTTCAACACTAAACAACTCATATGTTCATGTAATAATTAAAAAAGATTCCCTACTAATGCATCGAAAAGGGACACAAAACATGAAATATTGAGCCCCAAAATGCCAATCAATCATTCATCATCAGTAATACATTGATATAGTAATTATTGTGACATGTCTAGATCTTCCCCTGTATCACATTGGACTGATCCATCTGTCAGGTGTTCTGTTTGTCCTTTAGCTGTCATTTGAAACCCTGATTAAAAAACGTATTTATAAGAATGCCTTCACCTGTAAGGTTAGACCAGTATGGAGTATCTGGATTTTAATTTGTTTTAATCGTATTTATGCCAAAAATTGTGATATTGTTCATTCAGAAAAAATATAGATTCTGTATTTCCATTCTTTTGGCTTGCATCTGGAGTTTGGGGCAGGCAAAGCACTTTTGTTTTATGCATAATCATCACATGTGGGATTTGGAGAAGAAATAAGAAAGCTGTGATAGAAGATAATATAGAGAATATAACATGAGGTAAATGTTTGACAGGCTTGAATGAAAACAATGAAAGTGTCGTTTTTATATATTCCAGTGGTGTTGAGCGAGGTGATCCAGGCCTTTGCTGCCCCAGAAAACGCAGCTCGGATGGACGAGGCGAGGGAGAGTGCGTGCAATGACATGGGCAAGATGTTACAGCTCGTGCTCCCCGTGTCCACGCAGATTCAGCAGGAAGTCATTAAAGCTTATGGATTCAACAATGAGGGCGAGGGTAAGACTCCAGTTTGTGTGAAAATGTCAGCACTGCTTTATATTGAACTGTGATGACCCATATTTCCTTTAGGTGTCCTTAAATTTGCCAGATTGGTAAAGATGTACGAAACGCAGGATCCTGAAATCGCCGCTATGTCTGCCAAACTCAAGTCTCTTCTACTTCCTCCGCTTTCAACCCCGCCTATAGGGGGCGCCATTCCTGCTTCATAAAGGCTCAAGTGACAATGACAAAATGCAGTTATCCTTTGCTCTGTATTAACGACATTATGTCTTTAATTTACCATTTTCAATATCAAGGGAATCATTTAAGATCATTATTTGTAAACTTGCCAAGTGTTAAGTTATTTGTCATATTTATTCTCTTTACCATCTTTGTTTTATGTTTAATATTTCCATTGCCTTTTTTATACCAGTGAAAAATCGAAGCAAATATGTTGTATTAATAAATGTAACTTTTTGAAAGTCATGGCATTGTTTTAATTGAGCAAAAATGTTTTATGGTAATAACTTTATTACGTTAAGGCCGAGGCAACCACAATAAATATGTCTTAAAAATTATACTTATTTACACACATTTACAAACATACATGTAACAAAAAGTTAAAGATATTTGGCTTTGTGGTTGTTTTTGAACATTGTAGTTACACACAAATGAATAAGTGCTCTATAAATGAACAAGTGCTCAACAAACTTAACCATAACCCACGTGTCATCCAAAAAGTGCAGCTTTTGTGAATATAAAACATTGAATCCTAATCAACCACACGTGTCTTGTGCAGAGTCTCTCCAACAGCCTTAACTCCTGTGCTACTACAGTGTAAAATTAACGTACATACATATAAAATTAAATACCACTGGATTTAAAAAAAAAAAAAAAGAAACCCAATGCATAGTTTCACTGCTTAAGTTTCAGTCACATCAATAAAAAAATTAAAACATCACATCTCAAAGTTTCGGAAGATGCTCTCGACATAACTCAGGACCTTCTGCCAGTCCGGTCCACCCGCTTTAAGCATGTCCTCCACTGTCTGAATAAAGTGTTAGAACAGAGACGTGTCTGAAATACACTGTATGTTTGGAGACAATGGGGAGTTACCAGTGTGGCAGTAATTCCTACGCTCTCTCCGGTCTTAAAAGCAAGATCAAGATTTCCATTCTGCAAAAACAGTTTAAAAAAAGTGGAGCTTTATTTAACTGAAACAGGGCAATACATAAACATAACAAATGTGAGACTAAACAACACTAACAGGTACTCCAGACATTCAGTATGGGAAAATAAGTATTCTATTTTCTAATTAGCAGTGTGGAAAATGCCAGGGTACAAATCGTTTGTTTTTTTTTACATTATAAATGAGCCATGTGTGAAACATGTGGATACCTTGTTGTCAGGTTTGAGGGTGTCAAAGACGATGGCTCCAGGTAAATACGAGTGAAACAAAGCACAAAATGCCAGGCCATCCTCCCAGCTGCTGCTGAAGTTGGTTATGTCAATATTCTGCACAAAGAAATTAACATTTGTCAACAATTAAACAAGTACTGGGTGCACAGTGAATATGTGCACTTACCCCATAGCCTTGTGTTCGCTCCTGGCACCAGCGCAGCAGAGAGTTTCGTTTGGAGCCGCCATAACGCCTGAGCAGGGCACTGAACCCATCCCGTGGCCTGACAAAACAAGGTCGATGCAAGAGTTCAATGGATTAATTAGATCCTGTGTCATACCAAATACATGCCTGCTTACTTATTAGAATCAGTATCCTCTTCTTTTTTTGAAGCAACTATGAACGAATACAGACATCTTAGTCTAGATTAAATCTGCCGATTAAACACTTTTTACAGAACCCTACCTGTGTAAAAGCTGGACCAGCTGTCTTGTTGCTGTAAAACTCTGTCTCTCCTCATTCCATCGGTTTCTTCTTTCTGAAGTTTGACAAAGACTAAATATTTCAGCCTTTTTATTCTAACACCCATTGACTGTATATATTAGTCACACCTTGCATAGAGGCAGTGTTGTGCTTGTGTTTTCTTCTTGTGTGAAGGGATGCTCAGATGGGAGAGGAAGACGAGAGAGACTCCTAAAAAATCAAATGTTTTCAATTTTTATAATTATGGGTAGAACAAATGTGCATTCATGCATACCAGGATCGTTCAGAGAGCATCACGATCTTCCGTGAGCCCCTCAGCACATTGACTCTGTCCTTCTTTTTCTCCAAGGCGGCGAGGTAACACTCGGCCACGCCCTTCCCGGTAAGACTTGCACTTTCTGGTTCATTCGAGTTCTCAGGACATTGAATAACTTCTTGGAACATTTGCCTTTCTTCATCAATTTCTGGCTCCTCCGTTCTCCCCTCAGTGTCCCGTTTCTCAGTTTCACCATCGTTCTGCTTTGTGCGTCTTGCAGCTTGTTGCTTTTGTAGAGTGAGCTCTATGAGTTTGCAACATGCCACTTTGTGATCGGCTTTCAGGTCCTCAAGTTCTGCGACTTTGGCCTTTTCTCTGGTTAAGGCCTGGTTCAGCTGCTCCTGTAAAGCCTTACATTTCTCCTGCAGTGACTCCATAGCCTGCTCTGACTCCTGTCTGAGTCTGTCAGCCACCGACACTGCCACCTGCAGGTCACGCTGGAACTGCTGCCAGTCAACCCTTTCGGTCTGCACCGCAACGCAACAAAAAAGAAAAGGGATAATGTTTACATCTGAAAGACCAAACAAATTTGGGAAAATGTTAATTTTGAGACTTGTACTTATTATTGAACTATAACATATGCAAGTAGATGTCATCATTTGATCATCATATTTTAAAATTGTATCCATTATAAACTGCAAACTGCAAAAAAGAAGCTCAGTAAAAGACACGAGTCCAATGACCAGTTCAAAACGACAGAACTGATAAGCTCCGCCTCTTCGTAGTGACATTTCACAGTTACAAGCAGCAGATTGTAATTTATGCTTTTTTATTTTAATATTTTTTAGTGGCTATGTGACAGTCTTTTTTCAAATAATCACAACTAAGTACAAGGTGTGGGTGGGGGTACGGGGCAAGTGAAAACAGGACTTTTCTGAGCACTTGAGCCTCAGTTGCAAGACAATACAGGATTACACAAACATGCAGAAATCAATCAAAACACAACTAAGGAAATACTGTTGTAACATTGTTAAAAGCTCAGCAAAGTTGATTTGAACAATCTGTCCCCTTCAACTTTTTTGACTTATGCTTCACATTGAGAAGGAAAAAAAAGATAAACTTGACCCATCTATGTCCCCAGTTGCAAAGTTAATATGTTCAAATCAAATATAGCTCTTCCTGATAATAACTGGAACTGGACATGATGGACAAGTCACTTTCATTTGTGTAAAACTAAAAAGTATGTGTCCTCTATCTGCAGGTTAAGGGGGAAGAGAATTCTAAAGCCCTTAAACACTTCCAGATAATAAAAAAAACTAAAAAACTAAAAACTCCACTACTTTGTCATGTTGAAAATTGATTTTACATGCCGTTTACCCGCAGTGTCTCACTCAGCCTCTGCACTTCGTGACTTAGCTCATCCCGCTCCCTTACCAAGTGCCTAAGAAGCTCTAGAATGAAAGAAAAGAAGAAAGGTAAAGCCAAAATGGATAGCACACTTACGCCAGTACAAGTTGCATGCCACGTACCGACCGCGCCCGAGGTAAGGTCTGTGTTGTGTGCCAGTCCCATGGAGCTCTGATAGTGCTCCATCAGACTCAGTAACACCAGGGACATCTCCTCACTGGCTCGCTCTACTGCGGCCTGAGGCTCCAGCCCACTGTCCCGCTCCTGCCAGCTCTGTTCCGAGGGCGACCCTGACAACGGAGGCTCTTCTCTGGCACTGTCCAGGCTCAGGGCAGCTGTGGCATCGCTGCTTACATTGGTGACGCTGTCCACGCTGATCACAGCCCATTCAGAGTGAGAAGGCAGCTTGTGAGTCCAGTCTGGGAGGGGTGAGGTGGGGGTGACGGGGGTGGTGCAGGCTGCGGTCTCAGGAGTAGTGGCTGAGTCAGAGGAGGCCCTGGACGAGGCCATCATGGCATTGAGCACTGCCTCTGGGGGCGTGGTCGGAGGCGTTTGGAAGAAGTCAAGGGGAGATCCTGAAAAAGATGCAGTTTGAGATGACGACTACTTTTTTAAATAATTGGCCCAGTTCCATCTTTAGCGAAGTAAATGGTATATAAATCAAATGAATCAGTGCTTCATTTCTGGTGCAGCACACTGAAGCTGGTTAATCAGCCCATCAAGACACAGGGGGACATGCAACCTCTGCATGAGGCTGGGAATTAAACCCCATTTTTTCACATCTATTTTGCTTACAAGCATCCATCAAAGTGTAAAATTACCTACATTATGCAAGTTGTAGGTCAAATCATGCCTACTCCATGGAGGCGGTTTTGAATTTTCTCTTCTTGCCACTTTGAGTAATGTAACGCGTATAGGGATATTTTTTCCAACAACTTTAATTTTAGCCGTGCTGCACAAAAGCTTCCATAGATCTTTGCCTGCCTCTGCTCCTCGTCCTTGCGTTTTACTGCGGAATAGTGCATAGTCATCGTTTCCCAGCGGCAGCGGCGTGTGATGTGGTTTGATGAGCTCCTCCTGCCTTCACAAGGGAGCCATTCTCACACTGTTCACACGCTCTCACACAGACACAGGTCTGGAGGCGGCCGCATTTAAAACAGCTGCCTGGGAGTGAGTGCTAACCAGGGCACGCCGCCAACCAGAGGAGGCTTCACATGAACAGCAGCATGTAGGATGTAGGATGTAGGATGTAGGGGTGATATCTCCAGTGCATGTCTCTTTTTTAATTACATTTTATGATGAGTATTTACGTTTGTGACTTTCGGCCGTCTTGTCTTGTTCTGTAAAGCACTTTGAATTCCTAAAAATTGTGCTCTACAAAAAAACTAGCCTTGCCTAATGTAAATAGTAATGTCACTTTTCCCTCAAAAAGCGATTAAAACATTCAACATTGTAAGGCACTGATCCAATGAAAGAAGTTTTGTGGAATTTTGTGGTATAATAAGTATGATGTAAAATTATGACTTTAGGGCCGAAATTCAATACTTTTACTAAATGACATTCATACAAGCATGTGTTTTATGCCAGATGCCTACCTGCAATGTAACCATCTTTGGCTGCATTTATTACATTCTATTTGAAGGGGTTTGCCAGATTTATATAGACCATCAGTAATACATGTAACATCACACATTATAAATGTAGGTCCGTCTCTCTACCTGTGGAGCCATGGCTGTCTTTGCCTGTGTGGTTTCCCATGGTGCAGCACGAGTCCGGAGCTGGACAGTCCAAAGTCCCACTGACCTCCACTCTGTCCAGTGTCGTCAGTCTAAAGGGTTCTGGACTGAGGCAAAACACCTTCGTTAAGCAATTAAATTCATTTGGCGCTGGTGCCTGATCATTGCTCTAGCTGTACTGTAAAAATCTTGCCCAACATAGCAGCCAGTTTGTAAAGCACATGTGTACACAGTTGGAACCACAGGAGAGTTATTTCTGTCAATATTGCCATCACTATAATTGAACTGACCCATTTTTCAATCAAATGCTCATAATACCTATTAATTACTTTCTCTTTAAATTTTCTTTCCATTTCCTCACACAAGGACTGACCCGTTTGTTTAAGATTTATCTCAAGGGTAAACTGCAGCCTGCAACATCAAATCCTCCATCTGGTCTGTATATAATTAAACTAAATAATGAAGCACAGATAACATGAAACCATCTAGAATATTCACAATTTTGCTGCAGCCTTAAAAGATTTTACGTTCTAAAATCTATCCATTTTGAAAGACGGATACACAGCATAGCTGGTTGTCCTACAGTAGAGTTGCTACTGTAATCACAGAACATTTTAACAATCAGAGGACGGGACAGTGCTGCATGCAAGCGTGACATCAGATCTTTTGACATTCCAGCAGCATCATGCATGACACGCGTGTTGGACGGGGCCAATACATCTTACCTGGTCTGTGAGCGAGCTGTCCCGTTACGGGACCTCCTCCTGTAGCTTGTTCCCAGGGGTCTAGTCTTTTCCTCGCGGCTGACTCGACGTGCCAGTGTGGGGTTCTCTGCCTCACCTCCTGCAGTAGTCACCGGTCAAGTCGCTACCCTGGACATCCCACATCCAACAGGGCAAACGCTGCAGCGGACGATCATATGTGACGTGATTTCAGCCTGTTTTAAAGTTTCCCCTTCGCCTTTAAACTCGCTGCGACAAAATCTGTGTCAAGCAAAAACGGTGGCGCAGATGCAGGTTGAGACGCCGTGGGGGAAGTTTGTGTGCTCGGTTTGCTCCAGCGCCGAGGCGGGAAGCAGATGATTACGCACAGGTGTGAAGGCGCGTGACAAGGGCAGGGGACCGTGCAGGGGACACGGGGACACACGGACACACAGCGGGACGCGGGCGACCGCCTCAGATTGTGACAATGTTGGAACAAGCATAAGATCAAGCTCAATATGAATCACAATAGATATACTTTTATTTATACTAGTTATTGATTTTACGGTTTTACATTATTAATGCTATTCACCTTATTCTGAAAGCCCGTTTGGCCTCCACCGTACAACGTAATATTTCTTCCGGTTGTATTAGTTCACTTAGGCCGCTGACCTCGAGAGAAAATAAGTTCGACACTGACAAAAAAACCGTTTTAGCGGCAAGACTTTTCCCTCGCTCTACATTTGAACCAACGGAAGTGCCATTACAATGGCAATGGCAATCACGAAGGAAAGGAGGGAAAAGTGAATGGGGCGGAATAAGGTCAATGTTATATTATACTATGGTCGGCTGTGGCTGCTGGGGCCTGGCTCATGGGCCCCTGTTGGAGGTTTGGGGCCTCATCTCTCCTCTGGGCCCTGTGTCTGTGCTTTGTGGCTCAAGGCAGTTCTCTGCTCCTGTTACAAAAGGCTCCTCTGATGGTGCTTCCTCAACTGGTTCATTTGTACTCAGCCTCATGCATTTTACCCTGTGTGTGAATGGGTGTGTATGTGACTGTGTGTGGTCAGACAGTTGTGGCATTTGGGATTTGTTTTAAAAAAAAAGCACTATAAAGCACTTTGTGACATTATATGCATGAGAAGGACTTAACACTTTGATTGATAGAGGCTGTGCACATATCTGCTTCTCTATTTCACTGTCGCCCATTGAGGCAACTGCTGTTGTGATTTTGGGCAGAAATTGATTGAATTGAATAAATCCTCTTACACTGTATAATTTTCTGTTTTCATCAGATTAGGATTGGCCCGTAGGCTTTATTAGACAAGACGGTTTAGCAAGAAATGGGGATGAGAGAGAAGGGAGGATATGCAATAAATTGTTGAGATTCGAACTCACGACACTGCAGCCGGCAGCATATGGAGCCTGGCGTGCTGCTGCCTTGAACACTCGACCACCGGGCAGCACCAGTTTATCAATATCCGATTATGTTTTGTACGTAGTCAATTCAAGTGGCATCAATTTTTTTTTTTTTTTTATATTTCAAAAACCCAGCATAACCATCAAATGAGGGACAGGTGAGAGAAAACAATGCTGAAAACCTAAAATATGCCCACGCAAAGTGTAATGATTTAACTGCTGGGTTTCACCCATGGATCTGATTTTACTTGATAGGCAGCCAAACATGTGTGTGCATGCATGCGTGTGTGTACATACGTGTATATGTGTGTGTGTGTGTGTGTGTGTGTGTGTATGTGTGTGTGTGTGTATATCAGAAAAGTAGGCATAATAAATAAATGCACTTAAAACACTTGACTTGAAAATATATTTAACCACATGAAAAAGTATTTCGTACTCGTTGAACAAATTTATTCTAGCTAGAAATTTATTCTAGCTACTATTCTATTGAAAATAAAGCTATTAAGATTTTCTGTAATTTGACGCTAAAGTTGTTGCAAGACATGTCAGGACCATGGATAGCGCCCTCACAGTTTCTTTACCCCCATCTAGTGTATACTTGTAAAACTACAGTGAACTAATCTGATTGGATTTCAAATGACACATTTGAATAAAAGTTACGAGTCTCGATGTTAATCAGATAGGTAGACCCACATTCGTTTTACTGTAGTGATAGCTATACAGCTTATATGTATTACTTAACTTGTCTTTCTTTTCCTGGAAAGTGAAGTAGACCTACATTGCATTTTGTTTCTGGGCAAAAAAACTTTTTTAAGTTTTGCTTTCACAAGATACACATTCCAGTAAAGTTTCAATACTTCCAGTAAGTCAATAATCTCGTGTTGAACTAAACGTGTTTCTAGGAATAAATAAATCAGTAGAAGTAGGCTCCTTGCACAGTTGCGCAGACTTTGTAAAAATGGCGCCAGTTCTGGGGGAGCTGTGCTATCGGTGACCAAAACAACATTTAGTCCTCTAATATGGGACCCGCTGCTGCACCGGGACCTGCGTGGACCGACAGCACGCGCGAAGCCTTCATCCTCAGCATCCTGGGAGAGTCCGCGTGCGGTGCAGATGCTTCCCGCGCACACAGTGAGCATCACCCCGGCCGCAGCACAGGGACATGGGCTCCTGGACTCTGCGCACTCCGGCTCCTGGATCCGTGAAGTGACCCGAGGACGAAGAACATGTCCGCGTTCAGAAAGGTATAGGTAAACAATAAGTGCTGCGTAAAGATGTTGAATCAAGCGGAAACGTGTCTCCTAACGTTATTGACTGTATACAGGTGGACGCACGTTACGCCCTTGCGTTTACGCGTGATGAGAATCACGCAGTTTTATTAGAGTCAAGCGGAAACGATTGTCTGGACGGCTGCAGACGTGCGCCACCCCGGGATTCTCCTCCGCATACATTAGTCAATAACTTGATGATGATGCAGACCAAGTAGTGGCAGGTGGGATCAGGGGCATTGTGGGGCTGTGTTTGTCCTTGGTAACTACAAGAACGCCTCAGTTTGTTGTAACCAATTAGTTAACTAAACTTTATTCATAATATCTATAAACCTTGTCTATACAAGTTAAAGCCATAGTAAGTGATAGTAAAACACAAACATTTACATAAATAAATAGACCCTTTAAAATGATCTGTCATCAGAATGTTCAAAATACCAAAGTGGTGGAAAAATTAAGTGAAACATAATATATTTTCATTGATTGACTCTAAATACTAATGAGTGTAAGTATTTATAACAACAATTCGAATTCTGATTTTTTCTGGCCTTAAAATTGTATTTGGAATTTGTGGTATAAAATATAAGTAAGTATATTTTATGTGTATAGCACATTTTACAGACAGAAGTCATAAAGTGCTTCACAAGAATAAAACACAAAACATACAGTGAGCAATACACATACACAACAATATACAGTCAAATCAGTCCCTAAAGCAACTGTAATTAAAAGGCCAGACCCTTAAAAGCAACGACAGAGTTCAGTGACCGAAGGACTGGACTTTATATAACTCTTCTGTCAATGATTTAGATTTATTTTTCACTTAGTAAAAAAGAAAACTTTTAAGACACCATACTTGTTTGCCTCTCTCGGTAATTTATAATGCTTTTGTTTATGTAAAAATATAAAATTCCCCCTTTTCCTTTTAAATAAATTATAAATCATAAATTAATATGAAAGTGTAAAATAATCTCCCCCAAGACTAGATGTTTTTTTGTAGAGCCACAGCAGTCTGGTAGGTGTGTGAAGCCCACCCGATCAGTCATGGCTGTCCCTCTGTCACAGGTGTTGCCATGGATACTCCAGACTTCGTGCTGCCTGTTCTTTGAGAAGCACTCAGGTAAGAGGCGGCAGAGGAGCGGGCGCCATGCACAGACCCATTAAAGCCACACAACAACAGCAGCGTCTTAACCACGCTTCAATGACACAAGCGAGACATAAATATGGATGGTCCGATATGGATTTTCTATTTTAGCCAAAATTTGTCCTGCTGCTGTGGCTGATAACCTTCGCCGATACGATATTTTTGATTTAATCCATTGCAAGGCCCACAAATCTGTCTTAGGTTGAAGTAAAGATGACAAATTAACTTTTCACTCTGCTAAAAAAAAATTACAACATGTGTTTTTCCGGGATATACAATACTTTGTGGCATGCTTGTGTAAACATTCAGCAGCCATATTTTAGCTTTAGCCTTCACTCAAAAGACAAATGTGATGCGCTGAGGACAAACAGGGGATACACGAGACTGGAGAAAAATATTGGTTAAAAACGCGATACTGGAACTGATATATCACTTTATTACTTATTATTACTGGTATATGATGTATTGATCTTTCATTGTCAATGCTAATACAGGTCACAACACTTGCAGTAAGCCAGCTTTAATAACAGGATTAAAGTGAATATTCCCAATCCAAAAATATCAAACTGACGTTGTTTATGTTAGCGTTGATTATCCAATCAGAAAACTACTCTCAGAACCCTTACGTTGGGTTACCAGATCCTAACGCAAAAGAGCTCTCTGATAACATGTGTCCTCACTATGTACAACCGAGAACATGTAGCTACACTGTCTCTGTTGTTTTCACTACTTTTTGCCTCACCCAAGGAGTAGACATTTGGTAAGGAAATGTTTTGACAGAATAAACTCATAATCTGCACATCTGAGAGGTCATCACTGCAGGGGGCTGCCACTCTACACTTCTTGTCAATTGGAATTTGTGTGGTTATGAATATCACAAGCAAAAATAAACGGAATATTATGTCTTGTTGTTGTTGTTGAGCTAATACATTCCAGGTCACGCAGTCTATTTTTATTCCAAGGCGTTGCCAATTTGTTTGCTTCATTAGTATCGCAAGAACATTTTGTACTTCTAATTTTCATGATGTATTATCCGTGTGTCTGTCCTCTGGCAATTCAAGGTTTACAAATGGCCGAAGGAGGAGCAGGAGTAAATTCAACTAGGAAGAGCATTGTCCTTTTTATTTGTTAGTGACAGCCAATCACAGCCTGCTACCTTTACCTTGCAACCAATCACCTCTCAAGCCATAGACAGATCGTCCTCCGCAGAATCATCAGCTTTTAAAGCCTCTTCATCTCTTCCCCGCATCAAAGCTGTAAGATAATCACAATCAAAGAGCAAGTCACAATGGCTGAAAATATTTGGGTAATATTACTTCTTCAGCAAAATATGTTATGGACAAAAGTGTAGTTGTGTGTGGACCTCTACAAACTAATACAATTTACCACAGAATATTACAATTAAATTTTTTCAGGATCGTTCAGCCCTTTTCAACCCATCCTTCACTTTTGTCCTATCTTTGACACAGTAGAAGCCTTTATCCATTCAATTGACTGATTCATTTGAGTCAAGTGTTTCTACAGCAGTGATGTCATGATTATTCAGGCCACAATATAATCACTAGTAATGGTTTATCGGTTATTGGATATCAGGATTATCGACAGGTCGCCCCAAAATGATATAGAAAATGTAGGTATTTGATAGATATTTGGCACAGTTTTATTTATTTATTTGCACTGCCACAGTCTGTCATTCCCAGTAAAAAATATAAATATTTAGGCCATTTAGGCTAAAATATGTCACTGGGATATGTTCCAGTCACCCGCGACCCCTAACGGGGTAGAAAAGGAATGAATGAATGTCTGTATGTTTACATAATCTTGACAGAAATAGTTTTATATAGCAGATAAATAAATGGTGTTATTATTTGTACAAAAGTGAAAAGGTGATTTGTGAACCTTACTATAACAAAAAAAAAGATGTGATGTGTTTTCCTTTTTACCATAAAAAACAAGAACAAACATAAAACAAACAAACATATACAAAGAAGAAAGAAAAAAATACAAAAATAAACCACAGCTGAACGGGACCAGTGAGAACTTAGGATAAGTAAAAAATAAAAATAGAAAGTAAGATGGTCTAATCCAGTGGTCCCCAAACTTTTTGACTCGAGGGCCACATTGGGTTCTAAAATTTGGCTGAGGGGCCGGGCCAGGAAAATACGGTGTTTTTGTGTGAACTAATGAATTACTATAAATTACCCTGCGACAAGTTGGCCACTGTCCAGGGTGTACCCCGCCTAAGGCCCGAAGTCACTGGGATAGGCTCCAGTCACCCGCGACCCCGAAAGGGAACAATCGGTAGAAAATGGATGGGTGGATACGCAAGATTTGACCTGTAACTTGTAACAAAGCAACAAAAGCAAAGCTCAATAAACAAATTGTTTTCCAAATGCATTAAATAATGTCCACTGTGGTCCTCTATTGTCCACAAGAGTCTTCTACTGTCCACAAGAGTCTTCTTCAGTGTGTCAAACACTTGCGCTTCCTGCTTGATTGGCCCCGGTGGCCGTTTGTGCCATAGATTTTCTTGTGCGCGCACTAAGTGCGAGCAGTGCACTATGTGCGAGCAGTGCACTATGTGCGAGCAGTGCACTATGTGCGAGCAGTGCACTAAGTGCGAGCAGTGCACTATGTGCGAGCAGTGCACTAAGTGCGAGCAGTGCACTAAGTGCGAGCAGTGCACTAAGTGCGAGCAGTGCACTAAGTGCGAGCAGTGCACTATGTGCGAGCAGTGCACTATGTGCGAGCAGTGCACTATGTGCGACGTGCGCAGCTGCGCAGGCACAGCTTAGAGGCAACAGTGCCATCTCTTGGGGAAATGTGGGCATTACAGGCGAAAGGTAAAATGAACGGCCAGCCACAGTATCGTGAGTTTGAATCCCAACTCCGACATTTGCTGCATGTCCTCCTTTCTCTCCCATCATTCCCCTTCCTTTCTCTCTCATTCCATCTACTGTCTAATAAAGCCTATGGCAATTTTTTTTTAAATATAACTTGGACATGCTTGGCGGGCCGTAGTTTGGGGACCACTGGTCTAATCCAAAGAAAAGAGGGGTTAAAGCCATTGTCCATTTTCAAATTGAGTCCAGTTACTTTTTCCATGGTACGTATGTTGGTTATAATGTCCTTCCAATCCTTAATTGTCCAAGCAGTTTGTGTCATTATTTTTTTTGTGATTGCCTTCTTCCCGGCTTCCAGAAGTACGCTCCAAAGATATCCGTCCATTATGTCCATGGCGGGGGTTTTAAGGCCCAAATGCATTGAGTGAGATGGCGGTATAAAAAATGCATTGTTAATTTCCAATTCAATTCAATTTATTTTTGTAACGCTCGAAATCACAAGGGCAGTTGCCTCGAAGGGCAACAGTGAGAACAGATTAAACAATGTTCATAGGGGAAATATCCCAGCATCCCGTGTCCTTAAACAAATATCCCAAGAGCCTCCTTAACAGCAAGGAAAAACTACAAAATCTTTGAAAAAAAGTAGAAACCTTGAGGAATTCCACCATGGGTATAGATCTGACTCCCTCAGGGAAGTGGAAGAAGAAGAAGAAAAATATATGAACAGGAATGAACAGATTGCAAGTGAAATTAAATATCAAATATTGGAAATCAAATATAGGAAAAGTAGTCAGAAGCAGAGGATAGTGCTCAAGCTGCCATACTTCCCCCAGCATTGCTGCTCCTAGGGCAGCGTAGCCGAAATTGTAGGTTTTTATTTCTGTTCCTAACTGGCCTGACCATTAGCGATTTCAAAGAGGAACGTTTTATAACTGGTCCTGCAACTGTGCTTTTAGAGACTTTAGGGATCACCAGAAGTTGGATGATATGGTGCTATAGCATCAGCTTTGGGCCCAATATTTTTGTGCAACAAGATACATGGTAAGGATCTTCCTCCCGGCAACCACAGTTTCTCCAGCATTCAGCACCTCCCTGTGAATAATGAGCACTTTGACATGGTGTTGTGAAAAAACGGGCCACATTTTTTAATCAAAATTGGCCTTTGCGCTCCTCCATTGTGATGCATATATCTTCCCACTCCTCATCCGTCAAAACAAAATTACCTTCCTTTTCCTTTTGTGATCTTATTATCTGTAGCAGCATTGTTCCTGGCTACAAAAATAAGACATACATCAGTACCGGCTAAAAAAAATCATACCGGACCATCCCTAATTGTAATTATAAAAAAAATATTTGAATTGAGAGATTTTAAGATGCAAAAAATTGCAGTTTCAGGTATGTCTATTGTTTTAATCTGGCTGTTTATGTCATTTTAAGCTTTTAGAAAGTTTTATTTCATAAAGCTGGCGGCATACTTAAGAAAAGGTGTCGCTATGTAGTGATGCTTCTTCCCAGAATAATCTTAACACGCACTCTATAGTTTGAAACATACTTGAATGTCATCAAACTGTACATTATGTGGCAGGATAGCCTGCAGGCGGGCCCCTGCCACTCCTTAGATGCCCCTGATAGGTCAATCGATCAAGCGTACGTCCATAAATTGCTGTCTGGTGACGTCAGTCGGCCTCTGACCTCACACACTTCCTGGTTGCTGGGTGCTCCACCTCGCTCCTCAGTCCAGGTATTTTGAGTTGTATGTGAATAAGAAAATATTGTATGTCTAACAAGTGTTATCATTCAGTGTGCCGCGGTGCTGCCATGGGCCCGCGTGGTGTGCGACCTCCGGGATGTGCGGCGTGCGGTTGGCCGGGCGGCGTAAAGCCTCACGCGCGCTAGCTGCGCCGTGCTGCAGCCATCCTGTTCCAGGTGCCCGGAGAGGACCCTGTCTTGCCTTTTGTTGGGAACGCTTTAACTGAACGCTTTTTGCGAACGCTCGTATGACAACCTGTCTCCTATGAAGATAACGGACTGTGAACATCGACAATTTGTATCAATAAATGTATCAATAACTTAAACCATGCCTCTGTTGTTCCAACTACGAACTTGCGTGCCTTCGATTAGATTGGTCCTGAGCCAGAATCTCAGGTGGCGTTGTTGGAAATGTGAGTGTAAACTGTGAACATGGAGTAAAATAGTGGACGCATTGGTCCACTCTGCCACAATTAGAAATGACCATCCTGCTACAGACAGAGGTCTTTGTCAGCACGTTGTGAGGGAGAATAGAGCGGATGGGAAACACAAGAAGTGACAACGCTCTTAGTCATCGGTTTCTCAAGGTTGAGCCAAAATAGAATGACTTGTGGGGTTTTGAAATGTCTTTCTTTGTACCATGAGCGGTGACTATTCATTGCTTTTGCGTAAAAAGCATGTTGGTCATGGTAATCAGTGGTGGGTAGAGTAAAATAAAACTTCAGTCACTCCAGTTTAAGTTCTGTTGCTTCGAGTAGCATAACATCTGATTTATAATTCACAGCAATTGGAAAGACAAAACGGCATGAAACTATTTCTGAAGGAGCAATACAAGAAACACAAACCATCAACCTAAAGCATTTATGATGATGATGATTATTATTACTACAGTGTATTTAAATAGCACGTTCAAGGCGCTTTACTAGACAATGTGGGTGAAGTGTCTTAAAAATGTCCTTCAGTAAAAGTAAGTACTACCCACCTCTGAACATCGATGATATTCCAGTCTCCCTTTTGGGACATAAACTTCAAATTCAAAAGCACCACTAGATGGGACTGTTAGCTTCTGTAATAGTTTATTACTGTATCTTAGTCTTTCATAAGTTGGCATTATCACACTTTGCCAGATTGTGTTCTTTTTCACATTTGAAAAAATGGTATTTACTTAGTGTTGTACAACATGTGGAGGAAAGAAGGTTAAACACAGGTAAAGATGGTGGAACAAAGCACGCAAAGCCCAAGATAAACAAATGTGTGTGTGTTTTATTGTTTTTATTGTGCTTCATTCCACTAATCTAATGGAAGAACCAGATCATCTGAAGGCCTGTTTCCACATGTGGATGTTATTATGACAGTTGTTTCAAAGTGTCCTTGACATTGTGGCAAGAACCCTTTTACTTTAAAGGCGATTCACTCTTTTCGTATATAAAATCAAATGTGATGGTGAGATGTTCTGCCGTTGGTGGGTCTACACTTGGATTATTGTGTTTGCTTGAAATGTGACAGGAGATGATTCACATAACACGTTGTCTTTTGGATATTTCTTACAAAATGAATGTCAAAAGTGAGTAATAATTGAGTTACTTTTTAGAGACATTTGACTTATCGAGTATTGAGTTCGAATCCCGGCTGTGACAATTTACTGCATGTCCTCCCGTCTCTCTCATCCCCCATTTCACCCTGTCCTCTCCTGTCTAATAAAACCTACGGGCCACAAAATCTTGAGTACTTTTGATAACTCAACAGATATAATTTTATTTTTGTTTTGATAATTAATCACAGTTTTTGTCACTCTGAAACCCATGGATAAGCCATTCATTAGGTTACATATACAGTATGCTAGAAGTTTTTTGGTCTTTGTCAGGAATTAGAGTTTGCAGAAGCATGATTTTCACTGAGACCAGTAGACTTCTTACATTACACATCAAACTTTAGTGAGAGGAGTCTTGGCATCTCCTTTAGAGACAGCACGGGTGATTCTGGAGAATACCAATATATCAAAGTGCAGGCCTGAATTGAATATGATCCTTTTCCAATCTGCATTTATTCCTTTTCCTCAGACGTCTTTTAACCTCGAAGCTTCACTGAGCCCTAGGACACAGAAGGAGAAGAAAGAGGACGTGAGGGGAATGTTTCTCACTCAATATTCTCTCGTAAATATTCAGTTTGCCTTTGCTATTGCAAGAATGAATTGTATTGTCGAACCCGGCGATGTTTCATCACCTGAATGATTCATGATTTGAGCTGTTTGGGCTTCACTTAAAGCAGTTGTTATTTGCATTGATCGTGTTTAGTGCAACTTGTTCAAAAGATTTCACTGACCGTGTGTCATTTGTGTGTGTGACGTAAGCAGAGGCAAACGCCAGGCTTTCAGCCACGGTGATGTCATGGAGGGGACAGGGTTGGGCAGGGTTTATACAGCTTGACATTTCATTACCAGAGAGACGTATGACCACTTGCACCGGTCAATAGCAGGACACAGAGCCTGCTCCTGGGGGAAGCAGCAGTGGCTAAAATACCTTGCAACACGTGTGGACCTGTTGTGAGGGAGAGATGCAGATAGAGAGAGAGAGCCACAGCATGTTGGTGAATGTTGATGGGGAGAGTCGGAGCGCTGCAGAATCCTGAATCCTGTCGGTGGAGAGTCCGCATCCGGGTTTTGCGTGGCTCTGTGGGAGTCTGTGGAACATGCAGCTCGCGCTGCTGCCTGGCACTGCAGCAGTGGAGGAGTAAATGCAGAGCTGACCGCTGCTCGGGACGATCCAGAGCAGCAGCCACAGCCCGGCACACTGCTCCCCCTCAGCCTCCCCTCTCCTCCTCTCCTCTCATTCACCACCTCTTCCTCCACTACCTTCTCCTCCTCCTCCGCTCCTCTGAAGGCTTTGCACATCCTAACGAGAAGGGAACAGAAAAACAAGCAGAGAAAACCCCTTTGGCTTCAAAGAAACTCGTGAAGACCCACGACATATGTGCTCCAATGTCTCCAGCATGTAGACCAAGGTAGGACCGCTTATTATTCATTGCTTTTTTTAGATGCTGTGTGAATTTTCCATTCATTCATCAATGTGTGTTATTTAACAGGTAGATGGGAAGTTGAGCTGCATGTATTCCTTACAATGATTCAAAAACTGTTTCTATCATGACAATCACATGCCTGTTTAGATTCAGATGAAAAACCTTGGTCCAGTCTCTTGTCTCTTAATCCGAGTGTTCATATGTGTGTGACAGAATGTAACAGCATGGGAGGGTTTGCTCCACAGCCAGCCTTCTCAACCAACATCAAGGGGCTTTCAATCTTTACAATGTGGCCAAATCACTACCCATCTATCTTTTGACGTCTGTTCGCGTCAGGCTCCAAATATCTTGCCATTCCCTTTTCATTATGGCAATAGCTGGGGGTTATGTAATCATTTTTTTTATTGATTCATGCCGACTGTTCCCAGAGAAAACCCCCTTTTGTATGTTGTAGTGGTCATAAATTAGACGATGAGACAGGGGTACTTGGGGTAACATTGCGGGGTAGATGGGGATATGAGTTTTCGGTTGAATGAGAACTTACCCATTCACTCCTGTTGGGCAATGCCGGGATGTGTTTCAAATCCCACAAGCTGCCGGGCACATGGGGGGTTTTAAGCCAGTGATCTGATGAAGACGGTTCACTCACACACACCCTTTAAAATGGCATAACGAGAGGTGAGCCTGCCGCAATACCAGGATCCTGCGTTCTGCTGTTAGACCGGGCTTCAATGGGCTTCTACTGAGCGTGGCTCAGTTCATTCATGTACTGTAAAAGCCACTAGTCCTGGAACAGAGAATACAATTAGACTGGCAACTGTTCCTGAATTCTGTTACATTGAAGATGAGAATACCACCGTTTTATTGCTGGGTATTTTAAGACTGTACATATGTAATGGGAGCACACCTTTAGTTTGCTGTGGACTGAACTGGGCTGATTGTCTGTGCCTGACTCAGGTGGTCGTTTGTCATTTGTTTCATTGGGATGCAGAGGAGCATCTCAGTAAAGCATTTTTAAGCTCCCGGTTGTTTTTCTAATGTGCTTTGATTCTGAACTACTAATACCTCATTTTTTTTTTTTAATGTACAGCACACTACATGTTACTATATCATGAATGGGGTGTGGGAAAAGCTAGAAGTACAGACTAGTAGTGACTCAATCTGGTCTAATTTCAAGGAGTAATAGATCATTTGGCAAAGAGGGTGCTTGTCCTCTGTTGACACTGAAGACACTGCGCATTCACATTATTCAGATCACAGTAAGATAGCGCAAGAGGAAATAAATGTCCCAGGTAATGCTTACATGTCTGTGGTTCCCCATTGAAGGGAAAAAAAAATCTATTATTCAATTATGCATAATGTTCCTCCTGGTTACGGAGTAGCAGATTCAAAGTCAACCTCATACACTATAGTAGTTACCTGCAGGGCCGACATTAAGAGACCTTTCGTTCAGAATTTTAATTTATACGTGAATTCCCTTTCAAGTGGGGTTGCCACAACAGTCTATGTTTGTGATTTGTCAGGTTTTTCTTTAATCGCAACCATCTACTGTGGGTGTGACTGGAAATGAGCAATGTGGGTGAAGTGTCTTGCCCAACGACACTATGATACTCGATGATCGACGATGATGGACACATGTCTGAAGAGATTCAATGATCGCTTTTCGTCTCTTGTTCAAATCATTTCTACAAAAAGTCGTTGCATAAAGTACTGTTGTTGCTGTTGTTGTTGTTGTTGTTGTTGTTGTTGTTGTTGTTGTTGTTGTTGTGAACACATATTAACTTGCTTTTGGTAAGTCTATGATATGTTTAGGCTAGAACCTGGTTGGATTCAAGGCCCTGTTTGAACTGTCTCCAGCGCAGTGTCGGCGAGAGGAAATTATGCGGTGATGCTTTGAGTCGAGCCCGTTCACAAAAGGTCTGTCCGCCTGGGAACTTGAAGGCGCTCATTAAATTGTGTCTTCTGCAGCGTACGGCTCCACAGTCCAAAAGAGTGTCCAGATAAAAGTCAGTACACAGCAGTGGAATATATGACAATGAGCCAATAGCTGACAGTTCAGAGACAGGATTTGGAGCTGTCGGTTGTCAAGTGACTAAGTAAGCCTTTTAACAAGCAGTATGCAAATTGGTTTATTTGACATTATATGGGCCTGAAATTAAAGGGGGCGTATTATTTTTTTATATTGAGTTTGTATTATAACAGTGTTCCCTGTCCCTGCCCCCTTCCCTGTGCTCACTATAGGGACAAACTAACTAATGTTTATTCAAAACAAAACAAACAAAAATAGTACATCCAAAAATAGTACATATATGGTTCAGGAATGTTGTGTAGCCATTTTTCAAAAATAAAAAGCAGGAAAGAAATTTACTAGGAAATGGCACTCGGCTTATCAATTCTGCAGTTTTAGATCAATTTAGCAGTTTACAATGAACAAAATATAGACTAATGATCTATTAATGTTATAGTTTATTACTAATAATAGAAAGTAAACCTAATATCTCTCCTTTAACAGGCAAATAGACAGATGAAAAATGGATGGTATAAAAAAAAATGATACAAACTACTAGAATGTCAAATCCAAGGTGCCTGTAGCAGAACGCTAGTGTTTATTACTGAAAATATGCAAATCCATCATCTGACACACTTTATTATGAAAAGCCTAATTTGTTTACCGACACTTTGAGTTTGAGACGCTTGTTGGTTTTGCAGATAAAAGCGTTGCACAGCTGCCGGTCAGTAGCGTCTTGTTCCCTCTCTCTTGTTGTTTTACTGCAGAGGTTTTGGAGGTCAGGTTGAAATGATTTAGCAGCCATTAACGGACCCGGACAATTCATTAGTGAGTGCAGCGCAGGACAACCACAGGACTACTGCCAGTTTGAAATCAGGAGCAACATCAATCCAGTCATGTTCTCTTGCCTTTCTGTAATCTCATCAGCTGTCAGCCAGTGTCTGTCAGACTGGCTGTTCTGCAGGTTGTTAGCCCATCACAGTTAGCACTATATATGGCTTTATTAGACACAGCCTATTCAAGGTGTTCAGCAGATTCTGATAAATGTATCATCCTTGCCTGTTATTAGTCCTGGACTACTTGAAATTTGTTCCCCTGACTTGACTCATGCTTTAATATCTCTGGAGCAGCAAGCGTCTATTGGACTGCAGTCACTTGCAATTTATGGGAACAAAATGTCCAATGTACTAAAATAATCCCATATTTAATTTTTTTTTAAATTTTGCCTTTGTTAAAATACTTGTTAATCCCTGTACTTCAACAGACCCTGATGACATGGGTAAGAGTAGGCGGCCTAGTGGCTAGCATTCACGCTGTAGCAAGAAAGAGCTGCACCAAGCCTTTCCATGCAGAGTTTGCATGTTCTCCCTGTGTCTGGGTGGTGCAGTTTCCCCCATCAACCTAAAGCATGCACCATATGTAAAATCCTTCAGTTAAGGTCGTGATCGAACTGAGCTCAAGATCTGTCAGGAGATGGGTCCTCAGGGGCTGCATTGCTCCTGACAGGTTTCTCCAGCAGCACTGATGGATGGGTCAAATGCAGAGAATGAATTTCACTCATGGATAAGCGTACCTTGACTTTAACTTTCTGGCAGGTAGGGATGCAATGAAGAAAAATCTAAACAGAATTGTGGGGGAAGATATCTCTATATATATCCCATGGAGTTTGAGCGAAACCCACGGTGAAGGGAAGGTGAGGTTGAGGAGGCTGATTGTTCTGCTGCTGTGGTCGAGAAGGGAAAGGGCTGTGGCAAAGCTAAAACGGATGGAATAAAGATTTATTTGAATAGTTTGAGAAGGATTTACTAAGGAAGCAGAGTGCGATTGACCGTGCAGTTCTTGTCTGGTTCAAAGTTGGCGTTTCTCTTTCTGGTGTATCTGTGGTTAGCCTGCAGTCATTTGCATATTGATCTGGCGTTGGCTCTACAAACATATGACCCCTTGTGGCTAGAATAAGTAATTACAGATTGCACATTTCCCAATTTAGCAGAGACAATGTTTCTGCAAAAAATCGCTCTGTCCACTTTGCCCCTTTACTTTTTCTGCTGCTGCGCTGACCCCATGGCCCCCACTGGAACAATTTAAGTTGGATGTCATTATGTTAGTTTGCCCAGCACCAACTGCGCCCACTGTTGAGATGGGATAGAAATAGGCTCCACAATACTTCCGGGAGTTTAATCCTGCTACAGCGCGCACTACAATGCCATGTTGGGTAGCGGTGAAGGAAAGTCAGTGGGCGTAGGAGTGGGTGGAGGAGCAAATAGGAGTTTGAATATTGAGAGCTTTTGAGAGGCGGAAGAGCTTGAAATTGGGAGAAAAGAGCGTGATTGATATGGTTTATTACTTTACTGTGAGCATGTGTAGTCAGTCTCCGAGCATCTGCGGTAAACTGTAATGCCAGGAAATTGAGCATTGATTAGTTGGATCAATGTTTTGACACAATTAAAATCTTCTGCTGAATTTTGGAAGAAATGTTAATATTTGGTGTCAGTGATGCAATTCGTTTGATCTTTTATATTATTTGTTTGAAGTATTACATTTTGAGCAATTTGGGTTTGTATGCCAATAAACCGTCTTTGACAGAATGGATAAACAGCCAATCATTGACAACAAGAAGTGCTAATTGGAGAAACTGAATATGTATGTGTCTTATTAATCCGCCTTTTATGCTTTGAGTAAGTGAAAGTGGATTTGTCCTATCACAGTAAAATGTGAATGCTCAGAAGAAGGAAATTGTTTTAAATATAGGCTTTCTAAAGATAAAATAAAATAAATATTGTAGACATGAACCATGATCAAAGTGTGACTCATGATATTATTTTTTTACCAAATCAGAGAAAAGCTTGGTAATAGACAGTTGCACTGTTGCACTGCTTTTAGTTGTGGTTGTTTCTCTTAAGAAAACTCTGTCATAGAAGTGAAATTTATTGTATAATAAAATTACTAAGTTTTAACTTCAGAGTTCATAGAAGTTACTTGTCATAGTGATACAACATGGCTTCAGGTTAAATCTAGTTCTAGTACTTTATTCAAATCTCTAGTTGCCGCTTATCTAAGTCGCTGCTGGGCATTGATTGCGTTGTGCATGAGGAAACCCTTGGTCCAGGTGAAACTGTGTGCAATTAATAATGGCATCAACTGCATGGTGTGTGGTGCGTTTGCCTTTCCCTAATGAGCACCAGATCCTCGGAGGCTGACAGTAGCAGGATATGCAGCCTGTTTCCATGGAGATGCTCAGGAGCTGTAGCGTGTTTTTTTCTCTCTTCTCTTCACCCCCTTCCTTCTGCTGTACATTCCTCTGAACACCAGCGCTTCACCAGAAATGGGCCAAGCAGCCTGCATGGTTTTTCTACTCTCTCACTCTCATCGCGTCAGTCGGTCATAGTAGCTGCTAATCTCGAATCCTGCTGAAGTTTGTATGTGTGTGTGTGACAGGCTAAATTAACAGACGTGTGTGCCACTCCAAAAGAGCTCGCTGACAGTAAGCGCGGCTGTGCGAGCGACCAGAGCTGTTTTCGGTGTGTTGTGTACGTGGGATTATGAGTCAGAGCGATGGAGAGGAGTGAGATGAGGAGAGAGACTGAAACAGAGGGACATGATGATCTAAATGCATAAACCATGGTTAACTAATTGTGCAATTTGACGACACTGTTTATCAATCCTTTTAAAGGTCTTTCATATTAACGACGAGACATGACACAGACAGTATCATCTGCATTTCATATGAAGGATACCTCCATACATATCAATTAGATTGTCAAAGGGCCAGTACCTTTTCTCCTTCAGGAAAAAGACCATCTTAAGCCATACAAATTATGTAGCTATTTGGGAAAAACATGAAACTAAATTATTTTGCCCATAGCAAATTATTTTGTAACAACTGCTTTGACTATTCCATATCAGTATGAAAAATGTTCTCTCATGGTTCAGAATTGGGTTGACCCTTTAATATTAGTAACAGCTCTCGTGATTATAAAACCATACCAAAAACCTCCGGATCAACAATTTTGCAGACATTTTGCCTGCTGTTCCTCTCACTTAAACACTACTACTACATACTTTACAAAATTTCCCCTTGTGTGGATATTAAAGGATTATCTTATCTTACTGATGTCATCAATGCCTAGTTATTCCTGAAGGACGATCTTTGTACCTACAGCTGCCCCCCAAAATTGAACATAGATTATCTTTGATTATGACTTGAGTGCATGGATGAGCACAACTAGAGTCACAGCTGGTCCTTTCAGGTTTGAACCAACTCTCATGTGAGCTGTAGCTGGAGACTTTACATCATTGTCAATATCATGCTTAGCTCTTAAGATAATTTGATTCTCTCGTCAAAATCTGTGCAATTAAACTTCCATTATGATACATTTACATATTGTGTAAATGGTGTCGACTGGAGAAAGAAATCCCTTCTGAGGTAAGAAGAGATTAATGCAGTCTTGGTGACATTTAAGCGACTTGTTTGTAGGATCAGTGCAGTAATGTTAAATCACTTCCTGGTGTCTGAATCATACATCTGCATTAGTTTCAGTCAGACATCAGCTTCAATAATTAGATGACTGACCTTTGACTGAGATAAACTGTAATTTTTCAATTATACCTATGTATTTTTACCTACAAAACAAGTTATAACGTCGGCCCTCAGAGGCGACTGTTGTTGTGATTTTGGGCCTTACAAAAATAAATTGAATTGAATTGAACATTGTTCCTTAACTTTGTAACCCCACGTAGGGCTGGGCCATTTCACAGTGGATGTAATTATTCAAGTATTTCAATCATTCCTTGATATTCACATGCTTACAAAACAAAAAGTGACATTTACACTGACTGTGGAGGCTCTGCAGTGGCTAAAAACTCTATCAAGGAAGCATAACTCATAACTGCAACATTACGTGCAAATATTAAAAAAGCCACCTTTTTAGCAGCTATAGATATTGTCAAATAAGATTTTATCGCAAATGTTCTCTTTCATCAATAAACATTTTGGGCCATTTCGTCCTACCCTACACACATCTACACTTTGTCTGTGCGCTCGCTCACAAGGTGACAGAGAGGACAGGTGATTCTGGGCAGACAAAAGGCCACTGCAGTGACTGAGTGGTCAAAAATAGCCTCAAAAGGATCTTTGTTACTTGGGCGAATGATGCTGTTTGGACTTCAGCAGAGGGTTCCAGCTGAGTGGGAAGGCCGGGGCAATCCCCGCGGCGACAGAAAAGCCTGCTTTAAGATTAGAGTTCAAGAATGTATGTAAATGTAGCTGTAGCGTTATCCACTACTAACTATACAAATATGACCACTAATCCACTAATGCTACTAACCACAAATACCTATACTACTTTTACAGTGTCTACAACTGCCATAAGTAGTAACATGAAGTAATAAAACTGCTTCTATTTTTTTACTTTTTGCTAAAGCTACTAGTACTAAGCCAGTAATACCACCACAATGGCAATAAACCTTTTCTGATTCAGATTTTTACTATTGCATCTACTATTACCTCTATATTTTAAATTCTACCATATGACACACTGACACTGTGGCCACATACTATCAATGTGTCTCTGGGCAAGACACTGACACATTATCCTCCGCACTCAGAGCATTTATGGTTGTGGCAGGGAGGGCTTATGGCAGAAAAATGAAGAAACATAGCCTAAAACGTATGTCCCTTACTTGGCTGGATGTTGCGGCAGAGGTTGCCTGCAGCCTGGCTAATCCTCGGGTGCTGCTTTGTCAATACACAGCTGCAGTTTGAAGAGCGGATCTAACCTTTGATTCATCGCACTCTTCGGACCAGCTCGAAACTGCCAAGTTTGTCAGAAAAAGCACACTCATTAATCCAAGTGAGATTAACCTTTTCTTTTTCGTGCTTTATTCAGACATGAGTGTTCTTAAAGTGGAAACACAGAGCATTCAATATGATCACATTTCTGAGAGGTGGCAATTATTATTTGATGAGTCAACTAATTAGCAATGTTAATGAAATAAATAACGGGAAGCACTTCATGTGTCACCTATTGTTGATGACAAAGATGAGACTAACTAGTGATGTACAGTATCTGTTATTTTGACAACTCCAACAACCGCAGTGTAAAGGTTAACATCATTCAGATCATTTCCCTTCTGGAAAACTAAACGTTAAAAAGTGTTGGCAATAGTTCTCAGCCTCAAAGTCATCAGTCTCTGCTTCCTTTTCAGAAGTCGTGTCTGGATTGCAGAGGTCCTCAAAGTATTCCGTCTCCACCCGCACCATAAATGGTGTTGGTGAAGCACTGCTGAACTCACTGAGGTTGCTGGCAAACTCCTCAGTGGCAGGGCTCTGAGGGTGGTCGAGATTCGCTCTGACTACATTAAGTCTCTGGATGTTGTAGGACTGTCTTGGTTGACACGTCTCTGCAACATTGCGGGGCGGTCGGGGACAGTACCTCTGGACTGGCAGACCGGGGTGGTGGTCCCTCTGTTTCAGAAGAGGGACCGGAGGGTGTGTTCCAACTACAGAGGGAGAGGAGAATCCAACCAATATTTAAACCACGGCGCAGTGTGGTTTTCTTCCTGGTCGTGGAACACTGGACCAGCTCTATAATCTCCATCGGGTGCTCGAGTATTCATGCGAGTTTGCTCAACCTGTCCACATGTGCTTTGTGGATCTGGAGGCTTTTGACCGTGTCCCTCGGGGTGTCCTTTGGCGGGTGCTCCATGAGTATTGGGTTCTCAGTGCCGGCAGTAAGTCACACTTGTTCCCAGTGCATGTTGGACTCCGCCAGGGCTGCCCTTTGTCATCGCTTCTGTTCATTGTTTTTATGGACAGAATTTCTAGGCGCAGTCAGGGGTCGGAGGGTGTCCGGTTTGGGGACCTCAGGATCTCATCTCTGCTGTTTGCAGACAATGTTGTCCTGATGGCTCCATCAGACTTAGACCTGTAACATGCACTTGGACGGTTTGCTCTGTGTCCTGTTCACGAGTGAGGAAGGATGGAACGTGAGATTGACAGGCAGATTGGTGCAGCGTCTGGACTCTGCAGTGATGTGGTTGCTGCATCGGACCGTTGTGGTGAAGAAGGAGCTGAGTCGAAAGACAAAGCTCTCGATTTACCGGTCAATCTACGTTCCTACCCTCAACTATGGTCATGAGCTTTGGGTAATGACCGAAAGGATAAGATCGCCGATACAAGCGGTCAAAATGAGTCTCCTCCGCATGGCGGTTGGGCACTCCCCTACAGATAAGGTAAGGAGCTCAGGCTTTTGTGAGGAGCTCGGAGTAGAGCCGCTGCTCCTCCACATCGAGAGGAGCCAGCTGAGGTGGCTCAGGCATCTGTTCCGGATGTGTTCTGGGCATGTCCCTCTGGGAATAGGCCCCGGGGAAGATCCAGGACACGCTGGAGGAACTATGTTTCTCGGCTGGTCAGAGAATGCCTCGAGATCCCCTGGAGAAGCTGGAGGAAGTGTCTGGGGTGTGGGAAGTCTTGGAGTCCCTGATAGAACTGTTGAAACTGCAACTTGGCACCGGATAAGTGAAAAAAGTTGGATGAATGGAGGGCAATGGTTGTAATAACATGAAGTTTAGCATCTTTCTTTCACCACTAAATCAGCAAGAGGTTACTCTCTTTTTGCGCTTGAACTGTATACTTTCAGGATACTTTCTTTGATATTCCTGGATTTATCATTATCTCTAGAATGACAAAATGTAATGTATCCTTACTTTGTGGTGGCGGTGCTTGTAACTGTTCTGTTCTACAAAGACTCACCAGGCATATATTTTTTTCATTAGTTTTTTCATTAGTTTTTTTTAGTGTCAGACTGGTACCCAAGCCTGCACTGTTTATATTGTTGTGAGATGACAAACATGTGTTTAATATATTTTTTTAAATGCCTAGTTTTATTTATTTCACTGACTAGAGCAAAGACCAATATGCTTAGGGAAGTCATAAACCTGTAAACAAGCGTATTTACCCGACGAAAAGAGCCGTGTGACAGCTCATGTAACTAAATAGAATTGACATGAACGTACAGCTCATAAAAGTGATTTACAAGGCATGAAGATTCCTGTCGAGTTTTATTGGTAACCCAATAGAAAAATATAGTGGGTTTATTGACATGTTATTTTAATCAATAGGCCATCATGCATGACATAACTGAGTATGTATGTGATTCATAGCAGACTTTACTGGATAAAGTCTTGAGTGAAGCACTGTAAAAATAAAAAAGTAAAACAAATAAAATGAATGTGACAAAGCAGACAGACACTACTTCCAGGATCTGTATGTTTGGCCTATCAAAATCAAACTTGAAATGTTATTGTTGTGACAGCATTCGCATGTGTGTGTGTGTGTGTGTGTGCGTGCGTCTGTGCGTGTGTGTGCGTGCGTGTGTGTGCGCGTGTGCGTGCGTGTGTGTTCGTGTGTGTGTGTGCGTGTGTGCGTGTGTGTGCGCGTGTGCGTGCGTGTGTGTGCGTGTGTGTGCGTGTGTGCGTGTGTGTGTGCGCGTGCATGCGTGTGTGTTCGTGTGTGTGTGTGCGTGCGTGTGTGTGCGCGTGTGCGTGCGTGTGTGTTCGTGTGTGTGTGTGCGTGTGTGCGTGTGTGTGCGCGTGTGCGTGCGTGTGTGTGTGTGCGTGTGTGTGCGTGTGTGCGTGTGTGTGTGTGCGTGCATGCGTGCGTGTGTGTGCGCGTGTGCGTGCGTGTGTGTTCGTGTGTGTGTGTGCGTGTGTGTGTGTTCGTGCGTGTGTGTGCGTGTGTGTGCGTGCGTGTGTGTGTGTGCGTGTGTGTGTGTGTGTTTGTGTGTGTGTGTGCGTGTGTGTGCGTGTGTGTGTGTGTGTGTGCGTGTGTGTGCGTGTGCGTGTGTGCGTGTGTGTGCGTGTGTGTGTGTGTGTGTGTGCGTGTGTGTGCGTGTGTGCGTGTGTGTGTGTGCGTGTGTGTGTGTGTGTTTGTGTGTGTGTGTGCGTGTGTGTGTGTGTGTGTGCGTGTCTGGGGGAGGTGGGGGTTGTAAACACTAGACCCAGTCGGTGCTGTGATTCCTGCTGTGTGGTAATGGCCACAATGTTGTGAGTCATGCCCTGCCAGGTGGTACGTGTCCGCACAGTAACATCACAATGGTAATATCAGTACTCTAACAGGTGCTTAAGGACACAGTGAGGCTGAGGGGGTCACACAGATCAGTCCTGTATAGCCTTTACCCTGCTGCACATGTGATACAGGCTCATTATGTAAACTGTGTCAATGACACTCTTGTATGTAATATATATATATATTTTACATTGTGGCCATAACACATATACATTTCTCTGTTGTATAATAGCATAAATCAACAGATCCAACCAAATTATGGGCAAAAAGGGCAAGAGGGTTTCAGTCATGACTTCTGGTTACATTACGAGAACTATTTACACTTTTTTTTTGTATTTTAGATTTTTACAGGCCATTTCCCTCCAAAAAGCTGAACATTTTGCTATGACAAGCCAACAGTTTTATGTCCTTTCCCTTGAAGTGTCTTTTCCTTCCTAAATCCACGCTGACTACATTATGTGCAATACCTCCAATGCATTCTTTCAACTTTAATTGACTTTGGCACATCTATTACTTTGCTGTGATCAGAAGCTCTGCCCACTTGGAAACAGGCTGTAGAAGAGGCTTGTACTGACTGGAGCAGGCTGCTGGCAAACTGCTGCTGGCCTGGATTTCAATATTACCCAGCACTGTTTGAAAAAGAATCAAATTAATAGCTGAATAACTTTTAGCTTTTAGGAAGAAGCCACCCAGTAGCTCATTAGCTGTGCCATGCTCACCATGTCAAATGTTATGTTAAATGTATTAACATTTAGTCATGAGAGTTATGAGCTATGACACATGGATTTTTTGTTACTAAAACAAACTAAATTGTGTATATGTCTGTATATCTACACATTGCAAACCGCCAATGTCACGGTGAATCTTGGTTAGTTGAAGTATTTTTTGCAGTTTTGTTTAAAATAATGGATAATAAAATAAATAGGAAGTTTACACCAAACACATTTCCTGCATTGTGGATGGGCCTTGTCACTGAGGATAGAAACCCACCAAAAACAATCCATTAAATGCAAATGTTTTTTTTTTTATAAATAAGATCTTTTCAATGACACTTTATTGATTAAATGATTGATTAAGTGTGTTTATTCATTGACCTTTATTTAAATGATATAAGAGGTGTCATGTAGCAGTGGTCACAGCTTGGATAAAGAGGAAACAACGTGTTCTTGTTCAAAACATGTTCAGATGGAGACCTTTTAGCAGCCGGCACTCTCTGCTCATTTTAATTGCATAGGATTAGGCAGCTCTGTTAGTGGCATCCGAAACATTTGCAGCTTAAATAGCGTGGCCTATGCTCTGATGTGACACGACACGCTGAGGTGAGAACTGCGACAGCCACAGTGTAATCCAGAACTCATTACGCCCAATTATGAAGTTCATTTGGGTTTCCACACAGGGGCCTGGGAGAAGCTGTTGACATAAGCCTTTTGAATGTCTGGATTATTATTATTACAAAATTGTTCTTTTACAAATCTATTTTCCGGTCATCAAAAGTCTCACAGCTTGTGTTTTTATCTGCTAACAAGGTGGTTAGGTTTTTGTCTGCAATATGTCGGGTTTGTCCTGTATAAAACATAATTAATTCATTGTGATAGCATTTTTGCTTTAGCTAATGATGAAGAATTCTGAAGAAGAGGTATTTCTGTAAAATATTTGCAATTGTGTGTGTAGCGTTGTTGCTCAGAAATAATTTATGCTTGTTTAATATTTATCTCTATCACATTCCCACCTATCCCACTTTGAAGTCTGGTCACTGTTGATGCATGTAAGAGCCAAATGTCTCTAAAATAATGAGTAGAACCACAAAGCAATACTACAATGTCATTATTTGTCTCCTTTTTCATTTTATTTCAAATTGTAATTTCCAAACCAGTCAAACAGCACAATGAGCTTGTAAAGCAAGAGTGAATATTAAGCTTTGCCTGGATATAAAGTTATCCTTCTGTGTGTGAGAGTTCCTTGCACTGGGAATGTCTCCACAGGTCCATCCTAATAATGCCGGCATGCGAGTTGCTCCTCTTTTTATTTGCATGGGAAAAGAAAGCCGCGCAGCCCTGCATTATCAAATCACATGCTTTTACCGAAATCATATTAACAAGTAGATTGCATCTTGTAGCGGCAACACTTCATTTCAATGAGCGACTGAATGTTTCTGATTTTATTTGAGTTCTCTTACATTTGCCTGGGAGCACTATCCAGGAATAAAACTCTTCACAAAAGCAATACTAGCGCACAACGCACCAGCACACTTCTGTGGCAGCAGATGGCCGTAATAAGTAATATGGCTCTGTGAAACACACACTTTGGGATGGTGCAATTTGCCTCCGTTCTCTTCTTTATTAAAATCTACAATGGTCTTCGGTCAGCTTTCGTGAATGTCAGAAGGCTTTGACAAAGCACTGGTGAAGAAGTCAGAGGACGACTTGATATTGAGAAGGATAAACTAGTTAAGAATTACAACCTTATATGATTTAGTGTACAATACTTTTTGATGTGGTGAACATTTTACCCAGTGTTAAAACACATTTATAATGACTGAAAATAAAAATAAAAATACTTACATAGTTTCAATGAATACTATGACTAGTACTAAAAGTACAGTGTGACTATGATTGGCTGACAGGTCTTTGGTTGAATTAACACGTGTCCTATAAGTGTCCTTGTTTCAGCTGATGATGTAATAATGGTGGTTGCTGTTGCCTGGATACGCTCCTCAGACAGTGAAACCCTGGGCCAGGTCTGTGTGTGTCATTGTGACTCTCAGGACGGTGGAGATGTGTTAACGATACAACACCATCTGCTACAGTGGTTCAAGCTGTTTTTGATGTGAGCCTTTTAAAAATCCTCATTAGATCATTTTCTGCGGGGGCCAGAGGGTGCTGTTTCCCAAACGTGTTAAGCTGCCTTCCTATTACCGTATATAACAATACTGCTTTTGAGACGTTTCAATTGGAGTTTGCATCTTGCTGCGTCTTTCTGTTCTTTTACTCAGTAAATTCACAAAAGATGCTTGGCCAGGGAGCAAGGATTCATACACACGTTTATATTAGCGCCTACAATGAATGCAACAGTCCAAACATAGTGTTTATTGTAGTTGTGGGAGGAGAATCCTTGTACAGTAAATGTGCGTATAACCTCAGGCCTGTACTACGTGGCTGGATTAGTGGGTTAGTGAGGTTACATTGAGGTTAACCCTGGTTTAACGGTGCTGTAAAGATATATCATGATCGGGGCAGATCTCTATGGTAACATGAGCTGAACACAACCTAATTTGGATCTGGTTAAGTTTCTGAATAAGATAAGAAGACTACGCTTTGTCCAATCAGAGACGAGAATCCAGTTGCTGTGAGACAAACGAGCGACCGGCGTGACAGAGGAGAGGAGAAATGATGAAACACAAGTGAGCACATATTACGTTGACATACAGTAAATGCGCACACATTTATAAAGAGGAAGGACGATAGACCTAGCTTATGCAGGTGATTCCAAGCTTGAATATAAGGAGTGAATTGTTACACACCAAGTAGATAATGGTAAAACAAATAATGCCTTATTGTGGAATATTCCAGGCAAAGCAATAGCATCTACATGGAGACAAACAAGAAGCCCACCAGAAAAGTTAGCGCACTGCAATAAAGGGAAAAAAAACGCAGTCTTTTTACGTGCCATTGGAAGGGTTTATAAGTGGAAAAATGCTAATGCTAATTAAAGGTATTTTTCCTCTCTGGCTTTTGTAGCAAAGACACAAGAATGGATTTATGATATAGACGCCTCCATTTTTAGAAGGTCAATAAAGCATACTGACAGACGTCCCCCATCAGGAGGGGACTCCCAGAGACACGCTTCACCATACTTCTTAATTGTTTTGTGAGATGGGGTGGTGGTGACAAGCTCTCTTAGTTCGTCTGAGGAAACATGAACCCCGTAGTTACCATGGAAACAGAAGAACTTTTTTAACTTGTAAAACTTGGATTACATTTCAAAGGTGGCCAAAGATGCATGAAAAAAGCATCTCACACAGCCATGAATCTCAAAGAACAAGAAGTGTTTTCTCTAACTGTGCACAGTAACTTAAGTGTAAAATAAATAAGTCGCAAACATACATTGCAACACCTATTGCTATCCCTCCTATCCAGTAATCTACCACCCAGTCCATCAAGCACACTACACAACAATTCATTCATTTCATAAAACAGGTAGCCCTTCCCTGTCCCATCAGGCGACCTAACCACCACCAGTCTGTAGGTCCATGGGGTCCAATAGGAGGTTGTCAAATTCACCCTTCTCTCCCTTCTACGCATGACATGACATTTCTACCTACCAAGGTCCAGGAGGCCAAAATGTGTGCGTTACGTAACCATGAAAAACATGCAACACACCTGTAACTTGCTCTGGTGGAGATAGACAGAGCGCTATGTCGTTGAACATTCTAGGCAAAGCAATCATTTCCATGGAGACAAGCGTGTGATGTACTCTCGACCAGAAATGTTACATATATTACACCTTTAAAGTTTTCATTGACTTAATGTTTATCTCCTAGTTGAAATGCAAGTCCGTTTTTAGTCAATAAGATCAGTAGAAATGATGTGCTCATAATTTCAAAGACAAATTGACCAAGCACTGCGTTTGTGCTTTAGCTCCAGTAAAGAAGATTTGTTTGTTTGGTGACAGAATGGCGGATCGGTCTGTTGCAGGCTGCTGAGGGGGAGAGAGGAGAGGGTCAGGGGCAGGCGGGGTCTAATGGCACATGAACCCTTCACCGCCAGCTGTCTGTCACGGATGATTCACTCAAGCCTCGCCCCGTCCGCTTCACTGTAGATTTGGCTGTGAGATTGCCAATCACGATGCATTTCTGTCGCCTGGAAAGCATTTTGAAGGGCCTAATTAGCAGCATGTGACTCGCAGAAAACAGACGAGATAAGCTATGAAGTTGAAAAGACATTGCTGCTGGTGGTATGTCTGTCGTCATAAATGCTCAGAACAGTTAAAGAAATGTGGGGAAATTGTAAAAGGTTCACCTATCTCCAACCACTGCAAAGCTCTGATATGTCGCTCACACAGTAAATGATCTCTATAAAATGGGAAAATAGAAACCCGCCATATCAGCAAATTTGGTCAAAAACGCTCATTGCAGCCAGGTAAAGTGTCCCCGGGTCAATACAAACAATTAAATCCAGTATTGTTAGTACAACAGAGGTGAGTAAGAAAGCTAATTAGCCTGCAAACTGAAAACAGCAAATTCTTTTATTTTTCAAATATTCCGCTGACTGGTCTTTCCTAAAGCGCCGTGTGGAATGTTTTTATAGCGCTGGTAAACCGATCTTTCATCTCATGGGACGATTAACGTTTTGCGTCTTGAGTTTCGGTCCTCCGCATGCTTCTGTATTAAACAAACCATGTAGGAGAGAACCCGGAGAGAACCTACGTTGTCTTTTACATAATGATGTGTCTCTGTCAGCGCCAATTTCTTTCACACCACTCATATCGTTCTGCGTCATGGTGTGGCTTCATTTAAATTTGACTTGCACATTGCATTCTGGGTGGGAAACACGCACAGAAGCATCATCACAACAAACATGGCGGCGCCCGTGTCCCCCGCATGTTCCCCCCCGCTCGCAAAAAGACAAAAGGTTGATTGAAACATCTTAAAATTGGGAGATTTACATGTTTTCCGTCATTGACTGTTGAAGCCCTGGCGGTCACTCCGAGTCAAAAAATGGCAAAATTTTGATAATAATTTGCCTACACTTGAAAAATGTTGGGTCGGGTTACAGCAAGCAGACAATTTATTTGGGGTAGCCTTACAACAAAGATCTCCACAATAGATCCAGTGAGTAGGTCATGCATCCTTTTATTATATAAGTGCTTGGACAGGCTTTGAAATTATAGAGTCATGTGGGGCAGTAAAAGGATGTCTGGCTGAAAATACACATCTGAGAGATTGGTATGCAACAGTAACATGAGACATGTTTATTTACCTGTTGTATGCATCTGATGTGTGACCAAGAAAGAAGCAGATGTGTGATGCTCAGTGGTAGAGCTGTGGCTCATGCAGTTGCCTGACTAGACTGGAATCAGACCATAAGAGGGCGTCAAAAACTCTCCTAACTTAGGACAGGCCAACCACAGTCGCAAACTTGTAGCACGCGTCTCTCAAATGTGGAAGGCGTCTCCTCTAAATGTTCTTGTAACATTCAGAACAAAATGTATAATTTATCTCACCTCAGATTTACAGAGATTAGTGTGGTTCGCTGGTCGATTCTGCAGTAATCTGCTTTGTTTGTTAGTACTCAGTGTAATTTATTTTTTACTTGTAATTTGCCATATTAATTGTACCTGCGAGAAGCTGGCCACTGTCCAGGGCGTACCCCGCCTAAGGCCCAAAGTCACTGGGATAGGCTCCAGTCACCCACAACCCCTAATGGGAACAAGAGGTAGAAAAAATAATGAATGAGTCTCCATATTTGCTAAAACACAAACAGACTGTGTGTTTTTCTTAATCGATGATCTGCCCACCTTTGCCTATCATGCATTTATTCAATTTCAGGTGTTTTCATTGCTCAAAATCCCTTGCTGTGAGCAGAGCCTCTAACCCAGGGGTGGGCAATTATTTTCCTCCGAGGGCCATATTCGAATCCAGGCGAGTAGCGGAGGGCCGGCCCGCCATCATTGGTGTGAAAAAAAAAGAATCCCAAAAATTAAATATAAAATTAAATATCACTTTTCTGTCAAATATAGGCTATTAAATATATTATTTAATTCATTTAACGTGATATTATTAAGGATACAAGCAGACAGATGCCTGAGGGCAAAAAAGGATTTATTTATTTATTTTATTTTTTTTAAATATTACTTGGACAAGCTTGGCGGGCCGGATTGAAAGGCCCGCTGGCCGTAGTTTGCCCACCCCTGCTCTAACCTGTAACTTGGCCAGGTGGTGCCAACTGCATGTCTTTACAGAGAGTTTATTACTTCTTAATTACTCAATACTCTCAATTACATCTTAAATATTCAGCTAAGCAATAACATCTCCATGGAAGCAAGCACAGGTTCAGAAAAATGGTTACTCCTGAAAAATACGTTTTTTTTTTTAACCATTTCAAAAAAGTATAATGGAGAAATGTACTGTAGCTTTGACCTGATTAGTGGCTATATGGCTTTTTATATGTGACGAAGAGACATGGAAGCACTGAAGCGTGTTTGAAATCTCCATGCCATCTTTTATGGGACATTTAGTCTGTTCTTATGGATCATTAGCACACTGGATGACATGTGGTTTAATTTCAGCAGGGAGGAGCTGTCAGAAAGACTGATATGCACATGTGCTCCTTCTGCTCCACACATTTTACACAGACTGAACACACAACGGTCGGTAATGTTTGGACAGGTGTGGGGTTGAATTCACATACAGTTGAATTTGATGCATGCTGCAGCTATAGATTGTGGCAGTGACTTATGAAAGTGTTCCCAATCCATTAATAACCCTTTGCTGCTTGACCATTGTCACAGAAATGCTCCTTTATAGAATCAATTCACATATTTGAGACAGTTTAGTTTGTTGCAATAAGCAATCCATGTACTTCATACATCTATCTATTTTTGTGTTACATAAGTAATTCTTACTTAATCAGTAAAATATATAGGACAAGAAGTAGAAACTGTAGAAAGTTAGCTCTGATAACTTTCTTTAAAATCAATAGGCCAGAATGTCTCACAAAGTCTCAGATGGAAATCTACTACTGTATAGCACAAACATTTTCCTGTTTTCTTCTACTTCTACTCATTTAAATTTGGACATACATATGTGGGGGCAGTTAAGTTCTCCCTTTTTATATAACTGCATTCTCTGTTGAAATCTCATAAAGACAATCTGACATGTCTAAATGCGAATGATTTGCTGTTCATTTGTATCTAATTGCTTTGATTAACATGTTGAAACTGTATCGCTTTTAATCAATGGTGGGCTGGTAAAGACCCCAGTGCCCTTGGATCCCATATGGCTGTCATATTGACGATGTCATTATAAAACTCCTGGGCCAAATGACATGTTAATAGATTCAGAACAGCAGCTGATCGGCCTGTAACTGTAATTATCTCCATCCTGCTTTTACTTTCATTAGCAGCCCGTCTCCACAGTGTGCTAAGTGTTAGACAGCTGAATGAGAACAAATTATTAAGACTGTGGCGGCGACTCATCTCCATCTCAAGGGAACACACATGAGACAAGATTGTATTTGTTATGCTGTTTCAGCTACAAATCCCCCCTCCTCCCCATCTCCACCACAGCAGCAGACCCTTCAACCTCTTCATCTCACTCTCCTCTTACTTACTTCCACACACACCACATCCAAATGGGACTTTACCCAGATATAAACGTGGGCGACTAGACTGTGTTTGATGGTGCTCGGGCCATCCCACCTGCTGCTGGTCTGTGGGCCACAGAACGGAAATGGGACTAAACTTATTTAATATCATGTCATTACAGATGTTTTCATTGCTCCAAAATACATTGAGAAACGCTATTTCTTACTGTGATCTGGATCGCCTCTCCATGGAGAACGTTAAATGTTATACTGTAGAACATTACATGCAAAGCTCTAACATCTCCATTAAGACAAGCAGAACATAGAGCACCTTCAACCCAAAACTAGAACCGGAACAAACCTATTATCAGAATTAAACCAGGACCAAACTAGGACAAGAGTGAACGCAGCCCAAGGCTTGAACGCAGAGATGATTATTTTCTCTTTAAATTCATCATTCTTCCCCTTCATTGCATTACAGACAACCTAACCTGCCAGGGTCAATGCATATAAGTCCATATAATAGAATATTCATACTCATCAAATTTTGTCTCCACAGGCTACGTTTTTAATGTAACAATAAATGTGGCTTGTATTTAAACAAACTATTGTTTCATAAGTACCCCTTTGTGAGTCATCGTCTCTGAACCCAGATACATTACACCAATCCGCACTGTACATTGTCCAACCCAGTATAGCCGCTTAATTAAAAGGACACCAGAGAAAATAAACTTGGCCTTTGTTCAAGTCGGAGCCATTTACAGAAAGTGTGAGTGTGTTCCTGTAGCACATTGTGGAAGCTCCTCTATTTTCAGACACTTTTCTAACAGGACAGTTCGTTTGAAATTTTAGCTACACTGTTTTGAATCTTTAGGCAGGTTTGTTATTTAGTCAGCACAGATATTGGGGCATTCGTACTGTATCTTTTCCATGGAAGAAACAATTATCAATCCAAGAACTGGAAGGATCAAAATCCACTTTTTAAATATTTACATAGGGCAGCAATTAGGGCGCTGTGCCCTCAGTGTCTGTGCACACTGGTGCGTTCATGTGTGTGGACCGCTTTCTTTAAGGTAGAACAAGCTATATAAATGAATTTGTTTTTACGGGCTGTGACTATAAACGGTGAAAATACCTTAGTGATTTAAGTCAGACAGTCCGCTCACTCTTCACTGGACTAGTAACAACACATGTCGCAGTGTAGAGAAAACAGCTGCACAGAACAATCATCACAGATAGACAAACTCCTCTCACTTTACAGAGGGGTTTGACTCAAGGACTAAAGTAAAAGCTCATCCTTGCAATGTCTAACCCGGTTTGCGTCCATGTCAAGCGTGTTCAGTGCTGATAAGGGCTGTCTCATGTTTTCACACAGTGTGAAAGTGTGAAAACTTTGAGATGATTTGTTAGATTTATTCATTTTTGAAAACATTTTGTGACCCGGCCTAAACTCATCGGGATTCAAACAACACTGCGGCCGGCTGCACTTGGAGCCCAAAACTTTTTCACTGAGGGCCGCATTTTGAAACTTATACAGACCAGAGGGCCACAAACAACCCAACAATGAAGTGAACCATTCAAAATGTTGCATTTGACATAGGTTTGATGAGCCGCCACACCTTTAATAAGACTTGGAACATTCATATTAGGTTGGTATAACATAGACAACTAGTGCTTATCTTCTAATCTGACGGTTGGTGGTTCGAATCCAGCTCTGGTAGAGCGGTCAGATCCACTGACCCACAGGTTGGCGGTGCGATTGCAGCTGCCTCAGCTGAATACTGCCGTAGTGTCATTGGGCAAGACACTTAATCCGACTCCCCCCAATGTCTGTGAACATCTGGTGTGTGATTGTGTGTGTGAATGGGTGACTGGTTCCTTGATGTAAAGCGCTTTGAGTGCCTCGATGGTAGAAAAGTGCTAAATAAATGTGTGACCATTTACCTTTTTTTTTTTTACTTAGCAGGAAGCCTATGGGCCAACAAAAAATGGTCGGAGGGCCCCATTTGGCCCCCGGGCCTGTGTCGTGGTTTAGCTGAAATTTTCGTGCAAAGTGCAAAAAAAAGTTTAGTTCATTTATTTATTTATTGAGACAGGGACAGTACACAACACACTTAACCCAGGGCGTCTCATACTTTTTTTGGCGTGCACCCCTTGGGAGGTAAAATATGTATCCGCATTGTCACAATTTGTTGGTTTGTGCTTTGAAGATATGGAGAAATCGCACAACGCAAAGCTTCATTGCTCTACAAATATATGAGCCTCTCTGAGTGCTCTCTCTCGCATCACTGTGGGATTTCACACAGTTTTAAACACAATAAGAGTATAGGATCACAGCGGAAAGGAAACAAATGCACACATCTTCAGAAATATTTTACATTGCCAAATGAGTGGTCATAAGCAGAGCAAGCAGAGTTTAAAACTACAACTCGACAACTCTACAAAGACAAGCGCAAAGGGAACCAAGACAGAAGCGGGTGCAGAGAGACCGAGGAGGGACCAAGTGCATATCGGCAGAGGCAGTTTGACCCACTCCTCCGCTTTCTTAGAGTACATTATATTTGATCTGTCCTAATCACTGCATAACTCACTGAAATCAAGTAAAAGTAGGTAATGTTACTAATACTAATACTAACTCTACATACATATCAGTATATACTAATACTAATTCTACATACCGTACCCTCCCTCTATTGTCGTGGGGGCACCCGATCTTAGGGCTCGGCTCTTTGTGAAAATAAGCAGAGCAAAACTGAGTAAAAAGTTCTTCTGGCAATCCAGTGTAGGAGTCCAACTTTTTTCATTAAATGAATGTGACTTGATTCTTCAAAGGCTTGCCAAATGTGCTGTAACACTAGATAATGCTTCTGTGGACTGTCAGGTACTGTGGTAGAGAACCATCGAGAGCAAACCCACTTGTCCCTGATGTGAGAGTGGCTTGGCGGTGTTAGGACGGCTCGGGAGGACAGCAGAGAAATCAGTGACTAATACATTTATGAATGAGTCTCTAATACATCTGCAGTCCTGAAGACACACCAAGCGCCCACCTAATTAAATGAGAGCCGCACTGCCTGTTTAGTTATGCACACGGTGTCCAGCAGCCTTCAGTAATTCTGATAAATCACTTCCCCTGCGGTAAAATCAATATGGACAACACACACACCTCCACTGAACCCTAAACAAACCCTTAGGCCCCATTTAGAAGCGCCATTTCCACTGCCACCACATGACATATCAATAATGCATAGAAGCCTGCTGTTGATTTTAATAATAGGCTCATGTGATATCAAAATATTCTGGGGCCAAGAGTTTAAGATGAAGATGGAGGATTTTATGGTAAGAAAAAAAGTGGTACAAAGATCTAATTTTCAAACTGTGAAATGTGGAAGTATGTATTTAAACTAAAACTTGTTCCTCGCTCTCACAAACCCTGTAACACATTACTTCACGTGCATGAAATGTTGGTCTTGCACACAGTTTTAGAAAGACCTTTATGAGACAGCGATATAAAGCAGGTTAGACCTCCTCGCACAGCTCTCATCTCGTGTCATAGGCACACTTTGAGCAGTTTTCACCATTTAAAATAATAGAATATTTAGTTTTAAGTTCTCTCTACTCTCTCTAAAACCCATGGATAGAGATTTACATGACTCTTTTTTGTGTTCACTGCTTTAACAATATTCTTAATGAGGGAAAAACTAAATTTAAAAACAATTGATTACACCCGCTTTAATGACTCTAATGCAGAGCTTAAAAATGGCCATAATGCGTAAATAATCTCTGCCCTCCAGGCTTGTAGTGAGAACAGCAATTTTATGATTCATATTTATAATATGAATGACATATTATATAATTATATTTTATTTGGTTCACGAATATGAAAACAGCCAAGTCTATCAACTCACATTAAAAGCTTGTTGTTCATTATACAGCATCCCACAAGGTTGACTTAGGTCAGCGTGCGGCAAAACGGAACACTTTTCAGTCGTAATTGGACAAGAAAATGCCATGGCACCTGAGGAGGAGATTACAGCATTTGTCAGATATTTATGTCAAAACATATTTTATCAGCGTGCAGCGTGGAAGTCATCAGATCCTACAACATGCATTAATGTGAAAAGAGAAAATCAAGACGATACCCTCAGGGGGGCTCTTTGGACGCCACTTTAAAAACACGATCAAAAGTAGATCATATGACTCACAGGGAAATGAAGTGGGATGGTGGCTGAGTAGCTTGCACTCATGCCTCGCTACAAGAAAATCCCAGTCTACTGACCAAAGCGTTGTACCCAGTAAATCAGATCTGGAATGAGACGGTGTGAAGGATTTTTTCTTTCCTAAATGTACAGGACAAACTTAATATCTTAAACTTTAAATTACCGGTATTAGAACATTCTGTAGAGTTGAATTGAATTTAGGCTGGTAAATGGACATTAATATGCAGATTTATACTTCTGTGCCTACTCTGTGTTGCAACACTAGAATTTCCCCATTGTGGGACAAATAAAGGTTATTTTATCTTATAGTGTAGTATAATTATATTATAATTCTTGCAAGTCAATGGAGCTTCTTGCCAATAACCTATACATTACTACATTCAACAGTTGCCAATATTCTTTTAGGATTATTACAAAATGACCAAATACGTAATCGATACAGCAGTCTCAACAGCTGCATTTATGGTCGCCATGTAAATAGTGGATGGATGAAATCTTATAAAATATACTGCAATACTACTGCAAGAGAGTTGTTAGACATTTGTGGCCTTTTACAATGCCAGGATATATTCAACAACTGCTTATGCCTCACCAGTTTAGCTGATTAAACAAGTAATAAATGCTTTTGAGTCAGTATAACTTGTCATGTTGACTGATGGATGTCGCTCCAGTCCCAATTTTTCACTCCCAGCTCCATATCTTTTCAACTTAAACTACACTCATGAAGGCAAATAAAATTGAATTTGATAAACTAAGAGAGGAAACGTGTTTATTTACTGACAGCCATCATACTGCAGTATTCTGTCAGCTAATGATTCACATATTACAAAGCCCCTTTTTTTTTCTAGAAAGAAGAAGTAACACAACAGGAAATCCACTTTGAATACTAAATAGTGGAGTTAGACTTCAAGATGACACCTCAGATTACATTTGTGATGGTATGAGACTTTTAGACCACGAGTTCCAACTTACATGTGCCATTCCCCAGCAGTGTTAATTGCTATGTTTAATAATTGATATGCATTGGTACAAGATGGATACATGTTAGTTTCCAGGATCATTTCATAAATACGTTTTAATATATTCGATAAAAATTGGGAATATTTCTAGACCACCTTTATTTGTATTTACCAAGGGTGCCAACATTAGTGGAGAGACTGCCTGTTCTGACCTTTAATATAAATTACATTTTGCCTCTATTGGAAGTGATTGATGGCAAAAGTTAGATTTGAGGAATTTTAATAGGTTCTATTTCTGCTCTGGTCCAAAATATTGACTATAAAAGCAAGGACAATAGATATTATCGTATCAGAATTGTTTTCAGAAAGATTTTTCATCGCCACACACAATGACAACAATCCTTTTATGGTCAGGATACAGAACATTAGTCATTATTGGGACACATTTAAAAGTCACTTCAGATGTTTTGTGTGGGAACTTAATGGATGCACTGCACTGTAAGGTTATGACTCATTCACTTGATCTCAGACTGAGACATTAACAACCCAATGTATATATCTAGGACTTTAATATTGTACATTTTCACAGATGTCTGCTCTTTCAGGTGGAGCTAGACACTTCTATGCCAAGATGTGGTGCAGTGAAAGTAAAGTGTCCTCGAGGGCTATTCTTGTCTTGTATATCCTGTCTGTAAGTCACAAGTGAAAACGTTGAATTCTCTTATAAACAGAGAAGATGAGGGCTGGACAGCGCAGCCTACATAATTCATATTCTTCTATAGCCTTGTTAACCCTCATTAGACACAAATTGGGTTTTAATTATGTGCAGAGGATTTTCCTTCAGCATCTAACTCCCTGACGTTCCAAGAAACAATGAGTAAGCATTTTTTTAGGCTTTGTATCATCCAAGATAAGAATGTATCAATAGTGAGAAAAAAATGTCTCAATATTAAAATGATCGTGCAAACTTGATGATAGTTAACCTGAACCCACATTTGTCTGTCTAAATCCTCAGACGTGCAGGTACTGTAGGTTCCATAGCAAAAGAAAATGTAATTCTGTTAACTGAGCAAAGGTTTGAACAAACTGAGTCAAATAGGCTCTAATGGCAGACTAACAGGCTTTATAATAATTATTTGCAGCAAAGACATACAAATAACTCAACAACAAATCATACAATGTGATTGCCAGATTTCTTTTTCGATTCTGTCACTCACAGTGGCAATGCACCTACGATTAAAACATATCTGGCTTTCCTGGTCTGCATGTAAACACAGTGACTGACCAGTTCACTGTCAGATGAAGTGAAGAAGCTACAACATCTTTACTCTTAAAACCCTTGTCCAGTTGACAGAATTCTATTTTCTTTTGCTCTAAAACCACATTGGCATGTTGATTGGTGGGTGCTTTGGTAAGTGCTGACTACTGTTGAATGAAATTAACTGAAAAGAATAAGCTTTATAAAAAATCTTAGCCAACCAGGTTTTTGAAAACCTCTTTAGAATTTCTTGCTCTGTAAAATTACAACTCCTTGTGGCCATGGTAACAACAAAGCTTTGTTCAGATGGAAAGCAAAAAAGCAGTTCAAGATGTGAGTCATGACACTGACAAAATGCAAAAGGACTCAACTCTGAATGTCACTACAAATAATAAAGACTGCCACATGCGCTCTATGTGATAATACAGCAGCAAGCTTCATTTCTTCAACTAACTAACAAACACACTCTTAACAGTCTCAGTTCTTAAATAACCACACTACAGTTTATTAAAGCACATTTTTACCTGTGAGCAACATAAAGTGCAATTATTATTTTTCCTATGGGCCATATTTGAATCTGGGCATTTGAGAGGAAATTATTGGAGTAACAATATTTATTTATTTATTTATTTATTGACCTTCATTCTCTTTTTCAGGGGAATACTGGCCCTAGAGGCGATCCTATTTGTTTAACCCATGTTTTTAGGTTGTGATTTTAACTTTTTAAATACATTTTCTTCATACAATTTACTATTTGTATGTCGCTTGTTTGATCGTCTTTGAGTGTATTGAAAAGCGCAGCAAAAATGCAATGTAATATTATATTTTATTCATATTACTGCTTCGGGCTGGATAAAAACTGCGGGAGGAGAACCATGGAACGCAAAATGCTCAAGTCTATGTTAGCATCACCTTGAAATAATACATTTGATTAATTACACAGTAACAATACCCAAGGTGAATATATAAAACTGCATAATAATGTAATTCACAGTTATCAATGCTACACAGGTGTACTAATGTTACTTCCCTGTTGGAAACGTATGTAACCTTTCAGAGCGGATGTGTCCCCCGGGATTTTACCGTGGTGGAGGAAGTCTAGTGAAGCTGTCATTGATGCGTGTGGGTTTAGGAGCAGATGGGCCCCTCTTGTAGTGCACTTTGGCCTTTATACGTCGCTGTCACCTCTCATGTCAGTCTGTAGGACAAAGATGACTAGTGCGAGTGTGGTGGTGAGTCCAGCGCAGCAGTAGTGATGAAAGCGGGGACCTGGTGGTTACAGCTTGGCCTCAACTGAAGCTCTGACAGTCAAAAGTGTTGTGAGTGACAGATGGAGCCGCGCAACACTGCTCCTTTAGGGGAACAGGGGCACCGCGCAATATCCAAACAGCTCATTATTCCTGAGGCTGCAGTCACACTTGAACACAGCACATTCAAATTGGGTCTAAACTCGGAGTCGGAATTAAATCTGGACCATGACTAAACCAGAACAAACCAAGTCTACATTAGGACTAAACTGGCCTCAAACCATGGGCGGAGCCAGGTCCTGGCTTTGGGACTTGAGCCCCGGATCTTTGTCCAAAAGCCCCGGATCTTTTAGACTTTTAAAAATGCAATATGACATCACTAAGTAGTTAGCGCTACAGGTAGAGTGTTGGGTTGGGATGCAGGGGACCAGAGTTCAAACTCAGCAGTGGCTTCAAATTTCTTTACCCGTTGCATTGGTTATATTTGTTGAACTGATGTATGATTGGCTGCATGTAGAAAGTGGGCGGGAGCGTAGAAAGTGCACGGTGTCATGCAATCTGACCAATTTGGCCTTTTCTACATAATTTAACTGAGGTTTTGCAAAAAGTGAGAGCCACAAGAGCAGATCGACTGGAAAAAAGAGACATTCAGAACATGTGCTGAAAAACAAAGTTTATCTAACGTAGAATAGACAACAACAGCACATAATCGTTCAAACCATGAATTCATTGTGGTTGTCGGTGAAGCAGTGGCTCAGGTTTTATTCATCTACAAAGCTAAAGCAGAGAAACTACAGGACAAAGAGCTCACTGAGGAACCTGTTTGCTAAAGGCAAGATTAACTTCTTTTGGCCAATTAGCCTAGACAGCAGAGCATCAGTCTGTGGACATTAGCGTTGTAAGTTTGAGCCCTGTCAGGGGCATGTTTTTCATATTTGTTTTGTCACTGATTGTTTTAAAGAACACCAAGATGTACAATTTCTTGAATAACTAAATGTCACCTCTGCTGTTCTGTTCAACGTTTTTTGGAGGGAGGAGCTCTCTCAGAAGGCAAAAAGGCTGTCTTTGCCTTTGGAGGGTTACTGTAACTGCACTAAAACCACATCATATTGGCCAGAATGAACCCCCTCCCTTTCTTTTTGGGCTAAGCCCCGGATGTTTAGAATGTCTGGCTCCGCCTCTGCCTCAAACTATGAAAGATTATGATTTTTTCAAATTATTATTATTACAGTGTATTTATATATCCCTTTTCCACCTTCAATGCAGGTGAAGTGTTTTGCCTAAGGACATAACAACATTTCACCTGGTGCTAGGTGCATCCAAGTAATAACCAGGCCCTGTCCTGCTTAGCTTCTGAGAGCTGATGCGATTGGGCATTAGCAAGCAGTTAGGATATTAGTAGAAGTACTTTATCCAGGTATACAAATGTGTTTCTTGTAGGCAAAGCTTAGATTTTTTTTCCAATGTAGTACTGTAATTGTTCATTGTTAATAGCAAACAATGTCAAGGTAATATTGTCAATGATAAAATGGTTATGTTTGATTGAGAGTGCTATTGTACAACTCTAGAGCAATAGCATTCCCTTCCAGTGAAAAATAATGCTTTAACTGTGTCGTTATAATGACATAATTCATACACTGCATCGGTGTATAAGCGGTAAGAATACAGCCACTACTTGAAATCCATTATTTATCCAGGAGTGATCCAACATCAACAACGTTGGAAGTCACAAACTAATAAATTACTTCACAGCAGTGTGGCTGTGCCATTGTCAATCCACAGAATTCACAAACATAGGAACTTGTCTTGGTGTTTCGGTGCAACATAAAACAATTAACAATGAATAAGTCAAAAAGAGAAACATTTTTAATCTGCTATGGGATAAAAATATAAGAATAAAAAAAAGAAAATAGGCTTAATATGTACACACATTTACAGTTTAATTTACTTATGTTGTGCAGAAAGTGAACAGTGCAGTGAGTGAATAAATTGTGGTTAAAGTGACAGTGTTTAGGAAGTATTCACCAGAAGGGAGAAGAGCAGTGGAGAAAGTACGTAGCCCTGTGGAGCTCCTGTGCTGATAGTCCGAGTGTCTGAAACATTCTTCCAATCAAGCTCAGCCGACCAGTACATTCAGAATTGAGGCTTGACTTTCAGATGAGAGTTGAAACATCTTGAGCTTAAAAACATTGTCCAGATGACTTTGGCTTTGAAACCTTTGTTACTGTTGTATTGTGGCACAACTCTGCGAGCGGTATCATCCAGTATGTAGTATGTAGTATTGTAACTTTAATCTCTGCAGTCATATTAATTGCTGGTGAGTTATTCTCCTCCCACACATATGCAGTAGCCCTATAAACACACCTTTTATCTATCACCCATCAACCAATCTTCGTTTCTGTGCTCTAATAAAAGAGCTTAATTTGTTATGTAAATCTGTTTGTGGATTTCACAAAGCAGCGTTTTATCCTGGTGGTGCTAGACATGCGGTTGCCACAGAAACAAGCCAATTGTCGAGCGTGAGACAATGACTGTGGCCTGGTCTGGGCATCTCTGTAACACCCACTGTGACCTTACAGAGTGCTCTGCTTTGTTCTCATGCATTCACATAAGGAGGAAATTCAAACACAATCAACTGTGTCGGGCATCATAGGATTGGTGTTAGTCACAGGGTTAAGAGGTGTTAGCAGCATTTAAACTGAAGAATGGAAAAGAACAAGAAGGCCCAGCAAGAACAGGTATTGTCATCATCATATGACATCCCCGATATCACAAATACTTGCACAGATACGGCTCTAAAAGAAAAGCAAAATAAAAAAATAAAACAAACTAACAGTGTAAGAGTTATACTGGTAACATGTTAGAATGGGCAATTTGGAAATTTTATACCAAGAACTAGTTCTTCATTGACCTTGAGGGCAGTTCCACTACATTACTACACTTATTGATTGAATCGGAAAACAACAACAAAACTTTATAATAATATGGTTACTTTATAACCCATATTTTTAATTCAAGGCCAGGCAAGTTTATTTAACTGTGATAATAATTGGAGTAAGTTTGGTATATTAACCATAGATTTTGTTAAAACAACAACTGCAGATCTAATAATCTAATAACACAATTTACTAATAAACACTATAGAGCCTTTAATGTCAGTCACCGTTGGCAACAATTGTCACCTATTTCTACATGATAGTCTCATCCGTCTCCGGCACTAGCCTGTCCTCAATATTTCACAGATTTCACATTTGCTTAGGCATTATAAAAGCCCAATATTCCACACTGGCTGTTGGAGCAGTCTGATGCAGGCTGTACTAGAACTCCTGTGTCACCTCCTTGTCTTTCCCTGTCAGCTTGAGTCGAGACAGACAGACGGAGCTCTACATGACAAAACAGCCCATTAGTATAGTGGCGCACCTCTCATTTCCCACATGTGGAAAGCCTCCCTCGAACATGTTGGCAGCCACGCAAGAACAAACTATGATTCATCTTTGTCTGCACTTAAAGGCTAAGTGTCGAGCTGTTGCCGTTCCTAGAAACTAAAATCTCATTCAAATGTAGGCTGACACACAGTTACTGCAATCTAAATATTGCAATGAAAATAGACATTGCAATTAAACGTTTTAAATATATGTCAACATATATATGTATCCATAAATATACTGGCCGAGGAACGTCACACCTTCTACTCCACGTTTGAGACCAGTAAGTAAATCTATAGTTTTGCATACAGCCATATTATACATAAATATAAACATATTTACCTGTTATTGGGATAATTAAATGTAAACGTTTCGTACATAATTGCTGCTAAGCATGAAATGGATTATGCTGGTTTGTTCCATGATCTGCAAATGGTCATAAAACCTAATTTTGCAACATTGCCAGGGGCACTTATTTAAATAAAACACACACTAACAGAATATGGCTGAATATTGTTGCTCTTATTAGCAATTATAATATATATTTAATATAAGATATAATACATGAAATGTGGTTGCAAATGTGAAAAAAACAAATAATATCACATATAAGTCGCTCCGGAGAATAAGTATAAGTATATTTCACCCTGGAGAGACTCCAGGCGCTCAGACCCCACCGGAAGACATTGCGATCATGGGCACTCCATGATCTATTTGTATTAGACGTCTCCCCCCAGGGCCTGGAGACTGGTGGTGGTAGATATGGTGAGAGGGTAGATGATTAGGATGAGGGATGCAGAGGTGGAGGAGGGGAGGTGGTGGGTCGCAGTACGGTCTGAAGCGGCCGAGCCAACTGAGTGAGGGTTAATATCGGACCGGCTGATTGGGAGCAGAGGTGCGACGTGCCACGGGGAGGAGTGACTTAGGTGCGTTGATTGAAGATGGGGAGCAGGTGCGAGGGGTGATGTCCCGGGAATCCCCTGTCCTTGGGACCCTCCTTCTCGGCAAGGAAAAACTACAAAAACCCCCATGGGAAAAAGTAGAAACCTGGAGGAGTTCCGTGGTGAAGGAGAGATCTGAACTCTGACAGACTGACAGGCCGGACTGGGTGCGTTGGTTAGGTCTTCCAGGCTGAATTTACGCAGGCTTCATAAGTAAAAATATAAGTATAAGTCGCACCCCGGCCAAAGCTATGAAAAAAAACGTAGTCCGGAAAATACGGTATTAAATATTGCAAATTACTATTCAAGGAGCGGTATTTGGAAAGAGTGGCGCAGTCTAGCAAGGGAGACTGGTACTGTGTATTAGTATTGTTTTATATTTTAAGCTAACGCAAACTGTAATAGTAAGAATTATGCAATGCCTTAACACAGTGCACAAGCAGTTTTCATGGAGATGTGTCAACATTTATACAGGGCTTGAATGAGGCGAGTCAAGATGTTTGCCTTAAGCCTCCTGTTTACCTAATTTACATATAATATTGATAGCCAATAGCAGGGAAAGATTTTATGGCATTAATCTACTCGTCAAACATGAGCCATGGGCAAAGCGTTTACTCACAAACCAGACAGAAAGTTGATTCAAACCTGAGCACACTTAACCCATAGTTTTCCTCTGAGATTGAGACAAATCTTTATAGAGAACCACACCCAAATACTAAGAGATTCTGCTATTTTCAAGCAGACATTGGTTTGTATCCAGACATTGGACCAATATTATAAAGAAAATGTATCACATTAGGTATGGAAGTTTCTGGTTTGGTCAAAATGTATAGAACATCTTCTGTGCAGCAGATAATTTAATGATATTTAGAATCTGAATTTTAAGATTTTCAAATCGCTAATCGATGAGTGTCGATGAGTAGGTCCAATGTACAGTACATCATAAACTATCCCTCTCAATCCCAGGAGTTCCATCTACTATTTCAGAACAGAACTCTGCAGAACAAAGTCTCAGGAACAGTTTTGCCCATTTATTACAATAAAATCCTGGCATATTTAGTATGTTTTATTTTGACATCAAACCTGTTTAATGCTACAAAAGAAATCTTATTACAAATAAACAACAAATTCAGGGACTGGGAACATAAAGGGTTCTATAAACATTATTGGCTTGAGCCTTCCAGAATGGAATGGATCAAGACATTGTTCTTGCCATGGTTTCTTGTTCTTATTCTTATTATAGTTTTTGCATGGTAAAATTTTGCCACAACTTGGGAATTTTTGACCCCCTGAACATTGATGAATGTCACACATGGGGACATAGACGCGATCGGCGAATAAAATGGAGGTTGTGAGAACGGCCGTCGCAACAGTTCTATAAACATTATTAATTCTATACTTCTTTCAAAACACATAATCAACAACGTAATTTCTAATCTTGTACTAATGCAAGATAATGTGTAGAATAACAGGAAACTAGAAAATCTGCAATGGCTGAAGCCATTGCTGGAGTGTCTGCGTCCCTCCCTCTCCCCCTCTCTCTCCCCCCTCTCCCTCCCTCCCTCTCTCTCTCCCTCCCTCATATAGCCTACGCTGTTATGCCTAAAGAATAAAGTCTACCTCTCTCCCCCTCCCTTTCTCCCTCTCCCTCTCTCTCCCTCCCTCTCTCCCTCTCCCTCCCTCTCTCCCTCTCCCTCCCTCTCTCCCTCTCCCGCCCTCTCCACAATACAAGAACATAGTGTATGCGCGTGATGTCACGCAGGCACTATATTATGTTCTTGTATTGATTTTTTTTAATTGTTATTATTATATTTTCCATTCCTCCCTATCTCTCCTCCCTCTCTCTCTCTCTCTCTCTCTCTTTCTCTCTCTCTCTCTCTCGACTGGCTCCGTCACAAAATTCTAAAGAATAAAGCCTAAAGAACAAAGCCTAAAGAATTATGAAAACTCATAATTCCCAAATTCATTTAAATGGGGAAAAAGTACTAATACTTTTGAAGATTCTGCAAAAAGTACAAGTTTTTCAAATGTCAAACGTAATAGCACGCGTACTACTGTGAAAGCGATCGTAATGAGGTATAACATGTTGAAATCGGTTGAAGCGTTAAGGAGTTGAAACTGGCTAAATGAAAATCATGGAAAATATAATAATACAATTTTTTCACAATACAAGAACATATAGTGCCTGCGTTGCATCACGCAGACACTCAATAATAATAAAAAAATTGTGACATCACTCACAATACAAGAACATATAGTGCCTGCGTGACGTCATCACGCGCAGACACTCAATTAACAGTTTCACTGTTTGTATAAACAAACAGTGAAACTGTTAATTTCCTGTGTATAAACATGTATAAACATTATGACCTACAATTGCCCGTGCCATTGATGAGGCTTATACAGAAAGGTTGTCCACAAGTTAGTTTTTCTTGTTTTTTTTTGCCTGTTTATTCAGAGGCCACTGTGTGGTGCACCTGAACTCCTTTGTTCTATCCACTTACAGACGCCTGTAGTGGAGACAAGTCCAGATGCACAGACACAGGTTAAAATGGTAGATGGTGGTTACACATCAGAGGATGGCTCACTGCCACCACTTAAACCACCTCCTCCTCTTCCTCTTCCTCTTCTTCTTGTTCTTCTTGTTCTTCTTGTCTAACTCGACTTGGAGCTCCTCCACTACGGCCTTGGTTAGTTGCAGCTGATCATCTGACTCCTTCAGTGACATCTGCAGCTCTTCACATCTGAGGAGGCCAGATGTTCTCTCCTCGCTGTGGTTCAAAGCAGTGGTCATCTCCTTGATTTTATTCTCTTGTGTGCTCTCTTCCACCAGGGTGTCATGGGTGTTGGGAACATTCTCCAGCAAAGCCATAAAAGTCCTCTTCAGTGCGTCTGAGTCTGTTTGGAGCTCTTGGACTTTGGTGTGCTCAGTGCTCAGACTGTCCTCCAGCTCCTGTGCCTCGTTTTTAGCCTCATCATTTGTCTATCTCTGCTCGATGAGGGTAGACTCCAGGACGAGGAGCTTCCTCTGCAGCTCTTGCTTCTCTGCTCTTTCTGAAGCTCAGTTTAGGCGGTGGCCAGAAGTATCTCCTTGCTCTCAACCTCCTCAGTGGCCTCCTGAAGCGTACTCATAAGCGTTCAGTGCCCTATTTTCCTCTTCAAACTTCTATATTTCCTTTGTCATGTTCATCATGGCGGCCTCCTGTTAGTCTGTAGTTTCATTGTTCATCATTCATTGTTTGCTTTTAGTTCCTCCAGTTGTTCTTGGATTCTGTAAAGACTTTTCCTTTTCCTCCACCTCAGCATGTTTTTGGAGGGCAATGGCATGTTACTCTCTGGAGAACACCTTCAGGTTTTTATTCTCCTGGTATAAGTGCTCTACATTGTTTTTGAGGGCTTCTGGTCCAACTGTTTCTTACTGTGAACTGTTCCATTCATCATGTCTAATGTGTTAGTCTCGAGTTAGAAGTGCCTTGTTTGTTTCCAGAAGTCTTTTCCTCAAGTCAAGTGTTACACGTTGGAGTTTTATAACCATGGTGATGAAATATTGGTCAGACTCTTCTAGTCTGAGTAGAGCTTATTTTCTCTCGAGGTCGGCAGCCCTATGTTAACTAATATAACCGGAAGAAGAATTAAGTAGGATGGCGGTGCCTGGACGGGCTTCTGGAAATAGGTGAATAAGACTACAGGGTTTTAAAAAGAAATAACTATAATTTTGTATTGAAAATGTCAGTCTATTGTCTAAACCATTTACCTAACAAATATATATTTTTAATTATCATTGTTGAATTTAAATTGGTATAGAGAAGCGAGCATATTCCGTAGTATCAAAATGGAAATGTTAGTAGAGAAAGCATGTTTATTTATAGAGCACAGTTTGTACACAAAGTAATTCAAAGTGCTTTATATTATAGAAAAAGCTCATTCATAAACAATCAATCATAATCATTATAAACTTTACTTTAAAAAAGAAAAGTGCAGTTAAAATTATTTTTGTCTCATTTCCAGCCTAGATTTGAACATTTAGAAGCCTGTCTTACATCTAACATCAGCTTTGTAAATCTGAAATGCTGATTCCCCATGTTTAGTTCTGACTCAGGGGGCCAGTCTTTGAGTCAGGTCCAAACCTACCTACCCACCCACCCACCTACCCAACATACCTACCTACCTACCTACATACATACATACATACATACATACATACATACAGTACATTCCCGCCCCTATATCGGTTGCCTGACCAGCCATTCCCAACACGTTTTGACAGATTACTTAACAAAACCACAGAATGTGGGAGGGGCTGGCGGGTCAGGCAACTATATCGGTGTCGACCGATATTCACGCCATTGAGTAATGAAATAGTTAACTCTGCCGCTAACAGAACAGACTGTAAACTTCAATCCAGTATTTATTCTGAGTCAAGAGACAGAGAAATGGCGAAGTTAAAAACTTTTTTAATCTAAACTTATCTTTAAATATTAAGCGATGAATTCACTTGACCCCGCGATAAACGCAATGTTTTTTCAGACATTATTTGACAAGTTTTTCTCCTAAAGAATCAGTTTAGACACATTTACTCCAATTAACTTTTTTTCTATGAGGTTTCAAGGACAGAAGAGACGGTGTGATCAGAGACTGTCACTGCTGCTGTTACAGGAGGAGGAGCAACACGAGGATGAACCACAGACTTTAGTCGGATAAATAATCTAAATAAAACAGGAAATTCACAGAATGGAAAAGTGTGAAGGCTGATTTTACTGTAATAACGAATAATCATATTATAGTTGACTAACATAGTGCTACATATGCCGCATCAAAATGTTTCCTTTTTTCCTCATATAAGTGTAACAGTATCGGCGCAAAATGTCCAAATTGGTGCAAAACAAATTCCTCTTCACACCCTCCACAGGGAGTGTGTTTATGTGTGTGTGTTTAAAATCATTATAAATTCTGAAACATACTGGAAAACTGAAAAAATTTGTGCCCAAAAAGTCTCAAAACTGATTCTGTGGTGTGGGAGGCTGCTATTCAGTGGGTTGGTCTCGACAAGCTCCTTATTTGGCTCTTTCTTCCGCTGAAACAGACCATGGCCATGTCCAAAGTGTATGGTATCACTGCAGTGTCTGCCTGCTGCAGAGAGGAGCAGCGGCTGTGGGCGGCAGTGGGTGGAAATCAAAGGTGAACCAAACATATACTGCAGCTACAGCCAACCAAATATAATTTTTACTATTCCTTGCAGATCTTCAATAGTTTACTTTATTTTAAGTGTAAAATCTATTTTATCATAAAATGCAGACTTTGTGTTTGGGTTGGTGATACTGAGAAAAATGGATGACATAACATGTAAGTATTTTAGCAATATATCAGACATGTGCTAAAACCGAGGGATCTTTTGACCTTAGGCATATTACTCTCCTCAAACTGCCCTAGCGCACAATCTGCTGACTCAATCTAACAAGATAAGATACACTGAGACCTTTGACTTGGATACAAAAGCAACTGAGAAGGGCAGTAAAAATGTTTCTGAGGTTAATTTGATTTTTCATTGGGATCAATAAAGTATCTATTTTTCTATAGCCTCATTCATTTTGAGGGAACTTGAAATTAAAGTAAATGTACTTTTAGTCATAATTTTCTGGCCAGAAGTCTGAAGTTTCAGCTGCAAAGACGAAAGCAACATATTAGTTTTGTGTTGCTGATTTGTTGTTTTTAATTGGTGATGCCTGGATTTGAAATTGACCCTTGAAAAAACTAGTTTAGAGTCATGGTGGCGCTTTGTGCAAACGCATCTCTCACCGGCTTTAAAATCATTGTTTGACCCACCTAATCCCAAAGAAGAACAAAATATGAGTAAACAAGGAAGACACAAGTCTGTTAACACTACGGGACCAAAGCAAACAAAGCTGACGGCCCATGTCCCATTGAAAAACAGCCCGCAGCACAAGCTAACGAGGCTAACATGGCTAACGTGGCTAGCGTGGCTAGCAAACCTGATGCAGAGAATGGCCCAGGTGGAGATTTATGTTTCTTGTCTATGTTTGTTGTTTCCGACCAGAGAGATTCAGAATATTCTAAAGTTATCAACGGTAAAATCAATACAATCAACCCAATGGCGTCAGAAGTATTACAAGTAGCATCATTCAATGAACAGCATACTGAACAATTTGAACAAAACTGGAAAAAGAAAGAATAGACATTGTGTGTTTACAAGAGACACTATTGAATGACACTGAACATCAAAAACTAATGAAATTTTGTTATAAAAAATGCTATTATTTATCATACAAAGGTAAACAGAAGAGTAGAGTAACAAAGGATAAAAAGGGCACATATGTACTAGTTTAGGGGAATATTAATGGAAGGGAAGCCTTTATATGTGTTCGTGCCATCAGGGAGTGATATCACTTTCTATGCTGGTGTCATGGACCTGATTGTTAACCACTCTGAGGGATCCTTAATTTGTGGTGGTGATTGGAATCTTCACATTCAGCCTACATTAGAAGTGTCGAGCTCAAGAGGCACTGGAGGAACTGTAAATAAAAAGTTCCGTATCTTGTTGAAGAATATAGTATTGATTGACATATGGAGGGAAATGAACCGTAGAGCCTGCCAGTATAACAATTTGTCTAATCCGCATACAACCTATTCCTGAATAGATTCCTTTTTTGTTCCCTTCATTAAAGATTTTAAATCTGAACTTTCAAGGAGATTAATATCTAAATTGTATAAACGTATTGGCAATTTCGGCAGCCACTCTACTGATTGCATCAAGAGTAAATGGGAAAGAGAGGGTAACTTTGTTCTGGCTGATGATGAATGGGAAAGCATATGTACAAGTCATTAGCGAACCACAAAATCACTTATTTGGAGAGAAATCTGTTGGAAAAGTGTCACGTTTCTTCATAACACCATGTCAAAATGCCCTTTATTCACAGAGAAATGCAGAATATTGGCAAAACTTTGGCAGCCAGGCAAACCACTGTCATGTGTTTTGGGACGGTCCAGTCGTTCGGGGTTATTGGACGGCAATTATTATTGCACTGCAGACACTTTTCAACTTTGCCTTCCCACTACATTTTAGAACACTGTATTTGGGCCTCAGAACTCCTGCCATGGACACAATCGATGGTTACCTTCGGCATATACTTCTGGTGGCAGGAAAAAAGACCATCACAAAGAAATGGATGCCACGGACCACACCAACGATCAAGGACTGGACTAACATTGTGACAGACATTGGACAAATGGAAAAGCTGACATTCGGACTAAATTTGGAAATTGTCAAATTCACTAGACTTTGGATTGAATGGGACCAACGCTAAAATGTAATCATGATGTGATTTAAATGTATTTAAGTTTAGGTGATGTCTGCTTGTAACTTTATTTTTTTTTTCTTTCATTTTACTCTTTGGTCATTCTGTTTCTGTGTTCTGTTTGTGTTCTGTATATTTGTAAAAACAAAAAAGGAATATATATATATATATATATATATATATATATATATATATATATATATATATATATATTATAACAAAAAATGTATATAAAAAAGAAAAAAGAAATGTTTAGGTCACCAAAGGAACACATGACTCAATAAATCACTTGACAAAAGATTTTAGCTTCACTACAGTTTGTCTTCCTGTTGCTCTCATCGTCCTTGTGGCATTCAGTAGTGTGGAGGAGGATGCCTCATTTATTCCAAGTTACACAATCGTCTCGGGAAAAAGCTGGCCAGCCGCTGACTGTAGCATTAGCATAGCACCACAGTAGCAGCCAGTTGCTCAGTGGTTTCTCCGAGGCTTTCCCTTCCCCTCTCTACTCTCCGTTCTTATAGAATGCGCCAATCCTAATCTCTCGGCTGGCAGTGTGTAGCATCTGGGGAGGTGCTGACAGGGGCACAGTTAAGGGTGGAAATAGCCTGTTGATCATGCACTGAAGCTGTTGTGTAAGCTGTGATCTGGATGGTTGTATGTGTGTGATGTGTGTGGGGGCTCTCATTAATGTTTCATGGATTTGCAGTGTGAGTGTGAACAGCATTAGCATTTTAGGAACATTCATTCATATCAAACAAAACCAGTCTGTTCAAAATATATTCACTATTTCATTGCAATTTGATAATAGTTGATTAATCATTCTGATAATTAAATTAAAGGTACACTATGCCATGCCCAAAAGATGCCGTCATGCTCCGGCTGGTCACCGCCACGCTCAAAAGATACCGCAAGGTATTAAGATAACCGTGCAAGTGCCACGGGCGGCGCGGGCGGCGCGGGCGGCGCGGGCGGCGCGGGCGGCGCGGGCGGCGTGGGCGAGGAGCACCGTGGTGCTTTTCGCTCGCGCCATGGTGCTTTTCAATGGCAAGCGCCGCCTGCGGCATGGTTTGTCCCACCGCCATCTTTCAACCTCAGCCCAGCGAGAACACTGTATCAGAATACAATTGTCCTATGAATACACTGACTTTTCGGCACAACAGATTTAGGCTTAATGCTGTAGCCAGCAGGTAAGTGTATAACCACGCAATTTGTAATTAATTTATGTAATTTAAAAGTATCACGATACAGCCTAAGTGATAAATAATACATTTCTAAGTGCCAGAATATTTGATTTCACATCGACTTAACTGCAGGCAATAAAAGGTCTGCTATGTAGCGACAAACAAATATAGCAAATGTAGTGTCTCTGAATGTTTATGTATGTCTCACCTGGTTTTACTGTAAATTGAAGAGTGCTCAGTTCTTATAACATCCACATACTAGTAGTTTCTATAAAACTAATGCATTGATATTAAGAAGTCACATCGCGCTGGAGAGCTCCAGAATGTTTAAAACAGTGTGTGCTTTTCAAAACTGGGTTGAGATGCTTACCAGTCACTGGGAGCCAAATAGTGACACATTCAAGGGTGAAACACTTAAAACAGCTCTGGCCGATGAGTCTGACTAAAGGTCCTTGTCCAGCAGAGAGTGGGTGGCACTGTAAGACAGAGTGGAGGAACTCTATGGGTCGTTCAGAGTGCAGACACTGACCGCTCTGTTTCAAACTTCTCTCGCTGCAGAGTCACCTCACTGACCCTGTAGTTTAAAGTCCTATATAAGCAGCACTCCAGATAACAGCTGTTGTATCTGGGTAGCTCTAGATGTGGATATATTATTCCTAAAACAGCTACGATTTTAACTGTTTTAACTGTGACTAAATAGAACGCATCACTTTAATACACTCAACCAGGAAGACTGCATATCCTTCTCATCACCTAACAGTCGCCAGAGGCATAGCTCCCCTACAGGCAGGACGGGCCCCCTGATCACCAGGTCTTTAGGCCACTACAGGCTCATTACAGTAATTAATTCCATTGACAGTTATCTCTATTAGTGGTTTTATTCTACAATATGTGGGATGACATTGGTGAGACCACTTTCTTTGACATACTGTCCTATGTCAGGTTCAGCAACTGCTATAACCAATGTCATTAATGTTGCAAAGCAGAAGCATACTAATGTGTGTAAGCGATTCAAAGGCAAAGAGAAGAAGGGGTGGAGTCTGATAGGAAAGTGCCTTGTGATGTTTCACTTGGGGCCTCAGACACCCTTGCAACGCCACTGAAAGTCTCTGTCACACAATCACAGCGTGCTACCTGTGCCTCATCAACCAATCTCTTCCTGCTGTTTCATCCACATGTACAATCCTTCCTCTGCTACTTTTACAGTGCAGCAGACTCATAGCTACTTAAGCATCTCCTTCCCTTCAATACTACCAGCGTCAAGAATTTTGTGAACAGATGTGTGTTTTCTATGTAAAGCTGATAAATCTTTCTGAGGCTAAGCACTTTGGATAATTATCAGTATTTTAAAACAAATCCGTGTCTTCGATCATCAAACCAGGAGGAATTCTGATCTTATTAAGCCAAAGGCAAAGACAATATAGGCCTACAGTTGAAATAATGTTACTATGTAAGTATTCTTTATTGCGTTAGCTCCATTCTGTTCATCTATTTAATCTCATTCATGCTTCTGGTGTCAGTATCACAGTGCATACTCTGTGTGTCGCCTTTTGGAGGTACATAGGATCCACCCCAAACAACCTTGAAAATCCCATTACATTTCCTGGCTTTTCAGCAGTGGTTACCATGACAACAGTGCATTTCATTTCTGGCTCCATTGAAAAGTGTGTGAAATTCCAGTTGTTACGTAAGATGCCTACTGCACTCCAGACGGGGGTTTTCCTGCTGCAGAACACTTAAAGTAATTAATTATAGGGCAATGGCAGGTATTGTGAAATGTGCAAACAATGCTTTATTTCTGGACTCATTTTCTTTTACATTGGAGTTTTGATTACACTTTTATAAGCATAAATAAACAATGAAAATATAAAGAGAAAGTGTATTAATGTAAGTAAGATAGTAATTGATTAAGTTCTTATTCTTTTGAGAGAATAAGGTTAGAAGTACAGCAATTGCACATGGCAAATGAGATTGTTTTTGAGATTGTAGTTTGGGGTGAGGTCAGTTAGTGTTTACTGACTCTTTTCTTTTGTCATAGGCGTACAAATCAGAGTCAAAATTTGTTGGTATTTCTTATAAAAACACTATACTTTGTTACAGTGATACTGACTTCTGCCCCACTACTGCGAGTGTGACATTGTCACATTAAAGAATATGAAAATTAAATTAAATTCAAAGGTCACAAATAAATAAATGTTCCTTTTATCTTTTGAAACAGATCCGAAGAGTTTCCCTTGGTCCCTGTCTCCAAAGTTCCATGAAGGCAGACGCCCCCGAGCGGGCCGGAAGATGAAGGGCTTATCAGGGAGTCGCTCCCAGCACCAGATCCCTTTAGCTCACGGCTTGGACTATGACCCTCATGTCCAAGAGGTCCATGCGCACCATGGCCCCGAGTCCCGCCACACGTCTTACCTGCTTAGCCCCACGGAGAGTTGCCCCTTGGACTTCCACCAGCGCTACTCCCCGCGGAGCTCCATCCACTCCGACTGCATGCTTTCCCCGGTCCTGATGGCTCCACCTGTCCCAATCGAACACATCTCCAGCAGCACTTTCCCTCGAATGCACTACAGCTCTCAGTTCTATGACACAGGGATGCGAGACGATTGTGCAGTGATCACAGCCTCGGCCACTTCCCCTGCTGTGGCAGCCGCTTCCTCCCACCACCTGGGCACCAAGAGCAATCGACTTCCCGCCAACCTGCTGGACCAGTTTGAGAAACAATTGCCACTACATCGTGAGGGCTTCCACACATTGCAATACCAACGCACCACTGAGCAACGCGGCGAGAGCCCTGGACGAATCAGACATCTTGTTCATTCCGTACAAAAGCTATTCACAAAGTCACACTCCCTTGAAGGATCGTCCAAGATGAATGGTACAAGAGGTGACAGTATAGGCGGTGGAGGAGGAGCAGGGAGCTATCACCATCACGGCCATCATCCTTCCAAACACGGGAGCAAAAGGAGCAAGAGCAAAGAGCGTAGGCACCGGTCAGGAGGTTGGTGGAGTTCGGACGATAACTTAGACAGCGACAGCACTTACCGGCCCGCCAGCGTCATGTCCCGGCACCACGGGGAGCATCATTGCTTTCCCGACCACATGCGCAGCCATCACTTTGGAGATCACTCACTCAAAACCTCCAAGAGTAATAACGATGTCAAGTGCTCAGCCTGTGAAAGCATGGCCATGGCGCCTGAGGGGAAGTTTATGAAGAGGAGTTCCTGGTCCACATTAACAGTGAGGGAGGCTAAAGAGCACTACAGGAAATCGTCCCTAAATTTGGACAAGCCCATGATGCACACCGACCTCAAAACCCGCACATGTCATTATTTGCAGGTACGAGCATAGTCATTTCAGCAATAACCTTTATGCAACAAACTGTATCAAATAGAAAACTATGACTCCTCATTTAGACACCTCATCCATGCTGTAGCGTTTTCTGAGAACATATAAAGCACAGATGGGAGCAATTTCCACTGCTCCATGATGCATCATATAAATAATTATTTAAACTGCTGAAATGAGAAGCCTTGTGCTTTGTAGTTAATATTTAACAGTTACTCAGTTGCCGGTTTTAGACCTCATTGATGTGGGCGATATCAACACCTCTCAAACTCCAGTACAGGCTTGGATTGGGCATTTCATATCAAAAGTATCAGTGTTTGTGACTCGGGTCACCGCACCTTTGATCCTAAACCAATCCAATCTTTTGGGGGGTTTGGATCAAAAGGCCATGGTGTGGTCAGAAAATACTTTAAGCTGAGGTTATAACTTAATAGTACATACATACATACTACATGATATTGTTAGTGTGTGTAATTGTCTAGCTTTAGGGCAACAACAAGACATTTTCTCAGGAAAAGCAACAAATGAGCTCAAAATTAAGGTAATGTTATTGAGACAAAGAAATGGCCCACTGAGTAACGGCTGTATTGTTAAACATAGATCAGGACAACCAATGCCTTTGCATTGGGATGTAAAAAAAAACTGCTTGACTTTATTGCTGTCTTTAGGTTTGATTAACTTAAAGGCCAGACGGTTGCTTCATTTGATTCAACTCATGCAGCAGCGGGTAAATGTATGCATAACAAATTAGTAAATACGTCCTTAAGGCTTGGAGGATTATTACATCCTAAAGTGAAAGGGAGGGACTGTACCCCCTTTTGTAGATTTGTGCTGTTTATTTATGCAATGTTAATGGATGGAATGGAATAAATATTTCAAATACCAAGTTCTAATTTTAAAAAGGGCGATCTTTTTAATGTAATATTTTTTACTTATGATATATTTGTGCCCCAAATTCATAATTTTTAACAATCCCCCTAAAAATAGTTACATAACCATAAGTTAACCAATATTTATGAAAATGACTCCTGCCTGCTTATATGAATCAAAGCTTTGAACACATGACAAAGTGTGATAGTGACAGCGGGAGTGTTACGAGACCACAGAGCATTACTCCATAGCTCCAGGTGAAAAGGGGAATAAGCCTCTCTGCTCTCTATAACAACCGATCAATGACTGTTGAACTTATTTGGAAGTTTACAACATACAGATTCTTTTATACGGCTGATTTTGTTTCATTTTTACCCTTTTTTGTACTACAGCTGATACTGTATTCTCAAGCAACTCTAGCTATAAAACAACATCCACTAATGATCTAAATTGCCGATATATTGCGCACCTCTAGCCACAATAAGAAAGACTTTCCTCTGTATGTGAAGCGCTGCTGTGTTTTGGCTGCAGGTTCCCCAGGATGAGTGGAGCGCCTACCCCGGAGACAAGGACGAGGAGATCCCGTGTCGCCGCATGCGCAGTAGCAGCTACGTCAAAGCCATGGGGGAGATCGACGATGAGAGTGGAGATTCAGAGCCCAGTCCCAAAACGTCACCACAAAACGCCATACGACCGGACGCGCTGGTCCTGAAATCAGCCCTGAGCAGACCTCATTTAGACTCCCACAGGTATGAGGGACACATTTCTGATTATAATTCTATTAATAGTGTTATAGTTATAGTCCCCATATCATCTCCATCTAAACAAGATTATTTTCTTTTATGTACAAGATAAGACACTGCAATTTATGGATGTCAAATGTTAGATTCATGATAATAACAAAACATTGTGAAGCATTGTTATAGTTGCATGTTCAGTGTGAGGCTGATTAATAGACCATTCAAATTTGGGGACTATTACAACCTTCTCTATTGGGAAACACTGTAAAGTAAGCTGTCTGGTGTGAACTTATTAAGTGCTGCATTGTTAGTCTGCTCTTAAGTGCTCTTGGTTAAGTATTCATATTCTAACAAAACTGCTGCGTAACAAATGGGCTTCTTTATTCAGCCACTTCAATATTTGTGTCACTTAGAACTGGGAGGAATTTACACCTCACTAATTACAGCACTCTTGACGCAAACTTGTCACGTTTATACAGTGCGATTGTTGGAGAAGTACTAGAATGGGTTAGAATTGTTTTTGGGCACTTCAGTAAAATGTAATAATATTGGAACTGAAATGAAGCTGAACAAAGACAAAATAGGATGTGAAGAAATGTAATTCTTTAAGTGCAAATTCTCAACTTGTTCTCTGCTTTCACTGAACTGCTGCTGTTTTTAACTTTTACTGTTTACAGACATTATTCAAACCTGCTTCAAACCATTCATTTTTTAAGATGGGGAACCCAACTTAAAACAAAATCAGACCTCCACATGCCGTCTTATTGCTAATTAGTAAATATTGTATCTTTCAAACTTGTAAGAAAGAGCCATGTGAGTCACTATATGACACTGTGAGCTGATGCTGATGCTTTAGGGATATCACCTGCTTCACTTGTGTCTGAAAAAGCTGATCTAAAGCTGTGGAAGTGGAAAAAAAAAAAAAAATCGCTGCATACGAGTGATGTGCCAAAGGATTTGTGTACGCGAGGAATGAGTTACAACGGTTTAAATGTCTATTTCCTTATTTCACAGTTTGAAAAGTGGCGAGGATACCTGTTATGGTTGTTTGTTCAGTTGTTTTTACACAGATTATATATATTGTTCCCAGTTTAAATGTATATGTTGCCAAAAATATAGAAGAGAGAGGAGATACATGATTGAAAAACTGAATAATGCTGCCTGTGTTGATTTTTGTTCTGTTGTGTTGCTGTTGAACTGTGCATCCGTGTCCACCCCTGTCCCTTATCCTTGTCCAGCCAGGGCTACCAATTACAACCCAGAGAAATGCGGCCCCACCATAGCGTTACACTGGATCCTGCCACCACCTTTCACCCCCCACCTTTCCGCTCTCGTAACCAGAGCTACATGCGTGCGGTCAGCACCCTCAGTCAGGCTAGCTGCCTAAGCCAGGTGAGTTTAAAGACACTGCCAATTGCAGGACACATGAACACATTACACTTAATAAGACTCAATAAGACAACAATTCACAAGTTGGAATTCTGGGTCAATATTGTTGATATGTTTTTTTCATTTTATAAAATCATTGGAAACATTAGTTATCTGTAATACTCCAAATAGATTGATGTAATTTATCTGTTGTCATACTTTTTTTTTTTAAAGCAACAATAATACACATTAAAACATGTCTGCAATGTTACTTAACACACACTGAACTGAACTTGCTGTAGTGTAATTTGCTTTTTTATTTAATTCTGACATTCCTCCATTCAGTTTAAGGTCCTTATTGACAGTGGCATGTCCTTATGCTAACGCTGCTCCATATTTGCTGTGCAAAGGGGAAGAATCAAAGTGAGAAAGAGAAAGGAAGAGGAAAAATTAAGGACTGCTATTCCTGTTTTTGTCTCTCAGGTGAGTGAGACTGAGATCAATGGCCAGTTTGAGTCAGTTTGCGAGTCCGTTTTTAGTGAAGTAGAATCCCAGGCTATGGAGGCCTTGGACCTGCCCGGTTCGTTCCGCACTCGAAGCCACAGTTACCTCCGTGCAATTCAGGCTGGTTATTCCCAAGATGACGACTGCTTGCCTTCAATGACATCCTCCACTGTCACTTCAACTCTCAGATCCACAGGTAAAATGATCCCCCCAAAAGAGCAAGGGTTTAGACCACATATTCCCATACATCCTATACATACGCACTACTGTAACATACCTACATATGTACAGTGGGAACCCTTGAGCTTCAGGGATGCCAGGCTGAATGACACCCTTTCCCTTAGCCACTACTGTGTGTCTGTTTGCCTCCGCATAACCCCACCCTTCTGATTTGCTTGATGTGTTAATTTGCACGCTCTATGACTTAGTATTTGAGCTTCTGATTGGCCATTGGCCTTCTAAGTTGAGGGTGGGATGGTCCCTTCATTTACACACTCACTGACAGACACAGAACCACTAAACAGAACATGGCATGCCTTAGTTGAGCAGGCTCGACCCTAAGCATGTGAAACTGTGGTGTTAAATGTATTGTGAGCGACTTAGGGAGGGGATACATTTAAACATAACATATGATAAAAGCACACATTTTATAAATGCAAGGTAAGTTCCCAAAGCAAATATTACACATGTACATTGTTGATTGCACAAAGATGCTATCCATTCAAGGATTACAGTATTTAGTTTTATTGTTTCAAAGTGCCTTAGATCACAGAATGTAGCATTTTACTGACATTGAGCAGCAAATAAAAGTAGGGGATGATTAAGTGATAAGCACCATCCCAAATATGGTCATAAACAGATCTGCCTCTTTGTGCAAACATACAAATTAGAAACCTTCACTAATTTGCATTTGTTTCATGCTTGGAGGAGTAAAGCTATGAACCCTATTGAAACATTTTTTTTGTACATTTTTGAAAACCTTTTGGCATTTTCTGTTTTTGTGTAGAGTAAAGTGTACTTTTTGTAACATTTATTTCATTATTCAATTTGGACATTTGTGATCTTCAAATGGGGTTGCTGTCAACCATCTCTGAAGCACTATGGACAAAGGGGTGCTCTTCAATCCCACCGTCTTATTTGCTGAACTCTTCGAGTAGCTCTTTGCTCCTACGCAGTTAGCTAAGTTGGATTTTTTTTTTGTAAAAAGGTCATTTAAAAATTGCCAAATGTGGACACAGTCCACTTACAATAGAATGTGTGTTGGCATTGGCCAAATAATGGGCTAAATTTGATTTATTGATTAGTATGTGGCACTAGAGGATGAGTTCATGTGAGGTTAGGAGGACCCTGTGTGGTGAAGGGCAGACCAGCAGCAAATCCCTCTGCATTTGACCATCCATCTGAAGGATAACCAGGGGAAAAGAACAACTGGATGATTGTTGCAGGTATTTTAATGTTGACACGCATACATATATCTATGTGTGTTTTTGCACTGCCTTCTCAGTAAATATACAAGATAAGACCTTAGTACTAAGTCTAGTTGATAGAATTATTTCTTAACAGTAATTCCACCAAAGCACTTAACAATTCACTAACAATAAGATGACATTGTGCAAATTTATTGGAGCTTAAACATCTTTAAACAAGAAAACTATAACATCAAAATAATTGTATTTTTTTTTTAAATAACATATTCAAAATAGCTCTTTTATGACATAAAAAGCCATACATGACATTGCCACTGTCTCCAGTCATTGTGGGAGCTGTGTAAATGAGTCTAAAGCGTGGCAGTAAATGTGTCAGCTGTCTTTGACTGTGGGATTGCAGCCTCTTCCTGGTGGAGTCCGAGGGCCGCGACCCTTCCCCTCACCAGGTTTTCTATCTGTGTGGTCTAATCCACCATCTTGAACCTTACATGTTCAATAGGGTTCATATCTGCCTCTAATCCAGTCGAGTGTGATTATTCTAATTTCTCTTGACATCTTTTCTTTTGCACAAAAAGCTCAATTTCAAGGTAATGACCGATATTGCTAACTCCTCTCTAAAGAGGAGCCTTATCTACTAATGTCTATAACTATGTTAACTCATGTATAACTAAATGCTTTATTGTGCTGTGAAAAGATGGAAAGAAGCTTGATGAACTTTGAGTTGACTGAGAAGGCAGTGTAAAACATTGTGGGAGCCTACAGTATGTGAGATTTACCACTTTCACCAAAGTATTACTTCAGTTCCCAAATACATACAGTGTGAAAAGAGTAAAAAAACCAACCATGTTGCAGTCCACTCTTGCATTGATTCTCACATACTGTATGTTTTCCATAGATATGTGTTTGTTAGTCCAGATTCCCATTCAGCCACACTCCAGCTGTTCCTTTCACTGTGAATATTCTTTGCATATCCAATCTATTTTTCAGAGGGATATGATGTTGTGGATGCCACCTCTTTACTAAATGAGGACATGATCGAAGATGACGATGGGGCCAGCTCATCTGCATATGTGGAGTTGGAGAGGCTGGAGAGAGAGACAGCTGCTGCACGCAGCCACCACAGCACTAGCTCCACTGTAACAGCCATTTCTGTCCCACCGGCGACCCCCCCTTCATACAGGGTTCCAGGAGCTTCACCTATAGCCACATCTGAACCCGCAGTCCCCCAGGCCATTCAGGCGTTCAAAGAGTCTGCCAACATGGTTGCAGCTTTCAACTTGCAATGGAAGGATGAAATCTCAGCAATGCGCTACGAGTTGGCGGAGCTAAGACGGGACGTGTGTGGAGAGTTGAAGACGTTTAACAGCAACTTTTTCAACTTCACTCAATGCTACAATATGTGGACTTTGTGCCGGGAGCCGTGCAGCGACAGCACCACCCAGACAGAGGACCGTGTGTCCATAGGGATCCAAACAGGCTCAAGTTGGGCTGTTCGGCAAAACACAGAGGATAAGTCAGTTATGTGCCAACCAGAGCCAACACCCTTTAATATTATGGACTTCATGGACCCTCCACGGATTGAAATCATTGAGGGAACGCCAGAAAGCACCCCTGAGGGGTCTGGAAGTCCTGCAAGTCCCCTTCCAATAGAGGACTTTCCTTGGGACATCAACAAAAAGCAAAAGGCAAACAAGCAACAGGACATTATCTGTCACACAGGTGGTCATAGAAGCGCCAGTCTAGAGTTATGGAGTCGTAAATACACCAGTGGGCCCATGTCATATCTGTCTATGTCATTTTAATCGTTCTCACACGCTGATTCCACTATATACAGCTCCGTGCTCCCGCCTCAAAAAGCCAATGCTCGCTTACAGTTTCTGTAAGCGAGCATATATATATATATATATATATATATATATATATATATATATATATATATATATATATATATAGAATTCAAATGTGCATATTTATTTCCGATTCAAATCAAGGTATTGTGTGTGTCTAAAATAAAATGAGTTTGATTCGGCCGGACTTCGATCATCTGAGAAAATAAATGCAGCATATTTTTTGCAGAGGGCTTTGGAAACGCTCTCATTAACTACCATAGGTCCATAATTATGATGCGAGTCGGGGATCAGCGCAGCAGAGCAGAGCTGCCTGTAGTGGAATCAATCCGTCATTGTGCTCACCCAAAAAATAACAAAAATCTGCAAAGAATTGCAGCAACAGTGACATGTGATAAAAAGTATCTGATTACTCCTCAAGTGCCAATAAGAACACCTATGTGATCCCAAACTTAAAGTAGCTCTAAATGAAACCATGAGGATCTTTAAAAAAGTACTTAAGTATGATGAAAGAATATTGACCCTGCACATGAAAAATTAAGCTCATTTTCATTCCAGTGCATAGGCAGTAGTATTACTGGACATATAGACTGTGACATTTGCAGTTTAAATGACAAAAGTCAAACTATGTAGCGAGACACATTGAAAGCCAGGAGGTTATATTAGTGCCTAACAATGCAAAAATGCTAATTGCTGTTATAGCCATAGCCATATCAAGCAAGGTGCCAAACATTGTATTTAAGAATGTACTGATACTGGTGTGGGGTATTTGCTCAGATCCAGAGAAATGTGCAAAATCTGGTATCTATTCCAAAATATTTGAACTTGTTATTGATATAGCTGTTCTATAGTTACGTAAAGACCAAAGAACAGATTTACAGTGAGGTATATATGTCATCCTCTGTCTGGTGGGTTGATCAAGTTTGAGCCGATACTTAAAAACAAAGTATCAATAGTAGTATTGGAACTAAAAATAAAAAATAAAAAAAATGGATTGATGCATCTCTAATTGTATTCCCAATAAAAAACAGTTAATTAGAGCAATAATGTGCACCAAGAGCTTAACATTAGACCTGCAATTAAATGATGCCCAGTGCTTCATGAGAAAAGAGCTAATAAGATGATAGCCTTGCTGCTTTTGGGTTTCTCCGTCCTTTAATCTACTGTCTATGTACCATTTTCTCTTTTTGCTGAATAATTCTCTCAAGCACCTGATGAGACAGAAAAATACTGTGAATAATTTTAGAAAAATATTTTTTTACCTGTTCATTAAGTACAGCATTAATACATTTGGCAATCATTAAAGTTTAATTGTAGTAAACAATAATGCATTTAACATGTATATGTATATATATATATATATATATATATATATATCTGTAGTCTTGTAGTGTTCAAAAGCTGTAGTGCAGGAAATTATACAATCGTACACAAATGCAAGCCTGAATCCATTAAGGAATTAGATATCACAAAATAGCCAACTCTCAACTGTATTTGGGCAAAACCCTTAGTTAAAATGTTTACATGACATTAGATACATAAGTAAGTTAGCGGAGTGCAGTGAAGAAAACTATTTACACGACAGGATTTACATGAATCACCTTGTATGAATGTACTGGCTTCAATTCATTCCAGCATTAACTGCACTCATGTTCAAACTGTGGATATGTATATAATGTACTGATTTGTACAAAAAAGTATTCTATCCTTGTAAAAAAAAAAAAAAGAAAAAGGCGCTTACAAGAGAGTAGATTTTCTTTTTAATTTTAGTGAATGCCAAATAAAATTAAGATCAACTAATGAAGAATGGTTGACGAGGCCCCTTTTCTAAATGACAACGTACAATGACTGGCCCCTGCTATGAAAAGCACTTTGAGTCCTCATCGTCTGCCTACTGTGTTGTTGTATACAAACACAATGAGCGTTCTCTCTTTTTCTTCTTGTTTTCTGAGTGTTCTTAATCATCTGGCTTGTTTTTTCCAAGAGCCAATTTATGGTTCTTAAAAGCCATAAGATCCATGCACCATTATGGTCAGCTTCTAAATGCCACCTTTCCCTAGTCATATATGACACACTACAGGATGGGGGAAACTGGTGGTCCTTCTATATAGACAATCAAGGGCCGCAAAGGCTTCTACCTCTGATCGTTGTGTACCCGGAGGTGCAGTGCAGTACTGGAGAATGTACTAACACCGCCTCACTAGTGACAACTCCATCATAATAAGAGCCAACAATTATTTGTGTTCTAATTACAGTATAACCACTGACTAAGCCCTCAATCATCATTACCCAGTGGTTAGGCTCATAAGTTTAGACTAGAACCATGGACTGTGTATAGAAGTGGACAAAGTTACACTAAACTGTTCATTCATGCGACTACATTTGTTGAGGACGCCATTACGGCAGGCAACAAACTGCAGTAATGAATGGCATCAAGCCTGAAATTTAGATTTTTTAGTTTATTTTTGTCATTAATTGAAGCAGTAAATAGCATTACATCTTAAAACTAAAAGAGTTAAGATTGCGTAGATTACCCCCTAAATCTGATTTGCTTTACACCTTCTAATGTAATCAAAAAATATCCCTGGTGTTTGTGAGAAATACACTTTATTATAAAACCTTGTACACACTACGTTTACTGATACTGATCATTGAAATTATGTGATATTGATAAAACTAAAAACAAATGTGTGAAGCTATATACATGACAGCAGGCTAATTCATTCATGTCAATGTAATAAACACCTGAAAATCATTGGTTCAACTTTAGTTTATGATTTTAGACAGTTTATTATGCAAACAGTTTAAACTCAGACCTCTGACGATGGCGAAGTCCAAACATGTCACTGTCCTAATAGAAGAAAGGTTCAATTTAATTGTAAAAGAAGACAGAATGAATTTTCCAAATCCAATATACTATGGATACAATATGATTAGAATTTCCAATTAAACAATCTTAATAAAGATTTTGAATCGTTATGAGACAATGGGTAAATTTTCTCCAAATGAAAATCCAAATTAATGCAGAAATACATTTGTAACTCTTAATTTGAGGCTTGACTCACGACTAGTCCGTTTGAAAGCAGAAATCCACTTCTCTCGTCGATCTGGAGCTTTGTCAATCCGGTAAAAAACAAAAACAAAACATCAATCGATCATTTGTACTTCCCGGTAGACAAAAATAATCCACAATTTCTGAAATTCTGATAATGTCTTATAATTGCTGCTGACACCATTGGTTTAAATGCAAATTCCCTGCCTTCATCACTGCCAGTGTGGCGTTGGGTAGTGCATGCTGGGATAGCGTGATGACACATGGAAGAGCTCTATTCTTGGGTCCAAACACTCGTTGCTACTGCCATCTTGAATATGAAAGCCGCATGCTCACTGCATGGCTCACTGTGGGTCTCAAAATAAATAATTTCTCTTCTGTGACATTCCCAAAACCTGGTTTGTCACCAGAAATGTATTACTGTGGTCAGGAGGGACCAGTGGACTTACAGACATCGCTCCAGACTGAGTGCTGAGCTGTTTGTTTCAGGTAGATAGCAGCTGGCTAATGCTAGTATACATATTGTGTGGCTATGCTGATAAATGGTAGCCCACCTGCAAACAACTGTCCAAGTGTTATATATTTTAGGATTAGACGTCACTCACACAAAGGCCGTGCTCTTGAAAGCTTTGGGGGCTTGTCCAGGGCAGAGGACTTGTAGACGAGGAAGCGTAGATGTGTCTACAACAGTTTGTTGTAGCAAGTTGTTGACGCTTGTATGTGTTGTCAGCGACCCACTGCTGTAGATAAGGAGCAAAGCCCATAACTTCGGTCTTCTTCAAGTATCAACCCTTTTCATTTTCAATTTTGCTTTTCTATCTAACAGCAGAGCGGCAACAGCATGCAGTGACGTCTTCAAAATGGCAGTGATAGCAAATGAGTCACATGAGTGAAACCCATGGATAGAAGCAATCACAGCTAGCAGTTTTAGCAACTAATGTGGAGCCAAGTTCCATATTTGAAATCCGAGTGCACATTTTACGGCAACCACAGAGCCAATGAGGAGCAAGGTTGTAGCAGGTGCACGCCTGCTCCTGCTTGTAACACTGGTTTCTACCATGGATCTATATCATTATCTGGATAGGGTACTGCCATGGATCATTATTTATCTGCAAGCTTAAAATTGTTGTGTGTTGGACTAGTGGCCAGTCCATTGGAACTGCAGTGACAAAAAATCATCCACGGTCCAGAAAGTATTTTTTTCATAGAGTGCAATCTAAAAACAAACTGCCCATGTTTGGCTGTCAGGCGACCTACAGCTTTCACTAAGGTCGGATTTGTGGCTATTTTTGCCAATTTTCATAAACTTTTTCTGAGTGGAAAATCCTTCAGTTTTCTTTAGTTTCAGCTCGCTCTGCTCTAGTAGCTCTCCTCTGATTGGCCAGAGTGGTCACATGTGCTCCTAGCACAGGAAAAAAAATCATTACTCCGCATGTTCGGTGGACTGAAAGCTACCGGATGTATAGGCTCAAAATGGGGCGGGTGCTTGGCAACAAGATAAGATAAGATAAGATATTCCTTTATTGTCCCACATGGGGAAATTTCATTGGTGCAACGCAGGTAGATACAGAAGAACAGATCACTTATAGGAAGTTTGAAAAACACTTTCAGTAGAAGATCTCCTATAAATAAATAAAATAAATACATAAATACCATTGCATGTGATCACGACAGTAATTGCACATGAATATGTGTCACGACAGCACATTGATTGCACATGAATTTCACAGCAATTGCACATGAATTACACATGAATTCCAACAGCAATTGCACATATGACAGAATTGCACATCAGTATTAGTTAAGGTCAGTATTGCGAGTGTTCAGTACTAACAGTGTTTGTTATAAAGTCTGACAGCAGCAGGAAGGAAAGACCTACGGAACCTTTCCTTCACACAGCGAGGGTGGATCAGTCTCTCACTGAAGCTGCTCTCCAGAGCGGACAGAGTGTCCTGCAGGGGGTGACACTCATGGTCCAGCATAGATGTGAATCTTGCCAGGACCCTCCTGTCCCCCACCTCCTGCACCGAGTCCAGAGCACAGCCCAGGACGGAGCTGGACTTCTTGATGACTCTGTCCAGCCTCTTCCTCTCCCTCTCTGTGATGCTGCTGCTCCAGCAGGCCACACCGTACAGGAGCTGATGCCACCACAGAGTCGTAGAAGGTCTTCAGGAGTGGCCCTGTCACTCCAAAAGACCTGAGTCTCCTCAGGAGGTATAGCCGACTCTGGCTCTTCCTGTACAGTGCGTCTGTGTTATGAGTCCAGTCCAGTTTGTGGTTCAGATGAACACCCAGGTACTTGTATGAGTCCACTCTCTCAATGTCCCGTCCCTGGATGTTCACTGGTGAGGGGGCAGTGGGGTGGCGTCTGCAGAAATCCACCACCATCTCCTTGGTCTTCCCCGCGTTGATGAGGAGGTGGTTCCGCTGACACCAGTCCACAAAGTCCTGCGCCAGTCCTCTGTACTCCGCGTCATCGTCGTCCGTGATGAGTCCGATGATGGCAGAGTCGTCAGAGAACTTCTGCAGGACACAGCTGTCCGTGTCATGTCTGAAGTCTGCAGTGTAAAGGGTGAAGAGAAAGGGCGCGAGGACAGTGCCCTGGGGCGCCCCCACACTGCAGGTCCGAGTGTCAGACACACAGTTCCGGTCTCTCACAAACTGGGGTCGGTCTGTGAGGTAGTCCAGGATCCACTCTGCCAGGTCATACTCCACACCAGCCGTCTCCAGCTTGTCCCTCAGGAGCAGCGGCTGGATGGTGTTGAAGGCGCTGGAAAGAGCTGCCAGGCTTTTCCAGGTGAGAGAGAGAGCGGTGCAGCAGGGAGATGACGGCGTCTTCCACTCCGATGCCAGACCGATATGCAAACTGCAGCGGGTCCATGGCTGAGCTCACGGTGGAGCGGAGGTGGTCCAGGACTAGCCGCTCCAGTGTCTTCATCAGGTGGGACGTGAGAGCCACTGGCCTGAAGCTGTTGAGGTCTTTGGGGCGCGGTGTCTTAGGCACAGGTACCAGACAGGAGGTCTTCCAGACCTGTGGTACCACCCTCAGCTTCAGGCTCATGTTGAAGACATGCTCCATAACTCCACACAGTTCATCTGCGCAGGACTTAAGGAGCCTGGGGCTGATGCCATCAGGTCCTGCTGCCTTCCTCACTTTAATCCTCTTCAGCTCACTCCTCACCTGTGCTGCTGTGACAGTCAGTGGTTGGCAGGGGGACCGTGTGCTGGGGGGATGGGTGAGTCCAGGCGAAGTGGGGAGCTGATGGTCCGGGGCAGATAAGTGAAGAGGAACAGATGCAGGGCATTGTCCAGCTGTGGAAGAGGGAGCATGTAGCTGTGCAGGGGCAGGGGCGGGTGACCGATCAAGCCTCAAGAAGTGAGCATTTAAATCATTCACCCACTGTAGATCCCCCTCTGTCTGGGCAGGGAGGATTTTGAAGCCCGAGATGGTTTTCAGGCTCCTCCACACTCCCTGAATGTTCTTTTGCTGCAGTTGCTCCTCCATCCTCCTCTTGTAGCCGGCCTCAGCCTGCCTGATCTTCCTCCTCAGCTCCTTCTGCACAGTCCTCAGCTCCTCCTTGTTCCCTGACCTGAAGCCATGCTAACTGTCAATCAAACCTGTTACTATTGTGAGATGGAGCCGACCTCGGGGAAAGAAAGCACCTGATTGGTTATTTATCATTGTTCCTATCTTGATTTACAAAGACAATGGCAAAATAAAAACACAAGGATCATCTGACAAAACTAAAATTTTAAAGTAGCGTACATATGACAAGTTAGACCAGTGGTGCCAAACATAAATCTGCCCCCCAGATGTTTTAATCCGGCCTGCAATCATTTCTATTGTTATAGGTATTCATTTTTGACCGATAGAACTCCATGTCTCACAATCCTTTGCAGTGCCCGCCCCTCCCCTGGACTGCTCAGCGCTGTTGTGCTGCTGGAGCGTCTCGTGCAGTGCAGGACGTACACAAAACTTAACATATTTGACTTGATTAGAGGGTTATGAGCGGGGAAAGAGACTTGTGGTTTTTGTAAACATGTGGAAGAGAGAACAGAGATGGTTTTGTGGACGTTAGATCTGTGCTAAAAATGGCGCTAATGTGGAGCTAACAACAAGAAAACAAACTTCTGTGATGATGCTCTGAGAGGAAAACATCCAAACCAGTGCAAACCTGGACAGATCAGGATGATCAGAGGTTAAAAAACACAGGTCAGCGTGTAAAAACATACTGTAAACACTATTGTAATTTACAGTATTCTTATTTTCTTTAAGCTATTCAACCAGTGTTTTCACCTGTGTCTCTAATAAAGATATTATATATTATATATTAGATACAAATAAATAATAAAGCATTAACATTACAGAGTGAAACTGCTGTGAGCTCTGACTGTGTCGTGACTGAAGAGCTGGAAACTGAATACAATCAGAATGCACTCATTTGAGTCACTACAGGAAGAGTTTATTCTCACTAAACTTAAACTATAAAAACAGTGAGCTCATATTGAGTTTGAGTTATCAGAAATCATATCACAAGTCCATATTCCTGTTTCTGCTGCTGATGCATGAATATGGACTCAGTCTTTCACCTGCTGCAGATTTGTGCAACAGTGTGCACAAATAACTATTACTAGGCTATATGAAGCTATTTATTTTTTATAATGAAATAGTGTTGAAATTCGGCCCTTGGCGGTTGACACCCCTGGGTCAGACTACACATTGTACTGAACATGCTTATGCTTTTACTACAAACCTTACCTATTTTTCCCGTTTGACAATTTTGATGATATAATGTTACTTCCTGGTTGGAATTGGGCAGCAGATGTGACATAGGAGGGGGTAATTCCCTAAAACTGTTCCCTAGCAACCATACTGTAAACAAAGAGCAAAAAAACACATCAATTACCAACTTGTTATCATTTGACAAATAATAATAGCTAATGACTCCTTTATTTTGTTAAATTATTGTTTAAACTGTCAGATGTGTATAAATTGGCCTTGTACAAACTCTTGCGCTTGTGCATTTCCCACAGTGCTTTTCACTGAAATGCTTGTACCTTTACAACTTAGCAGCGAGCGCTTACGGAATATGGAAAGGAATGTCTTAACAGTTACACTGATAATAATATTTCAAATAAATATGCAACTGTAAAACCAACAACATTAAACATTTTAAGCCCTGTTCTGATTTGTTTGAGGGCAATTTAATAAATGGTCAGAGTGGAATGTGACTTTTTGATTCATTTGAGCAGCAGTTTTTCTTTATCACATTTGCGATGCTTTGAAGTGCTGATAGTTCCAATTGTCACGTTTACCTCCTGTGCGACCTTGTGCGACCTTGTGCAACTTCCTACACTTTCAGAAAATGCCCACTTCAGTCAAGTGTGTAGTGCGTAGCTCGAGTATTGGGACAGGGTCATTGGAATGTCGCTTTTTGATGACATAGATAGAGGGATTACATTTTAGACCCCAGCACTACCACACACTGCCACTTGACTGATGTAAAACTGCAATTGGAAAAATATGAAAGGTTGAGACTCAAAGCAGCAGTTACGAGGAAACTGGTGCCAATATTTCAATAAAAAGTGAATGGGAGTCAGGCTTGAAGGAGCCAATTTGCGCCTGAGCTCACTTTCATTTTTGGAATGCTGTCCACTTATATACAGTCTATGTAGAAAGTGCTTTGTCCTGACTAAAAAGCATTACGAAGGCGGAGAACCTCCATCACTGCACTCTGCAACAGCAAGGCAATACTAGAGAATGTGGCATTTTGAAAAGATGATAATTCAACAATAACAATTAAGATATAATCATCATTTAAAAAAAAAATCGAACTGACTGCAATATGTAATTAGTCCCTATTGTCCTTAAATACTTACCGTCGCCAAAAATAAACTGTAATTTTATTTCGAGTCCAAGCTTGGATTAGCATATCATTATTTAGTACAGGGCATATGACTGTGACTGCATTTAGTGTATATTAGAATATAGTATGTGAATTACAGATTTTTTTTAAATAGTATAAAATACTATATAACTTTTGAGGTATATAATGAATGTTTATAGTTGTATTCCTTATTCTATTGTTTCACTTTGTTTCCCATTGTTTTGGGGAACAAACTAATCTAAAGGTGCTTAAGAGTGGCCAGTTATGATGTCTCCAATCTTCATTCATACATTCTATGCAAAATCTGTTCTATGTGTCAAGCCTTCATAATAACCATGTTTAAAGGCTGAGAATGGAGTAGTGTTTGTAGAAAATATTGGTATTGAGGTTTTAAACCTATAACCTTGCCACACTTTGCAAGGTTATAGGTTTAATGTTACTACTACTGACAAGACAACATAGTTAAGCAGTAATATCATGCCATTAAAAATGCTTGCCAGCGACATAAATGCATTCTTGTTCGAATTGTATAATGTCCTAATTACAAACGCAGGGCGTTTAATTGGTCTAGCACGCTGATCTATAAACAAACATTGCAAGGAGATATTTAGTGGTTTTACTTCTATAGCCAGATACTTCACTTTAGTTAAGTGATATTAGAAGCTGCAGGCAGCAGCTAATGACCAGTCACTGTTGAGCAGCCGTCTGACTGAGAGGAAAGGAATCAGGTGAAAATCCATGCATCAATTCTATGATACGTTTTGTTCACTACAACTGTGGTATTTCTTTATTTTTCATTTATTTTATTTTTTATTTTTTATTTTATAGGGATAATTAAATTACCATCTCCTTGTCCATATGTCTTAAAAAAGAAACCCACCGTGAAAGATTTTATAGCCTGACTATAACTTAACTATACACAACCTAAAAACTTTTTTTTTTGTATACGTCATAGTAAATAGATCAATTATTACCTGTGGATAAACATTGTAAATTTCTATTAATACGGAATTGAAATTACATGGTATTGTTAATCTTAGTTGCTTTATTGTTTAGCCCAAAGAACAAGCCCATTCATTTAAATGTAGCAGACCTCTTGAGCAAACTATCTTGCGTGTACACTATCTATTACTCTATATTATAAAGTATAAAAATTATTACAACTTTATAAATTATAAAAATGTTATCTTGGATTAAATAATTATTTTTTCACCATACAATCATATTATACTGTACAAATCTAAATGTTTATTGTAGTGGTTTATTTGTTCCTGTTTGGAGATTTGAAGCAACTGTGTCACATACAATAGTTTTGGGAGGAAAATACATTGTTTCAAATTATGTTCTTCTCTGCCTTTATCTTGAAATTAATGTATTTCACTGTTTTGCATCAGCCATATTCCAATTTTCAGGGATCTTAAATGGCATTGTTTAGTGAAGCTTATTTTGTCATTTACAGTTAATACTTCGTTTGAACAAATTAAACTAAAGTATTTGATGGTTCTTGTGGTGACTATAATTTTGTGTATTAACCTTTCATTGTTGAGCAATGACCGTATACTACTGTATTTGAAATGAAAATGGGGCTCATAGCTTTACCGTGAGGACTTCCAGAGCACACAACACGAGACACACAGCATGGGTAAAGCACTGTCTGACATTCTGAGCATCACAATGAAATCCAATGCTTTGTACTAAGCTATCATCTTTTTTTTTATTTTTTATTTTTTTTCTATTTGTATTTGTCATTTTAGGCGCCCGTAGCTTAGAGGGGCGTAGAGAGTACGGTAGGTCTGGTAGGGAACCAGTTTATTATACCTTTTTTTCTATGTTGGTCATGCATTTTGTCTATTTTGTGTCAATGTTTGTCACTTAGTAAAAATAAGACAAATGTTATTTGCTTGCCATAAGTACCCTACATTTAAATGTGTTTGTCTGCTTCTAAGTTGAACTCTTAACATAGCACATGTTATCAGCAGTAGACAGACGGAGATATTGAGTTCTTTCTGACTCTAGGTCACTGCTAGTGCTTCTACTGCATTTGAACAGAGGTAAACAACCTGTTCAAGTAGGATTACATTTGGCAACTAAGTAAAGAACAACAACAACAACAACATATGCTTCTCCTAATTTGTTTTTTGTTTAGTTTTTCCTATATTTTAAAGTTATAATTCTGTTCAAATTCATTGATCATTTTCTTTAATTGTATTCATTTGGTTCAGTTTAATCAAAGAGAATCAAGACAGACAGAAAATATATAATTCCTAGTGCAACAGTTCTCATTCCCACAGATCGAGCTAAATCCTGAAATATAGACAGTCAAACTAAAACTAGCAATGACTCCAAGGCAACTTTCAAGGTGCTTTTAATTATCAATGCTTTACTGACCCCCTCTGGCTGTTGGGTATATTGATATGGAATCAAATTAATCATGTATATTATGTATGTACATAAGAAGCTAATATGACATAGTTTTGAATCAATAGGTAATTGTCCTTTGTAACAGAAAACAGAGGTAAATCCACCCTGCATCCACGGGGGCCACTGTATGTATACATGTATGTGAATGAATAGGAAACGCTTGTTTTACTGTGGAGTTGTTTCTGACTCAAATGTCAACTGCCATAGACACAATCCAAAGTCCATACGCCCTCTGTCAAACCATCCCATCCAGTCACACAAGAGCCCTTTTCATTTATCTACCGTTATACATTATATGTAAGAGTACAGCTGCATTAAGGGTCCTGGTATTTTAAATATTTAAAAAGCACTCACTGTACAGTCAATGTTTTCCACAATAGTAATAATAAGTGATGCCAACTGGTACAAACTTTTGTACCAAACAGAATTATGCTACATTTTATTAGCTGCATATCTCTGCATAAAAAACAATTGTTAAATGACAGAATCCTAGTTGTAGCTCTGTTTCACGTGGGCACTTGTCTACTACAAATCAACTCTCTTGAACCCATAGTCCCAGATGTGTTATGTCCATTTGTTACATCTCCAGCCTCCATGCTCATTTCATTCAGCCTGTCAGTCATTGCTCACCATTAAGCCATAAATGGTCCCGACCTCAGTGGGACAAACATGTCACCAGCCTGAGTACACAACAAGGCACAAGTGGAGCGAGTCGGGCCGGAAAGGGATAGAACTGTGTTTCACAAATTTAAGTTGGAAACTAAAGGACAAGTGAATTTTTCAAATGCTGAACAACGAGTGTCGCTTATGCTCTGCAAGATACACAAAGTCACATTTTATATTCTGCACGTTTCTATTTATCAATCAATTTATTATTTATTTGGAATCACAGACAATTTTTATTTTGTCTAAACTAGTTTACAGTGCAAAATAAGCGGCGTGCACTGTGAAGAAATGACTTCATTCATGCAACAAAGTGTGAACTTGAATTGTAACAGCCACTATAACAGCTTTAAGATGTGACTTTGATGTTCAGACAGAAATCATAAGAGTATAAAATCTGTTGTTGTGCAGGTGATCTCACAAAAAGCTCTGATAAAGAGAAGTTTGTTATAGATGTTTAAGCGTTGTTGCATTACGGAGACCAGTTCAGTTTAGAACGTTTTGCCTGGGTAAGTTCCATGTTATTCGCAACGTTCATGTGAATTTCAGAAAAAACAATTAATAGTGTGGCTTTGACCTTAACTGTTAATGTTTCACAGATATACATGGTAGTGACCCCCCATTTACACATGTACATTGATTTAGTTGTGCGGTCCTATTCGTGTATCCATCCATCTGGTCTGTTCACTCTATGCATGTTCCAACGAAGAGCCGCACGTGCAACATATTCTGTGTAAATTGGGGGTACGTTAAACCACGATCGATTAAAAAAAAAAAAAAAAAATTAGCGAGCATTCATTTTGATGATAGTGTGACAAAACTTAAAAAAGTTTTGAAATCCTCTGATCTATTTGGCTTGATTTTATAATTGAATCATGTGTTTGGATCATAGTAAATCAAAAGGATCCAATAATGTAGCTACAGATCTTTTCTACTCGTTTTCTACTTCTATTGGGGCTATGTTTTAGCTCTTGATCTACAGGAAAACATTATTTTTTCCCTTTTTGGGTACACGTTTGCAGGTATGTCTCTGGTGAACGTACACTATTGCATGTTTTTATGATGTGCAATGTGGAGTCATTGTTGCCATAAGAAACTAAGGATACATGATAAGACCTGGACTGGGCATTTCCCTTGCGCCGCTCTAAACCATTTCAGTTACTGGACGAAACCGTGTGGTACGCAACAAATACACCAGGACGGTAACGTGCGCTTATTGAGCCATAAGCCATAAAGACCACACAGAAATGATCAATAATAACAGCGGCTTCGACTACAGTCATCATGATCCAGATTTTATCATATATCCTATACATATAACTCAGAAGTCCGCATGCTGAAAGGAAAATAAATCTATATTCAAACAGTAGAAGCAGTAAGTGAAATCCACAATTTAAGTTTTAAGTTTAATGTTGGCGGCATTAACTTTTTAGAAAAACCTCTGAGTTGTGTGCAAGTGCGAATGAAGAGCAACTAGGGACAGAAAACACAAACACCAGACTTTAAACTCCCCCATCATTACCAATTTTGCAATGTATAGTAATGTTTTTTTTCTGATTAATTCTGCTGTTAAATATTTCATTGTTAATGAACATGAACATGGCCAGATCCAATTGACCGGTATTTATCTCATTTTTCCTATGATACTTTATTTCTCCTCCACCCGCCTCACTCTTACAGCCTGTGTTTTCTGTCCCTAAAATAACTCAAATAGAGGGTGACATTTGCACCTGTCAAAACTTCCAAAGCTGTTTGTTGAAGTGGACGAGTTGTCTTTGAGCCCTGTATAACTGGACTGCATGCTGTTTACAGGGATTCAGTTTCGTCTCCCATCTTCGTGCAGTGTGGACCGAGCACAACCACCGCCAGGTACCACTGTTCTACACACACCTCATGCTAGTCTTTATTCAGCTGCCACCGTCCATCAGTACGGCACTGGATCTCCAATTACTGAAGAAAAGGGCAGAAATCAATTAGGAACTACTAAAGACACACTAGTTCTTATTATGCTCCTTCTTTTGTTTTAAAATAATCCTCATTCTAGTTTGTGCAGACGGTTAAATGGACAAATCTTGCTTTTGAGTGTAAACATGAATAGCGCTTGGGCCTTGCATTGCACAGAGGATCCAGAGGAAATCATGGCACTCTTACTCCCAGACTGTTGAGAAATGTGTGTAATAACTAATATTGAGCGCTCTGGTGTTCATTCATAAGCACTGTTGTAATAATTGTCTTCCACGTGACCTTTTATGAGGAGCTCAGAGGGATTGCCAACAAAGGGAATATTGTCTGGCACACGAATGTAAGAGTGTAAAGAAAATGCACTTCCACTATGAGTTCACCCCAACACACCGGACGTTACCATAAAGGTGGAATCACTGCCAGCCAAAAGTTATGTGCAGCTGAACTTTTGGCTTGATGAAGTTATCCATGAAACAATTCTTAAAAATAGTAAGTCACCTGTGTGCTTTAATTGTGTTATCCACTCACAGAACTACAGCCATATTCAAAGTATAGTATAGTAAGTCAGATACAGTTTCCTTTGATTGTATCACCCATAAACTAAACACATTTGGCAGTGTGCTCTTCATATTGAGATAGTCCCCAAATACCGTATTTTCCGGACTATGAGTCGCACCTTTTTTTTATAATTTTGGCCCGGGTGCGACTTATACTCCAGAGCGACTTATATGTGACATTATTTGTTATTTTCACACGGGCAACCACAAGCGGACGCTCCAGGCTCTAAGTGACACAGAAGAAGAACCGGCACTTCCTCTATCTCTGGAGACATGGAGTTGTTTAGAAGTGACTCAGAGGAAGAAGAATTCAATGGATTTAGTGATTTGGGGTAATACTGATGCTTTGGTAAACTTGTTAGCATGTTCTTTATGCTATAGTTATCTGAATAACTGTTAATATGTTACGTTAACATACCAGACACTTACCACAGTTTGTTGTCTGTGCGTCATGTAGCTGAAGGTGTTGTTATTTTAAATTGCATTTCAAGAGGAAATATCTGTTCTTGGTCTTGGATTTTATCAAATACATTTACCCAAACAATGCGACTTATACTCCAGTGAGACTTATATACGTTTTTTCTTCTCTATTATGCATTTTTTGGCTGGTGCGACTTATAGTCCTGAAAATACGGCATTTAAATGTACAGTACAGTGCATTCACTTTTATTAAGGTGCTTAGTAATTCAGTTTGTTTGAACAAATGTTGTGGCCAAGTGGGTGGATTACCATATTTGTCATTTTAAGTTTATTTATTTATTGCACGTTTCATGTGACCAGCACAAGCTCACATACATGTCTGACATCTGCTGCTCCCCCTTCCACAACCTACGGTGCAATAGTGATATACAGCACTCAGCACTCAGCTTCAAGCTACATTTTATCATTCACACTTTGGTTTTATCCTCTGTTGTTTTTTGTTGTCCTTGTCTCATCCCGCTTGTGCTATCTAGCCGTATCATATCCTCCCAGTTACAAGAAGACTCCACCTCCTGTGCCCCCACGCACCACCACCAAGCCTATTATCTCTGTGACAGCCCAGAGCAGTACAGAGTCCACGCAGGACGCATACCAGGAGGGCAGGCATCCCCGGGGTGCTCTCTGGACCACCGACAGCCTTGGCCGCCCCATTTACAGCTCCACAGACAGTCTGGATAGCACCAAGGCGGTCACCATGGCCATGGAGTCTGCAGCAGGCAAGAGACATGCATCACTGGGCAGTCACATCTCAGTCCAGACATGCGACAAAGCAGTGCTGGTGTCCAAGGCTGAGGAATACCTCAAAACCCCGCGGTCATCGATTGGAATACAGGTAAAGCCTACAGTACATGCAGAGATCGAGACAAACACAACTTTACAAATTATGTTTGTTTGTTTCCAGGTGGAAACCGTGACAGACTCTGAGACAGAGACTAAAGGCCTCCCTCAGTTCCACTCCATCGGGATCCAGGTGGAAGATCATAAACGGTAACTCAATTTTTTTTTTTATTAAGATAGACTTTCCCCAGATAATACATTGCTTTTTTTGTTCTTTTTTTTCTTTTTTTCAAATTGTGCTCTTACTTTTAGGCGTGGGCGAATAAAGCGCTCCAACAGTGTGACCACAGCAGTGCAGGCAGACCTGGAGCTGGAAGGTTTCCCCTCGATGGAGGACAAAGGGTTGCAGTTCGGAGGAGCCTTTGGGCGCCACTCAGAGCCCAGTACGCCCACTCAGTACGGCGCTGTACGCACTGTGCGCACACAGGGACTGTTCAGTTACAGAGAGGACCACAGGCCCAGCCCTCAGCCCGAGCCCTGGCTCATGCAGCCCAGCCTGGAGAGCACTGACACGGGCCGAGTGTCCCCAATCCGCAGAGACGGCAGCTGGTTTATGCAGCTTCTTCACAATGAAACCAAGCGGCTGGAAGGATGGTGCAAAGAGATGGAGCAAGAGGCGGAGGAGCATGACCTGTCAGAGGAGAGTGAGTGTCTCAGGGATATCAACTATGGCTTGCTTCTTGTAAATGTTTCACAAAGAGCTTTTTCTGTGTTGTGTGTTAATTCTGTCCTTTTTTCTTTCTACTGCAGCATTATTTAAAGGTACTTTTAACAACCTTATATTAAAATTGTAAATGTATCTCTCCTAAACCATCTTTTTTTAATTTGCACTTCATAATCTGTCTGTTGAGCCCTTTACTTTTGAGCACTCATGGATAGAACAAATGGATGTTAGACAGCAGTCCTTGGTCACCGCAGCCACGATCACGTCACAGACTAGTACTACTTTGTGACGATGGCAGCAGCGTTTGAGAGCAAATACGCTCATGTTCTCCCATACCAGACTGAGTACTGACACCAGCTCTTCTCTTTCTGTGTGTGTCCATCAGTTTTAGGAAAAATCCGGAGTGCCGTGGGAAGTGCTCAGCTCCTAATGTCTCAAAAGTTTCAGCAGTTTTACTGGCTATGTCAGCAGAATCTGGTGAGTGGACCAATGTGCTATTTATGTGTTTTAAACAAAAAGCCGCTTATGGGTAAGTTGCTAATAGATTTTCTATTTCATGGAATTGAAGGTGGCCCCAGCTTTAGCTTCTTTTCAATAGATCTCAAAAAGCAAATGTTCCACTACTGACTCTGCACCAAACCCAATGGGAATAAAGGATTATCTTATCTTATCTTAATATGAATAAGCCCCTTGTGTAAAGACTTAATGCACACATTATGCCATTTGTATAAGATGGCATATTTGAATGATGGAATGCAATACCATTTGACTGGTTTTATTATAACAGCCCAGTAGAAAAGAAACACTTTCATCAAGCTTAATATGCACAGCCTCTCTGCTCTAGTTAGTGAGGAGACAGGCAGAAGGCAAGTACTTCATCACAGATTGCATTATGGGCCAGGGCTTTAAGAGTATTCTCTATAACACACCTTTGTGCTTCTTTAGCTTGTTCCCGAGTTAATCACGTTGTCTTTAGGTTCAGAACACATGTGCAGATGTGTTCTCAACATTTAAGACTGAGTGATGAACTGAATTTAACTTTGGAAGTGACAGTAGTTAAATTGCCCTCAGCTTTTCTGTAATGGGTTTACTTACAGGACAAAGGGCTGAAAATCATGAAACAATATTTTACATTAAAAGCTTCAGTGTCCACGCCAGCTCCATCTTTGCACAGGATTTGTCAATTTACACTTTTTAGGCCTTTTTTTTATTTTAGCCACCTCCAGTGTCCTGGTCCCTGCTGAGGTCTAAGGGACAAGATTGACAGATATAAAGTGCCAATGAATGATTTTACCTTTGATTTAAAAATTCCAAGCTTTCAGAAGAGAACAGGGATGAGTTTGAAACAACAGGGCGTTTGATGTAGACAATGTAAAGCAGAGCAATTTGAGAACATTTGAAATAAAGTGCAGTAAAAGTGAAGGAACTTTTTGTTTTTGACTGCGTAACTTGCATCCAGGAGTGTTCCATTGTAGTAGTGTCATCTGGACACTGTTTTAGAAAAAAGAGTCATTCTCAATCTGCAGATCTAGTCTGAGAACACAGATATTTATCCAACTCTGAGTAAGCCCTGCCCACCGGGGCGGAGCCTCCTGATAATAGCCTGTTTGTCTATTTGACACTGTCAAAGTTTTACCTGAAACTAATCTTCATTGTTTTTTTACTGTAATATTCAGAAACTCAATTAGTCTTATTGGAATTTGTGATGTGGTTTGCAGACAGTGACTTGTTCTTACTTCCAATCAATATTATTTTGGCTTTGTGGTGTTTTAGACAAGTTTGATGGTAGATAGGGCTTCCTGAATTGAGTTAAACTGTTCAAGGAGTGATTGTGTTCAACTGTGACAGATTCTGGGTTGGATCATACACTGTGCCAATGCCAACCTTGTGTTAAGTTTGTTTGACAGAATGAAAAGACCAACTATATCACTGCCTCCCGCAGGACCCCAGTGCAATGCCCAGACCCACCTCTCAGGACTTGGCTGGATTCTGGGACCTCCTGCAGCTCTCTATTGATGATGTCACTGCCAAATTTGATGAGCTCCAGCAGATCAAAAGCAATGCCTGGCAGTTGGTCGAGAGCCCTGAGAAGAAGGTAAACATGTTACATTTGACCAAATGCATTGATTTTACTTCACCACCATGAAAAGCACTGAAGCCCCTCCACTATTGTTCATGTTAAGAAGGAAGGAATTACTGATCACAAATACGAAACATCTTTTACCAGAAATTGAGTGCTGTATTAGCTTCTAGTCAATATTAGCAGAAAAACAGCAAAATAGCCTTTTGACTTCAAAAAAAAAAACTCACCCTGTCCATAGTGCGTTTTATTTATTTTATTTTTGGAACAATCTATGTGCATGGCGATGTGCGGTCAAAGACCGTGTCGGTCACCCTCCGACTCGATCTCGATCTCCCACACCATTTTATCCATTATATTTGACCTGCTTCTCTTTGGCCCGCCCTCTTCCGCCCCATATCAAGGCATGGGTTAAACAGAAATTACACATATAACTTAAGGCTTAGACTTAACTAATAATTAGAAAATTATGAATTTATAGATTTTAGAATTGTGATTACATTAATTTAATACTTTATTTATGCTTCAACAAAAAATGTATTTTCTTAATCAATTAAATGATGGCTCTAACAAGTGCACAATATGTAATCAATGTTTATCCACATTCAGGAGACAAAGTGGCCTCCACCTCTGACAAGGCGGTCATCCAAGGGCCGTGGTGGCATCACTCGAGAGAGATCTCTGGACCTGGAGGATCGTCAGCGAGCGGAGGCGCGCAGACGCCTGATGGCAGCCAAACGAGCAGCTTCTTTCAGACAGAACTCTGCCACTGAGCGTGCAGACAGTATTGAGATCTACATCCCAGAAGCTCAGACCAGGCTCTGAGAAGCTCCTCCATCTCCTCCATCTCCACCAACACCATCCACACACGCCTCATCCATCATCCACAAGCTGCTCCACTTACTCAAGGCACATCAAGGGAATGTGCGTTTATGTCTTTTTTCAGCACTGCCAGAGGACAGGGTCCCTCTCTATTGGATCATTTCTATTCATCCCAAACTTTAATGAATAACTACTGCTGTTGGCCAATCTGCTTTGAACGTGAATTATTACAGAGATTTAATAAACAGTAAGATGTGTTTTGCCGCAAATATGAAATTATAAGAAGAAAGGACAATGAGCTGCTTTGGGCTCAAATGTGTGAAAGAATTTGCTGCTATTCATTCACATCATCCATCTCTGTGTTCTTTTGTTCAATTACAAGTGGGACACAGAGTGGCCAGTATCATATGTCACTCAGTGGATCATATCATTATGGTCACAAAAGCCTAAAGTCTTAAGAGCATGTTCTTGATAACTTAAGATTTGTTTGTGTCAGGATTTGAAAGGTTTGGATGTTAAAAGAGTTCTGTGCCCACTGGTGGTCTGTCAGGGTCCTTCTGCGTCTGCTCTTGCTTTTTCATCCATCTCATATGAACATTGACTCACCCTCGTGTGTCGCCATCCTCTTTGGGCTCCGTTTTGCAGAGATGTGTCAATTGCTGGATACATTTCCACTGCAGAACAAATATGAATTATCAATAGACAATGCTCCTCTGCTCCAACAAGGTGACTTCATGAATAATGCAATTTGCACCTTATAATATTCATGTTTGTATTTCCAAGGGAAATGTAGTTGATGATGCTCATGTGATATTGTTGCAGTTAAATTGCAAGGAATGTTATGGACAACTCATACAAATTTGTACTATTTCAGAAAACGTTCTGTTTCAACAATATTGTATTTAATTTCTTGAGGACATTGTTCAGACTTCTTTATTTGAAAAGTGACCATCCAAATGCACAGAGTCACACAGTTCTGCTTGAGTTAGTGAGAGTCCTGATCTGTGCAGGACGTTTGTAAAACCAACCTTTAGTTTACTTCTAAGTTTATGTTTATGTGTGGTCTGGAAATGACAGGTGCAACAGACACTTTAACAGAATACAGTTACTATAGTAAATGGTGCTGCTTTTTACTCTAAAACTGTTGTCCTTTACCCTGTCCTATGTGCACGCACACATACTCAAGGACTTTTTAATAGAGATTTATTCCTTATGGTGCCCACAGTCCCCCTGAGAGCTGTGGTAAAATGTGACTTTAGAAAAGACCATCTTTGCAATGCTTTTGCCCTCAAAGTTTGTTTCATCAAAACAAATCTGGTACTTTTTGAACCATAATCCTCGCACAGATCTTCTTGGAGAGGAAATGTAATCGATTCTGTACTGTTAACCAAGACTCAAGAACAATGAGTTTATTTCACATCAGATACTGCATATGTTTCATTGTCACATCCCTGCTCTTTATAACTCATTTCAAAAGGAGACTAAAACCACTTGTGTGTCCTGGGCTACACATGGTAACTGTTCTTCCTCCTAACACAAGTAATGCAAACGTATAACTCTACTTCCCAGACTGCATACTGTGACTCCATCATCACCATCGTCTGCCACAATGTTTGCCAAATCTACAAGTATGTGGCTCCTTTCTGCCAGCCATCAATCAATCAATTCAAAGCTTTTGGGTTAGTACTAATAGAATCGACAGCTCAATCACAACTCTCATGTCCAGTGTTTTATTGCTTATCATTGTCTCGACTCTTAATGTCACAATAGCTCAAATGATTTGAGGAGTTTATAAGAATGGCAACTATATACATGACCAATCCTCAGGTGCCTTACAATGTCATTCATCCAGGAGTTTATAACGACATGTGTTTCGGCTGGTGCTTTGTGCAAGTTTGCCATTAAAGTAATATAGTCAAATAAGGGCTGGATATGGAGCTGGGACAGACTGCTGCTTCAACACGGCACAAACAGTGATTCATTTGTATCATGAAAGAGGTTAAGGCTTATTTTTAAGATCCCACACTATGCTCAACCAACTTTGTGTATTCAAAACAGACCTGTAACTCAGTTTAGAGTTAGTGTCCTTCTGAACAAAGAAAATAACCTTTTTCATTCTACATAAGCAACTGAAGTTGAAAATACCATATCATCTTCATTAGACTTATAATAATCATAATTTCAGTTCTGACGCTTGTCTTTTTGCCTCGTGTTGATAATAGCAGAATCAAGCATAGTGTCGAAATAATGGTTTTGAAGGGACTTGGTGTCATTCCCCTCCATCATCATCTGCCTGATATCTCGACCAGCTAAATAGTGCAATAGTACTTCAACCAGTATAAATCCAGAGGCTCACTTACAGACTCACAGCTGATTACCTCACAGACAGTCAAACGCTTAAGTGAACACATGGAAATACATCCCACAGCCTGTGCACTATGCAGCAGAACTCAAAGGGCTGCACAACCTGCAAGCCCCAGGTGCAGAGTAGTGAAAGCACACAGGAGCAAACGTGTCACTCTTATTTCACAGCTACACAACACAGAAAATAAGTTTATTCTTTAACCAGCGGCACCTGCTCCAGTTAGTCTACACGATGCACGCTTTACACAACATCAACATCGTAACATGAACCGAAAACCTCAGTGAAATCTGTTTGGGTGCTGAATCAATCCATTTCATTCCTTGTAGTTTGCTCAGTTTTTTGTTTTCTACAGACAATCAGCAACACACCAAAAACATGAGACGGACGCCACACAACTAGCACTCTCAAACAAAGACAGAAGGCCACAGTTGCACTGCAAAGATGTCTTTTTATTGCTTGCTCTCTTTTCTTATAAATCATCAATGTATATGTCATATTTTTTACGGGCTACAGGAGAACAATAGTGAACATGAAATTTGCTATAAAAACATTGCTTCCCCAGCTAAAAGTTCAAATTAAACCATTCTTTGGCTCTAGTGTGCAAACAGACCTGAATAATGGAGAAATGCTGTCAGAAATATTGATGGATGTAGTGGCAGCTCCTTATAAAATGTACACTATATTCATATTTTCAAAAATCCATATCCAAAGTGACCTACAGTCACTTTACAAAAAAGGCTGCAATGTATTTGAGTAACTTTGAGAGGAAGTGACTCCGCAGCCTCTTCACACATGTTTAGGTGCTGACATCTCCTTACATTAGTCCCATCATGACTCCTGTGTATCATTATTGGACTGGTTTGTGAGAGGAGAGAGCATTCACAGTCTGTTTGCTTTTTGGTGAAGCGCTGTCTTTTGTTGTGGCTGTGGGTAGAGATTACAAAGGGCCTATTACTGGTTTTGGAAAGTGATTTAAAAAAATATTTGATAGCCTAATAAGGTTTGTGGTTAGCTTAAAATATTTTTAATTGTTAGATATAAATAAAGAGGATAAATATAATGCCAAATATCAAGTATTTGTACAGAAATATACATATATAAATATACAATATATGCCTAATTTAAATTAAACTATTTTCCGCTGTTGACCAATGTCAATTTTTGTCAAAATTATTTTACAAGACCTTCAGATAGCATGCAGGATAGTGAAATGAATGTATTATTTAGTGTTTTAAAGCTGTTCAATAATACAGCGTCCACAGATCTGTTTGAGTACATTTAATTTAATATAATTTCATTTTCAGATTTTAAGGGAATTGTAAACTTTCTTTTCTAAATGCAAGTTTAAAGATTGTTTTGAGACGTTCTGATTTATTTTACTGCTTTTCCGTGTGGTTTGTTAAATTTGCCTCTTCTGCGATATATCAATACAGTGTAAATAATTATGCAAATTAAACTTTTCCAAGATAACAAACATTTGTTTCTAAGAGTGTGTTCTTAGTTCTTTTGATTCCTGTGTTTACTGTGTTGTGTGCTCTCTGGCTCTGACAATGGTCTGGGACACTAGTAGAACAAAAACTTGATTTTGTGGAAAAAAATAACCAAAAACATGTTCATTTATTTACAGTGAACACGCATAGAAAAAATATACTATATTCTTGTGTTACTCACAGTAACGTTAATACTCCAACGGCCAAATTGCCCCTTAACATTACATTTTTATTCACACAGCAATTTCCTATTTTAGATTAAAATACAGAATTCAAGTACACCCAATCAACTCTCTAAATCAGTCAATGTTTTTAATAGATCCATGGTCATAGTTAGCTAGCTAAACTAGCATTTAATTAGTTTATTTAATTGTATTTCACTTAGGATATCCAACAGAATTCTCTCTAAAAGAAGAAAATACAAATATTTAAAAGACTTCAACTATTCACTTTGGGTATTTCATGTTGTTGACAGCAAATCCATGGGATAATCTCAGACTTGATGTTTGTTTTTGTTTTTGATCTCAGTGCTAATCCATGCTAACACATTCTAAACATTAGCACTAAAAGAAAGGGCGAATATGATGTGGTTTTAGTGCCCCTAATACTGTATTTCCTGTACATACAATAACCCTCCAAAGGCAAAGACAGACCATGGCCTTTTTGCCTTCTGGGAGCGCTCCTCCCTCCAAAAACGTTGAACAGAACAGCATTTAGTTACATTTATTTTTTCAAGAAATTGTACATCTTGGTGTTCTGATTTAAAACAAACAGTGACAAAACCAAAGTGAAAAGCCCTTTGCTCCCGACGTGGGGCTCAAACTCACCGACCCTGAGATCAAGAGTATCATGTTCTACCAACAGAGCCAGACTGTTCTCAACCTGTGACCAGCTCCAGACCGGGACTAAAGAAAGACCGTCTCCTAACTGGGTCTGGACCGGGACTAAAGACCGGCTCCGGACCGGACCGGGTCTAGACCTGGATCAGAAAAGGAGAAAAGAACTCTTCTAATGTTTGAAGTCCACATTTTATCAAAACAAGTTTCATTTATTTGTTAGCTGAAGATTTTGTAAAAGAGAAAATACGTATTTTGGATTTAAACAATATTTAAAATAAATAAATAAATAAAAAGGCGCTGCTTAACACGAGCTGCTTAATGCTTCATCTTCCTCATATGAGTAAATAAATAATAACAAAGTCATAAAAAATATATGTTATGATTATCAGACGTATACTTATCCAAGCTAAGAGTAACTTATGGACATAACATCTGATTTTGTATTTCATGTAAATATTAAGGTACAAAATCTGGTCATGAAAATAGTTTAGAAAAAAAAAAATCATAACTGGAGCAGTGCAAGAATCACAAGAAGGACACTTTTGTAGTTAAAGTGGTCTTTATTACAGCAAAGAAGCCAAACATGACAGATAATAATAATATTATGAGGCTTATAGATCAATTGTAGTCTCCATCCGGGCCCTCAAGCAGACATCTTCATGTGTGACTGTTTGAGGCTTCGGACTGGAAGATGGTGCAGTCGGGATTTCATTTGACATGTTCATTCATCGCTCTTCGCATGCTGTTGACTTGTTCAGGGCTCAATTCAACTCAGTAGTAAGTCTTTGTAAATGTGTAGCTGTCTTTGGGTCGGACCAGAAACAAAAACGTCGGCAAAATGTAGAATTGGTCTAAACAATACTTTTTGAATATTCCTGGAGTACAATCTTTGACCTTTGTATTTACAGCAGAACTGATGATCTGCCAACCATCAGCCCTCTTTCCAATAGAGCCTTTATGATAGTCTATTTACATTAAAATCCCTTTTAACAGATGACCGCAGGCCCATTCTATTATTGTATTTTATTTACAATATTTTTTTCTTAAAACATTGTGTTCACAACAGAAGCACATACTGTGTGGTATAAGCTTGTGAAACTTCAGTGAAGGTGTGGACTGGCGCCTTCGGTGACAAAAAAACATATTTAAGAAAAGTATTCAAACCGTGATGTGGACAAGAACACGCTCGAACAGCCCCTGTAGCAATGCAGCTCAAACGCTTGCATCAACAAATGATTAGGCACAATAAACTTGTTGGTTCACAGTCCTGCTAATTTCACCCACTAAGCAGATGCATGTGTAGGGAAAATGCTAAGCAGGAAATTACAATAAAAAGCTTTCCCCAACATTAGGGGCAGGTGCTTTTATCCACAATACGTGCACAGAAATGCACTGATTAAGACTGTCTGAGGCAACTACTGACCACAAACAGCAATGGCATTTTATACAAAGAAAACCACAATAACATCACATTGACTCAATAAGGGAAAACAAGACAATAGTACTGAAGTCCACCTAAATACTGAAAATCTATATCTAATGCTTTAATATACAGCTTTGATGGTGAAGCTCTTTTCCCAAACCAGGTGTTGCCTTTAGTACACTGTGTGGGACCGATGGGACGAGCATCAGGACTAGTAAGAGTAAACATAAAAAAAAAAAAGATTGTTCTTGAAAGCAATGAAAGTAAACAATAAATACAAACAATGTGCTTAAACTGTATAGACATATTTACACAAAGTCTTTGGCATATGAATAAACATTAGCTACAAAATGAAAATTCAACAAAAAGAGAAAAGTGTTGGCCGCCAGTGCACAAAACAAGAGGCCTGGGACACTTCCAATTCAGCTCAAAACATAAAGGGAAAAACTACTCCTAGCTTCCCATAATTTCAGTCAAAACGTCAACAAACCAATGATCTTTTCATCAAGATTGACTCTAAATTGTAAAAGTACCATTATCGAATTGGAGGAATTGAAAGTGCATTGGGCCCAGCCCTAAAATAACATGATTACGCAAATATCACATATGGTTTACATATTTCAAAATGCTCTAACCAGTAGACTGTTCATTTATGCTATTCAACTGAAACACAATGATTCAGTTTGCAGGTCAAAAAGGCTGCAGGAAATTAACACAAAATTAACAAGTCAGTTTCTCTTGGAAAATGCACATTTAGTGACGATCTTGTACTGCAATAATATGTCACTTCGATGATTCAGTTAAAAAAGATAAAACAAATGCTTGACAATGTAAACTTTTTTAAATTTTGCTGTCAGTCTTAACCAAGTAAATGAATGGGTTTAGAGTGGCTGTTGACCTGTGTGATATATTCTTCAATGAAATGATACAAAAATAAAAGCTACACAATGGATGGTGGATTAAAAAAATCACAATGTTATATAAGATTGTACCTGTAACAATGAACAAGCTGCAAATATCAACAAGAAGCAATGCCCCACTCATGATGTGGGAATCTAACTTGCAGTGAAGATGCTCTTCATGGCCAAGCGTGACATCTGCAGGCCAAACTGAGTATTGCAACTCAAAGTCTACAGTTGAGAGGAAAGAGACAGACATGTTGAATGGGCTCCAGAACATACATGGACCCGCTGGCACTGAACGCTGTACAATAATAAGTATATCCTCTTCTCCCTTGTCTGGCATGCTGTTTGATCCACGTCCAAGCTTTTCCCTTTAAATGAAGGTGCCATTTGTAGCTTTGTGGTGCAAAAGTTCTGCTTTTTCGGTTACAGAATGGCTGCTGATGTAGGGAGCTGGGACCAAACTTAAAGAAGGTATAAAGATGTTCTGCTCTGTCTCGTCTGGGTTTACGAAGACGACTCGATGAACTCAAGCGCGAGGTCATAGCTGAAGCGGTACTGCTCCTGTGAACACACACCGATAACTGGTTCATACAAAAGAAATATACACATTGTATGGCTCCAATGTGAAGCGGACTGTTGATTTAATGTTTTAAGGAATGGACACAACATACCCCAAAAATAAGTGTTTTTCATCATTCATGCCAAATTAAAATTCTAAACTAGTAGATTGAGACAACTGCTTCAATGAATATCTGGAAATGTGATTACAACTTACATAAGATTAAAGTGTATTTAAAATAAACTGGGCTAGTTTATTTTTCACGAAGGAGGCCAAAAATAAATGCTTTAAAACCAGAACTCAAAATAACTGCTTTATAATGTGTATTTAATCACACAAGGTAAACCTCTAAAGGAGGTGGAGCCTATAAAGTGAAATGTAACGTCAAACATAGGGGGATAAGTACTTAAAGGAGTGCCCCAGAGAACCACTGTCCTACAGTATATGAAGTGACATGACGAGTAAATGAAGTATTTGACTGACCGGAGTGTCCACCATGTTGGGCTTGCTGTTTCTCAAGGTCTTGACTGCGTGGAACACATCAACCACACTTTGTCTCTTGGCCATTTCACACACGATGCTGCAGGCACAGAAAACTCCACTCCGCCCTCCGCCATTTCTGAAAAAGAAGAAGACCATGGTTAACGCTGAACCATCGAGTCACAGTGATGCTGAGCCTATTATCCGATAGAATCTCATTATATTATAGAATAAACATGGTCAAATAAAGCACAGAGCAGGGTTTGCACACTGGAAATTACTATTGCAATACTGGAAAATTAGTGTCGGCTAAGATTTTATTTCTATTGAGTAGCCTGAATCTTTAGTTAGTCCATAAATAGGCATTGATAGTGATATTAAACACATTTCTCCCATATTTTAGACAGATATAATCCAATAGGACAACATGGCTAGCAGTGCCATGTGTTGTCTGTTTAACACAGAGTTTACTGGGTCATGAATCTCTGGAAAACAACATGAAATATAACTTGCACTCACAGACAGTGCACGATGGTCCTGCCCTCTCCCTCCTCTCCCTCGCGCTGCCACTGGTCCACTTGCAGAATCAGTTTGAGGAAAGAGCGCTTGGAGGCGGGGACTTCTCTATGCCCCGCCCACCCCAGATACTGGAACTGACGGACCATCAGATATCCTTCCTGAGGCTACGAAAACAAAAATACAAAATGCAAAATAATCAAAGCTGTTTTCCAAGGTTGAGTGTAAAAATGCTGTACTTACTCTGGTGAGGTTGCAAACTCTGAAGAGCCGGCTAATGACGTCGCAATCCATGGAGCAGGACATACATTCTACCTGGACAGGGCCGTAGCGCAGCATGCCCTCCTCTGGCCAGTACTGAGGACATCCCTGAGGACAAATACTTGGAGTTAGTACAATATGGAGAGTATTTTAAGAAAGTGTACAATTGCGCTCGCATTTACCTGTGCCAAGTCAATCTCATTCAACATGACAAGACTGGTGCATCCATAGTCGTAGACCAGACGCCAGAAGTCTTTGACAGAGTTGGGCAAAGGATGCTGCGTAACTATGAAGGCAGCAGGTTGTCTGTAGCTCTGCAAACAAAAACAACATTTACATTTTCCTGGCTGAGAAAGAAAATTGTGATTTCCATCATAATTTGTGATGCAGTTTTGTTTTTTTAATTTCCCATTCTCAAACATACATTGAGGGCATGGTGGGGCGGGGTGGCAACATGATCGTGCAGAGAACCTTCAGGAACATGCGTCACAATGACAGATCCACTGGGCATATGAACATGTGTAGAGCTGCACCATAAATCCAGCACTCACACTTTTTTATATGCATTTTACACAATAAATACACACACATTATGAATGAAAGACGGTGTTGTAATTTCGGTGAAGCTCTACACCACAGACACAGGGTCAACTTAGATGGGTCGGTCAGTTTTATGTTCAGGTGATGCTGTAATGACACATGACTCAGCTCTTCCTCACTAAAGACTGAACATAAAGCTGGTCACTAAATGAGCAAGGGCAGACAGATGGGGGTGGAGCTAGTTTAAACCAAGGGTCATTGCAGAGGTCAAAGGTGCACAGGTACAGAGGGGATGACATATTTGTACAAATGAACCTGGAAGCATAAAGAACTGAAGCCATGAAACAAATCCAGTATTGGAAATTCAAAGTGAAATCTCATTACCTGGAACTCTTCTGACAGCTTGTTTAGAGAGAGGCCAAAAATAAGTTTAACTAAGCCTTAGATTGAAAGATACCCCTTACATTTCTCACCCGGGAGATTCAAAATGAAGCTTTAAAATATTTGACAACATGCATTACATTAGTTAATGAAACCTTTGGAAAAGATCTACAGCCCCCCCTCTTTGGTTATTGTTTTGGCGACCTACACCACACTGTCACTTTACCTTCCCTTTAATTTTTTGAGTCAATGACACATGGGCAACACATTCACTGTCTCATGTTGCCAGTGTAAAACAAAAACACAAGTTTGGTGGCCAGAGAAGCTAGCGGTCTTTTCAGAACCTGGATTTGTCTCTAGCCTTCTGCTTGAACCACAAACACAGCATCACACAAACAGGAATGGGAGTCCGTGTGGAGTGTGAGTGCATGCTCTTTGTAACCTCTAATCCTCTAAACATGGGATCTTTTGTACTTTAGTGTAATTATGCATTTATTATTTATGTATTTATGTGTTGAAAGCGACATGCTTTTTTACAAAGGTATGTTCCCATTTTTTCTGTCCACTCTAAATGTATTGAAAATAAGCCCTGCACTGTAGCTGAGTATGACTTACATCCATCAGAGCGGCATTGATGTAGTTGCTGCTCTCTCCGTCTATAGTAATCAGGAAAGGCAGGCATCGGTCTGGAGGGAGGCCATCCATAAACCGGTTCTTGTCTTGGTTTCTAGGCAACAAAGCGATGCTGCAGTCTTCAGGCTGTGGCTGCGGAGTCACCGAGTTTAAAGTCTGGAAGATGAAAGGTTTTTTAGATTATTATATCATACAATAGAGTGATTTTGTAAGTAACAGAAACAAAAGGCTACAATAGTAAGTCTTATTGCAGGAGCCTATTTTCCACTTGATTATGCTCCAATAGAAAAAGAAAAGATAAAATAAAAAGAGTGACACTTACCTGAAACTCATCCTTTAAATGTGAGGAGTTTGTTTGGGAGTCGATGCGGATGAGCTCATAAAACGCAGCTTTGAACTCGCACACTGGTATGGCTGTCTCTCCACACAGACAGGCCTCTAGTATGGCATCATGGATGAATATGTACTGCTCCTGTACACACAATCAGACATATTCTATTGTACCAGAGGGAAACTAAACAGTCTGTTGATTCTTATAAAAGATAGAACTGCTTGAGGTGTTCCACTGATTACGCCGGCGTGATCATGACAACACACAACACCGTGAGTGAAGGGTGGAGGATGAGATGAAGTCATGACTGGCATCAAACACTCACATACAGCTTTAGTACATAAATAATATCAAATGCTGTAACCAACGAATTAAAACTGTGTTATTCATTAAATAAAGTGTTATCTTACCAAACTTAATCCAAATAAAGTGTAATCTCTATTCTATGCACATGAAGTAAAAAGTAGACGTTCTACCTAAATATTAAGTTTACACAATCTATTGAAGATTCCATGTGTAAATGAATAAATATACATTTTAAAACAATGTTATATATATAAAGTCTGTTGCCAAACTGAACACTTGAAACTACTACATTTCTAATTAGTGGGCAATATATAGAAATTTAATGCATAATAATGTGAATGTTGTTTTTTATATTATTGATTAATCTTTATTTAATCAGGTAAGAGCCCATTGAGATCGAGACCTCTTATTCAAGGATTCCCTGGGGCAAAATGAAAAATATGACAGAACACAAGTGATAAAAACACTTAAAGATAAAGACACTTCAACAGAAGAATTCTCATTTTCTTTTTTAATCGCTCAAAAACCCTTAAGTGAGACCAGTTTTCCTCAACCTCAAGTTCACTTGAAGGGAGTTCCAAACTGGAGGAGCAGCAGGAAAACGCTCTCTTTCCCCAGTCAGTCCTCACACCCCAGGCCATAATGCTCTCTGTGTGAGGGCACACAAGTAGGAAGGTGAACATTTACATAATAGTGTTATAGACTAAAAACATGTGTGAACCTCCTGCACTCAAAGAAGGCCGTCCAGCCTCGACATAGAGTTCACAGTGATGGGTGAGCCAGTCAAAACCTGGTGTGAACCTCAAAGCACAGTGAGGTACAGTATCCAGGGATTTTGCAGTTGCATTTATTTAGTTTTGAAGATGCAAATTTGTAATATTGAGTATACCGTTTTATAGAAGAAATGTTTCAAAGAGACTAGTGAAAAATTAAAATAAAAGAATATTTTCTTTGAAACTTTCAAATAAGTGTATACGGTAAAATTTCTGAAATGTCTGCACTTTTGTGACTCATTTGACAGACATTTCACATTTGTCTGATAATTAAACCTCAGCTAATGCATTCAAAGAACACATTTGTGTTGGATTGATGTAATATCGTCTGATGTCTATGTTTATTGGGATACTCCCAAAAAATATAGAGATTTTTGTCAATATTGCCCACAACTACATAAATCTTCAAACCTTTCCTTTGTACATGTTTTTCTGATTGGTTCATGATTTTTTTCTACTTGAACAATGCTGCCCTCTGGTGCTAAAACACACAAACTACCATCGATTGCAGCAGGTTTCCAAATTTCTCATGACACTCCAAGCACCCATGAGTGAAGGCATCTCCTGTTGAACACTTGTAAACACTTTGGATGTGGATGAGAATGGAGGATGGGTAATGCAGTCACCTCAGTCTGTACCATGTTGATCCTCCGAGAGCGCAGGGCTTTGACACAGTTGTAGATGTCCACCACTCCTTCTCGCTCCGCCATATCCAGCATTATGTCGATCACGATGAAACAGCCTGTGCGCCCGGCCCCAGCACTGACAAAACATTACAAAAAGATTAGGCTTTGATCGATCAAAAGCTTCTTCTTCACAGTACTGTAGGTGTAATAGGTGTTCCATACCTGCAGTGAACAACGATGGGCCCTGCAGAGGGAGGGTTAGATATCTTCACTCTGCGGATGAAGGAAAGTAGTCCCGTGGCGTGGTATGGGACGCCGTGATCGGGCCAGCCGGTGAAGTGGAACTGCTTGACTTCGCGCACTTCATTAGACCCACGCTAGAAAACCCAAGGGTAACTTTAATTTAACTGCACGGATTATATGGTTTTGGAGATACTTGAGTATTCAGACTACTTTCTCACCCTCTCCAGAGTAAATGTACGAACGACGTATTCAGCAAGAGGCTCGACTTCCACAAATGTCACTTTAAAATCTCCATAAACCTCTGCATCATCTGGCCAGTACTTGTAGCACTTAACCTGTTTAAAATAAAAGCATGCGTAAGCATAAAGGGGAAAAAGGGAACATTCTATTCCATTATTCAATTATTTAAAAAACAAAACAAACTCATACCCTGCCGACCTCCACCAGATTGGTTACCATGACGATGCAGGCGGACTGTTCCTGCCACACCATCCTCCAGAAGTCATAAACCGTCTCGTGAACTGGACCTGTATGAAAAATGCATCAGTGAGTAAAGTTATTATTTGAATATATTAATACAAAGGCGTCTTGTTTCGTTCTCTCACCCTGAGTGGCAATATAGTGGCTTGGTCTCTGATAACCCTGAAACGCAGCAAGAGGAATAATGAAGTCAATGCAAATAATAATCCATCCATCCATCCATTTTCTACCGCTTGGTCCCTTTCGGGGTCGCGGGTGACTGGAGCCTATCCCAGTGACTTCGGGCCTTAGGCGGGGTACACCCTGGACAGTGGCCAACTTGTCGCAGGCAAATAATAATATTAATAAAAAAAGATTCAGAAGTTAAAATTTCACTACAAAAATAAAATAAAAATGTGCATTATGTAACTTTTCTGGTGTCTGCCACCATAGAGATTAGATTATTAGTTTGTCTGGATTGTATTGAACATTTATATCCTGCGTTCATTAAATTACAGCTGTTTTTATTTCTCAAATATACCTTGAAAAACTTATATTTAAAAGTGAGCGGGGTCACATCTCCACAGATGAGACCAGTAACTTGACCTAATGGTGTCACCCACACCCTTGAGATCGATGCTTTGTGCTGCTTTCCAGTTGTTGAGTTCTGACATGTGAAATTAACACTAGAATACTGTCACATCACGGAATCCCAACTTGTAAACCGAGTTTATCTGAGTTAGACATCCAACATGGCTGCTCCCTGCGTTTGAATAACATTTTACATTCAACTGTTAAAACATTGACCGTACTTCTGTTATTTGCTCTTTAGTTCTTCTCTACTGCCCCCTGCTGTCATGCATTGTTGTGTTCATGTGGTTAATGTTGTTAACGTTGTTAATGTTTACACAGCGCTAATGACAAAAGCAGAAATTGACATTCAGATGTTGATTTATAACTTTAAGTTGTAATAACACTGTGCAAGGTTGATAAATTAACTTAATTGGATCCATGTTTTGGTTGATTTTAGCATCTTCTTGGGTTTCATTGTTTGTTACAGTCCATCACTGTTAGGTATTGCCTGAGTTCCAACCTCTGAGGACAACTGGAAAGCAGCATTGATTCCCTACTATGGAACATTACAGGCAAGCAATGCAAGCTCCATGGAGACAAGTAGGGAGCGGGCCCTTCACCAGAATGTTACGCAGTGCAGCTTTAAACATCTGTATGGATTTGAGTCGCATTTCAGGTTTTTATGAAATGTAAGTATCACCATACTGTAGTGTTATCATACTGTAATCTACTAAGAACTAGAGAATCTGGACCAAAAAAACTCTTAAACTTGCTCTCTTATAATTTGATGGGATATTCATAGACGTATTCCATTCTCAAAAAGCCCTGTTCAGCACTATATACGAGTAGTGCTTTAAAGCGGTTGAAGCAGACAGTGACAGACAGAGAGATGGACAGGTGTATGTTAGGGATGTGGGGCCGCGGTGCGTTCAAAGGCGCGAGGGAAAAGAGTGATACTTACATCCCTGTACAGCCAAATCTACAGGCCAAGGCACAGGCAGAAAGAACGTGTGTAAAGAAGGAAAGAGAGCACAACAATGTCAGTGAGAGTCAATCAGAAAAAGGAAAAAAAAAGATAAAGTTGTATTGATATAATGGAAATTTGAACAGCACATGCAAAAAAAAAAGAACTTGAAATTAGAGAAAGCAGATTGGACGCTTCTTGATGTTTTTCTGATCAGTTGTTAAGCATGAGGGCGATTCAGTGGCTCTACATACAGATACTACATACATACATACTATATACACACACTAAAACTATTTTGAGGAAAATTATGTACATTTTACCCCGTGTGCTTTAAATAGTAGAACTTTTCTCAGGTTGACTTTCTTTATCAAGTAACTGTTTAAAATCATACCTTGCTTGAGTAGTTTTTTTCAAAATAAATTGACCATTATATTGTAACTTAAACATCAAGAAGTGTCATTGAATGCTCGTGAATGATAACTTGAAATGATTTTCTGAAGCAAGCAACACATAAAGTGATGGTAAATAAAATGTATAAAGCAGGGAAATAAGTAGAAACTATGAAATAGCACAAAGTGAAAGACATGCAGATGGTTTGTGTTTCGATGTCAAGATGAGATGGAAACCCCTAATGGTGATTATGACTAAACTATATAAGCATAAATGTGTTGTATATCTCTATAATCTGCCTGACCTATTATACTGTATTGGATCATCAAATCGATTCATTGGGATGTGTAAATATTTGTATTCATATTAATTTTTCTTAGTATTGTTAATTCTGTTAGCGTGGTTGTTTAATCTCACTTCCGGTCGAGAGAGAACTCCGTTCACTTAAGTGGACAATGGAGGAAAAGCCGCTAAAATATGCTATAAAGTAGATTGATTTGTGTAAAATGTCTAGTCTACTTTTTAGTCTGTGTAGAACTTAATTTTCTCTCGTGGTCGAGCAATAATATAACTGGGAGAAGGAATACGACGCCCAGTTGGACTTCTGGAATAAAGTAAAAAGTGTTTAGCCGTATAGAATTATAATGCAAACCAAATCACATTTTTGCCATGTTTAAATATGAAAAAGTATTTTAAATTTTTCTTTTTTTCCTTTTTAATTATTCAGAAAGCCCAGTTTTGTTGAATTGCTGAGTTGTTCTGGCATACCAGAAGAACTTTTTTTTTTTAATTTTTTCTACAAATGCACAACTACCTCCAGCATCATAACCTTGGTGTGAGACAGACCTGATATAAAGGGCTGGACACCACTGGTCTAACTTGTTACAGAAAAAAAAATAGGCATACAAAAACTGTCAAATGGATGACTGCAAGACATATGGATGTGAACACTTGTTTAACGTAAAAAAAATTAGAACATATGAAGATGAGCTCGATGCATTCCATGGTCTTTGATTGGTGGGATGAATTAATGTGACGCAATAAAGGTATAGAGGCCGGACATACGAGCGAGGGAGTGTGGTTTCTCTGGTTTCGTTGGGAGCCAATAGTAGCATTCGATGCGTTTCCACTTACATCGATGTAGTTGGCGTTGATGTAGTCGGAGGAAGGGTCATCTTCTATGGGCTGGAGAATAACCCTAGAGTGGTCATCTGTAAAGAGACAAAAACAGTGTGGGTTTAAGAGGCCAAAGCAACAGCATTTAAAAACTATGGAGGGTGAACAACAATGCATATCAGTCTATTCATGTTGAAGCGACACTTACAGGCTATGATATTGCCGTAGCGGTTCTTGGTGCGGTTCTGATCCTTCTTGGCCACATCCCAGGTGGCGGATTGACCCTCAAAGAAACTCTGCATCACCAACAGTAGAGATAAATGACAAAATAATGATTACAAGGCAAAAGTTACGACCATAAAAGTTGAAGTGCGAGAGCTGCAGCACTGTTATGGTTAATAAGGTGGAAAATGGAACATTTTATTAAGGGCAATTTGAGGCTTTGGATTTGTGTCCAGACATTGATAACTTCAGCATATATTAGCAGTAAGTATTTCAAGGGTTGGACATAGACATAACTCCCATTGTGCATTTACAGACCTTTTAACCACAATAATTACATACACTAGACACATTCACCCTGGTGAGATGAAGTGTCTTGCTTCAGGGCACAATGTCCGAATGCGCTGATAGTAATGAGAGAATATAACCATTACAAGCCTCATACATGTCACACTGCTGTGTGTTTGGATTGTGTATAAATAATGAACCTTGCATCATCATCAACACAATCAAGATTTTATTTTGGATCTGCCCAATGAAAATACAGTTCAATTAATACAGAATGTGTGGCTCTTTTCTGACATTGTAAAATCCAACAAGTCAAGAAAAATGAAACACCACTTGAATATTATAACACTGAGAAATGTAAAAGGAAATATTCTGCATTTTCCAAACAAAAATATATTGAAAAGAGTAAACTCGGACATACTACTGTGATGTTTTCATGCTTATCTTGACTTGCATTCTGGAGACTGACGCAAACCTTCACCATAATGCCTATGAGCCTAACCTTAATTAACATATCATATCATATAACATATCTTAATTTTTAAACTATGTGGTTGATCTAATATTGAAGGATATATCTCCTCGGGACCTAGAGTGCTGGTCCCTATGACGTGTGCCCAGCTACAGTACTGTTCCTACCTCGTACTCCTCCTTGAAGCCGTAGCTGTCGGACGTCTTCATGAGGTTGATGTGCTGCAGCAGGTCGGCGACCCTGATGGCGGGGTGCAGCTGACCCGTCTGGTAGGGCGACTCTGTGCCCTCGCAGTGGTATCGCGGCACGTCCAGGAGCCTGCTGTTCTCCGCTGCCGAGGCCGTGTGGTTCTCATCTGAAAGTAAAGCAGCAGATTATAGAGCTTGACTTTTTGTATATTTGTCATACGGAAATTACTTTAACTCGGATTGCAGACATGTGCAATAAAAATAGTAGAGCTGTCAAATTGAAAAGATTTTTCCCCCTTTAACATGACAATTCATTGACATGGTCTCTACTCACCAGTTATTGGAACTACAAGTCAAAGCAGCAGAAAAGGAAAAGAGTAACAAAGTTAGTGCGATTAAAGACTATTAGAAAGAGTAAATACTGTAGATGGGTGACCAGAAAGCATTAAAATGGCCACTAAAATGGAATGTATAAAGATCGACAACACAGGGGCAAGGATAAGGAACGATACGATATACAATGCCAAGAACAGATGAGAATGATCAGTGATGCATGTGCATGATGTGTCTAGTGGGCTTCAGCTTCCTATTTTATGCAACATTTTGAGGACTTTTCTCCATTCATGAGATGTATGTTTTTATTAGTAAATTGCTATCACAATAGTCTTAATTTTTCATAATTCTGAAACCCATAGATAGTATTTTATGTAGTCAATAAAGCATTGGTCTGCAAATGGTTGGCAAGAACCCACAGTTAAACTGTTTATATGCTCAACTTGTAATAACACACTTTGTCTTGACCAGGAGATCAACATAAATATTCATCATCATAATAACAAAGGCTTCAGTTCTGACTTAAAGTCGTAAATGGTCAGAGAAGTATAACAGTTTTGCTAACCACCTAATTTCCCTTCAGCACCATTAGTAAAGTGACTCATTCTTCAAACTAAACCGTGCTCTACGGACGTGTTAGCTCATTACGGACTTATAGCCTCGTCAGGCCAATTAACAGCAAAGTTGACCCGACACTGAATATAAATTTGCGACTTCCTGGAACTCCTTGAAGCCCCGTGATATGATTGGCTGAGACAGACTTTAGCTGCTGCCTTCACTCCGAATTAAAAAAACACAGCCCAGTTAATTAGCACAGTTTGGTGGCACCGTGCATTGCGAGGGCCTTTGGGGTACGATGGAGCTTTGCATCTCAGCCGCACTGTCAACACAAGACTAAACTAAAGATAAACACATCCAAAGTTGGGACAATATGCGGCTTGGCACTGCGTTCACACTTCACACGGCACTAGCACCAAACCAGGACGACAAACAAGCCTAAAGGAAGAAGATGGGAGATACTAGCACAGACTTCCAAGCAGAAAAACACTGCATTTCTGCCAAGGTCTCCAGGCTGTAAGATGTGCCCGTCATTTCTAAGTCAGAGTGTTTTGTAATTTGCGAAGCCATTTTTTCCCCCCCAACTGACAAATTGTCAGTCCCCTCTTAAGTGCTACGTGTGTCGTTTCTGGAGAGGCGATGGCAAGGCTTAAAACAATGGCAAGCTGTGGAATAATGAGGCCTCAGAGGGAGTGCAATGGTAATTACTGTGAATATCAATAGTGATTCACTGGGAACATGAAATATCGGGGATGACATGAGTCTGGCAAGTTTGACAATGTGTAGTTAGAGCTACATTTAGAGTACAATTTTAACATTAATACGATATTGTGTACGATATTGATAATTTCATGAAAGCAATGGATTATAAATGTGTATGAACTGTATATAAGTAATTTCATCTAACTTTTAGAAGTAAGGCAATAAGAGAAATTACTTCGAACATTTTGATTATAGTATGGTATGCTTTTGTCTGTAGAGAGATAGTGTTCGTCTATACATTAACCAGGTTACAGGACTAATGCTAATTTAGACCTGTAGTCCCTCAGCAGGCTGGTGTAAATAGTGTAATAAAGATTAAATCTACATAGAAAAACATGACGACAAATTAATTCAGCAGAGGGTCACATATGGTTCATCTGTTTTTGCGTCTGGACAACCTTTATTCACATAATTCATTATGAGTATTTAAATTAAAATGGCTGCTTTGCTTGTGCCTGCAGGGCGACCACACCACTGGTCAGACAGAGGTGAAGGCCAGAGCCGGACTCAGTGGGACGCAATAATGAAGACTTTGACTGTGTTTGACATTTTAAGTGCAACAGTCACCACCAATTAAGGACAAACCAGGCAATATAACTACTGAGACAGTGAGACAATGGGACAGGCCCACGAGTACGGGGGGGGGGGGGGGGGGGGGGGGGGGGAGTGTGGAGATGGAGGGGTGGACTCTATGGGACACTGTGAAGCTCCATCCATGCTAAACATCTCACCTAACACCGCTGTGGGGACCAGGGGGTCGTTGGGCACTGTAGAAGGAAACACGGTGAGGAACTATGCACACTATTAAGCAATCTTAACAAAACTATAAGAAGCTGTGGAAGTTAAGGTCTGATTGATATCATAATAAAAATAAAATACAAGGTTACAAGTATGCAATGTATAACTGAGTTTACCATTATTGTGTCTCAAAAAGCAGTGTTATGAAGCATCTATGTAAAATGTAATGCAGTAAAAATAGTTTGAGGTACAGATGGTCACATATTTCAGGTAAGGTTCAAAACATTTTAGACATTTTTAATTGTATAAAACATTTCTGTAACTTGTTCTTCAATTTGTCTGTTCTCTCATTAGTTGTAACATCCAAATTTTACTTTGTGAAGCTGCATATTGATCTCTCCTAAACAATACTTGATATGAATTACAAAACAGTTCTTGGTTCATTTGTAAGCGCCAGAGACAAAGATCACCATTGAAAGTTATTAAACCTACATCTGTTGTTGTAGCTGTGGCTGTCCATAAAGGTCACAGCCATGGGGTCCTCTCCGTGGAGCGTGCTCTGGTCGGCATAGCTACGGTCCATCGCGTTCACCATGTGAGTCATTTCCTGCCGCGTCGTCCCGATGGCGTCTTTACGTTTTTTCGCCAGTTTCCTGTTTGGAGCAGAGACATAAAAGTTACACATTTATATCTCTTCGAAAATTAGCAAGCCCACTGACAAGTGCCTTACAACGAAGTTTTACGTAAGGCTGAGGACTGCAAGCCGTTATAGAAACTTTCAAGCCAGGAAAAATACCAAGCAAGGAGAGTAGAGGAGAAGTTTTCATGGTAATGGCAGCATATACCAGACTTAGAGAGGGCCGCTATAAGGACAGAATCATCTCACGTAAACCAGGGAAAAGTAGAGAAACATATGAGAAGCAATGGGGAGAGCACAACTAAAGGTAAGCATGAGTTTAAACCAAGCCACCACCATATAAACTGCTAAAACAACTACTACTATTTCATTTTGGTATCTTCATTTCATATGGTTGTCTTTTGCTCTTTATGGCATTACCCGCTCCAATAATACAGTCTGTGCCACGAGTATAGTCAATCTTTGTGGCTGAACGACAAAGCAAACAAGCTAAATCTAAAAAGACCTGCGTTGTACTTTTAGCATACATTGTTTTTTGAGCCAAAGCTTATGTTTTGATTTTAACGTTCTTATTTATCATGTTGAGTTGTTTTTCTAGCATCAGACAGGTGCCCGGTGAAGAAAAATCACGTCTGCAAAAGCAAGCGTCAAAGTATCGCTGTTTAAATGTTCTCTCTCGGTGCGCACGATCCATCAAATCCTAGGGCCATCACGGCGAAGGGATTAATACGTCAAGCATGACAGAGCGTGCAGGAGCGTCTGTACCCAGAGCCGTAGATACACATCAGTTTGAACAACATGACACTGGACACATCCCGCAGTGTTGTAGCTTGGAGTGCAACGACAGTACTGTGCTGAAGTCTGCTGCTGTTTTGAATTTGTACGCTTTAGGAACACGGCTGTAAACAAACAGAATGTCCATCAGTGTAAGGCAAAAACAGAGACGAGGCTTGTGGTGAACAATAAAGCTCAGGGACACGTGGCTCTGTGAATTGATCTATAATTTACTCACTTTTTACCATAACAAAGAAGCTACATAAATAATATTGCTTTGATTTTAGTGCATCGAAACGGTGCCTTGGATTCTCACCAAAAAGATCAATTCAGGCGTTTTATTGCATCCACAAGATTCATGTTGTCCAGCACTTGTTAGTTTAAAGCCATTTTTCACAATACCTAAACTTTGGCACAGTACTGTACTTGTTGTAAAACTGATACTATGAACAGCTCGGACTTCTTCCTGACGAACACACATTAAGCATGCTGTTTTTATTCAATATTTTACCTCCAGACTCCCAAACCACACCAACTCCACCTCTACGATGCATACAGGTCAGTGCGCAAACACTCGAGGAGCAGAACAGGTTTAGCTAAATGATCACAAAGATAAGTGCGCTTTTTCACCACTTGCTGATGCAAATTTATTTAAGATGTAGTATACACATTGTAAAGAATTCTGAGTCAAAATGGGAATTACGTCCATTAAATCCATTCTATAATTAATTTATTGAATGTATTATGTATTTAATAGGGACAGATACAACAGACACAGCATAACAGTACTCTGATGCAGGTATCACCGTGTTTATAGCATGGCTAATTCAGAACACCAGTCCCTAGAAGGGCTTTGAATAGAGGCGATTTCACTAAACGCTACGATAAATGAAAGTAACAATATGATCTTACATAGTCTACGTCAACATTTATGTTATATGGTTTGACATTTTATAGAATCTTTTGAGGAATGTTGAATTTACCAATGCTTCCTTTTCGTACCAGCCAGCGAGAAACGAAGAAGAAATACTCAAAAGCAGAATATCCCATTAGACCTTTGTTAAAAACTAGCAAAGCCAAAGAAGCCGCCATGTTTGTTCAACAGAAGTTAGGCCCTCGGCAGAGAAGCACTGAGCCGGTCAGGATCATGATACCTGTGAGGTGATGGGCGAAGGATGGTCACATGACTACATGCACACAAAGAGCTACATTTCACAAGTGCAGCATCCTTTTTTCAAATAACACCTCAGGTTTATTGGAGTTAGCTTCAGAGCAACTTTGGAGCATGTAGAGGGCACCAGGGAGAGGTCCATTCACTTTCAAGTTCATACAAGACATTACCAGCATTATGGGGTCAAATGGAAAGTTAACACTTCAAATATAAAGTTTTATGATGGTCCTAAACAGTCCAAAGTGAATTGACCTCTGTCCTGGCAAGGCGTCAATGAAGATGGCTTTGACTGGTTGATCAGCTGAAAATGTGTTTTTCTTGAAAAAAGTATACTGCATCTTTAAAAGAAAAAAACAACAACTAAGCCACTAAGTCGCCCAATAGGTAACAGCAGCTGACCGTTGGTTAGTAGTTTACTTACAGGTAATAAGAGTATGAATAGTAGGTCCTCCTGGGGTTGTGAGCCAATCAGAAAGCAAAGAATGAGACACAAGGGTCATGAATATGCAAATAAGGACAAAACCTGCTGTCCTGTTCCAACCAGCATCCACAGAAACAGAAATAAAACCACTTTGAAGGCTTCCACTATAGCCTAAGGCTCATGCACGGCTTCAAATACAAACTAGGGGCTCGTTTTGAAACTATTGCTCAAATAAAAAATTGATTTTCGCTTCCACATGCGGTGTTTGGATGGCTAAACACTATTCACAAATCATGCACTGCAACAGCTGCCCTGGCTGACTTGTGTTCCTACATTCACCTGTCTATCCTATAACTCTGTAACAGCTTTCAGTAAAGAGCTAGCACGATGCTAGAATCATGTCCCACCATTTAAAGATGCAGTATTGTTCAAAGCTGAAAAAGGATCAATGGGATAATGATGATTGATCTCCCCAGAAACTACCGTCAACTCCACTTATGCCAAATATCAATGCTGCAAATACTTGCTGTTTTTACTTCTTTTATTATCTATTTATACTAAATATGAGAAATACACAAATTATTGGGAATTGAAATATGATGCACCTTTGCAACAAAACATTATGCCCTTATTATACAATCAAGAAATTAAGCTAATTGTAATTTTGAATAGATGCTTTGTAATTATATGATATTGATTCACATGTGTTGACATTTTGCCGTGAATGTTCTGTCTTCTACAGAGAGCAATCTTTATGTGTATTTATTTTATTCTGTTTCTTACACTGGGTGGCCTGGCTGATGCAATGTAATTGTATACAGACTTGGGACTGGCACTATGTCTGGTGGTCCCTGGTGATCAGTGGTGGTACAATTTAAGCCCACATCCTTTTAGCCATAACCTAAATATAACATAATTACTCTTTCACTCTTTCAAACAACTGCCCCTCCTGAAGTCATTACAGTGAAGTGTAAAAAAGAGATTCCTTTAGTTCATTACAGAGTTCACTTTCTGATTGTTTTGGATGTGCCAAACATCATCTTGATTACCTCTAATGAGAGCAAGGGCTGGGTTTTTCTAAAGCCTGAGGCCAGACGAAATGTTTGGGGGAAATTAAACTTCTCTTTTCTAAAGCTAATATCAATAAAAGATTATCCATATTGCATGTTTATGTGCAATAACACAAATACACAAATATAGATAGTGTTATGTCTTTACATTTTCAATAATATTTAATGGTAACTATAAAATTGTGGAGGCTGTTCTGATACAGTGTCACCACATGGGGGAGCCCTGAACCTAATAAAAGCCGACTATGAGAGCTGCTATGACTCTCGACTCTTTACACTTGCACTGTTTTTGAGCAAACATGTTATGCTTACACATTTGTATATATTTATTTAAATTTTCTATTAAAGGTTTCAAAAGTACACCGTCTAGGATCGACTGAGGCTAGTATATCATTTTGTAAGGTTGTGTATACAATTGTTTCCATGGGGAGATCAACATTGATGGTGGATGGATGGAAGATGGTTTTACACTAAAGCGAGGACCGCACTGCCACACAACAATAGGATGAGTTTAATTTTTTAATCCATGGGTGTGTTGCTACTGTCAGTGCACACATCAAGCGCTGCTGTAAATATTTCAACATTATGATTTTGACGATATTGTCAAGGTAAAAGATGCCGTGGTTGACTGTCTCTCACCTCTTCTTGACGAGGAGGATGGCCACCAGCACTAACAGGATGAAGACCAGGACTCCAGCGCTTATTCCTGCTATTTTCACCACACGGTCGGCTCGTTTCTCAGGGTCTGGAATGACTTCTGGCTCCTCTGTTGCACCTAGAAGCAATACAATTCAATAATTTTTAAACTTTTTAGTATTTCAACCCATCCAATAACAATGTTACAATAACGGCATATTTCTACATACTATTTGTGTAAGTTGGAAGTGAAATATCTGCATTTGCAAATCAAAAACAATCAACTGACCACTGAAATCTGGTGATTCAATGGGCAAAGGCTCATTTTGTATCAATAATAAACTTAAATATTGCATATAAGACCCCCCTCGGAAACACAGTGCTCTAGTTTCATAGACTTCATATTGACTGGAAGCCTGCTACCCAAATAAAGCTGAATGTTGGCACAGTTTGACTATTTACAAATCCTTCTGTGACTTCAGGCAGCACAATGATGCCACCTAACAGCTTTGGGGGGTTCTCGGATGGTTTCTCAACAAAATGCCCTGGAAACAGTCAAGTGGTGCAGGTGATAAGGAAACAGGCGGTATTTAAAAGGAGACTCTAATGATGTGATTAAGAGCAGAGTTAGGTAAGGCTGCACAGACAGAGGCTGACACATACGTCATGGTAATATGCATTTATAATGTAATTATAGCTCAAGCTCTGACAAGCCTCATTAGAAAAGGGTTTATTAGTAATATGCCTGGTGTAATGACAGATCCTGATATATTATCACTGTCATTACCAAGAACACTTCAAACATATACAAATATTACGGGTTCATTTTGGGATGTATACATTTTGATATAATTAGAGAATTTATGTTTAATGATGTTCTAAAATCCTTATGATGTGGGGCCTAAACTTGGCCATGGTGCGATGCCCGCTTGAGAAACCATATCGTCATAACATTAAAAAGTGACATTTTATTATTAAGTAATCATTTTCTATGATCTATACAACTAAATGCGGATAAATGTGTGTAGTTTTTTTTTTTTTTTTCCTGCAGCAGATGGAGCGTTCAAAACATGTACAAATGTCTATCTATGGCTTTGTCATGGTGTGAGCTGATACAACTCCACTACTAAAGATGTTATGACATTGAAAAAGAAAACAGAGCTAATAAATATTATAGTGTATTTATGTAAAGCACTTTTCGACCTTCAAAGCAATAGACACTGTAGGTGAAGGGTCTTGCCTAAGGACACAACTACATTTCCTCTAGCGCCCACTGTGGCACCTGGTGTTCTAACAGTCTCCCATCCAAGTACTAACCAGGCCTGTGCAGCTTAACTTCTGAGGGTTGACGAGATCAGGCATTGGCAAACAGGTATGGCCTAATTCTTTTGGCTTCAGAAATGTCAGCTTGCATGTTATCATTTTCCGTGTACCTGGACCACCTGCAACTTCATTTACACTAAATTGATTTAGTTTTTGTTTTTTTTTCTTCCCCCCATCGCTTTAACACACTTCTCCAATCAAAACTGACATTTGCAAAACAGATCACAAAACTCCAAAACTGAACAGGCCTGTGATATATGAAAAACAAAGTGAATTTATGAAGAATGTTTCAAATTATATGATGCTACAGCCCTTGTTCAGAGAAATGTTTGAATAAAAGGATCAAACTAAACCAAGTATGTCGGTGTAATCCCTCATTCGTCCAGGCGTGTTCCATAGTAGAAAAAAGCTTCAGTTGTAGTCATCTGGACTCAGTTAGAAAAAATAGACGTTTCGACTCTCATCCAAGAGTCATTGTCAATAAAAGAATTTAGGTCGAGAACTCCGATATTAATACTGTTCTGTGGTAAGACCCGCCCATTGGGCGGAGCCTTTCTGAAGTAGAAAGAGTTGTTTGTTTCAACAGAAACTCCCCCCTTGTATCTACCGAGCTAGCCTATTCAGAATTTTAATGGGCTATTAGAATCCTCATTGTCTTTGTGAGACCCTGGCTCAACCACCCTGAGTACCTGATTAGCATCTAAATGTCCTGGTCCTGGTCTTCTACCTTTCCAGGGGTTCAGTATACCATTATAGATACCAGGGAGATTGAATCTTAGCCCTCCATTTCTGTTTAAAGAAGGTCTTTCTTTTTTAACAAAAATAGCTTCCTTGACTCCTCTTTCAAACCATCTTTTCTCCCTGCTTAAAACCTTCACCTCACCGTCTTCAAACGAGTGATTAGAGGCTTCAAGATGGAGATGCACGGCGCTCTGTGGTCCTGAACTTGTATTTCTTCTGTGCTGATAGAGCCTCTTGTGTAGAGGCTGTTTAGTCTCACCTATGTACCGTCCTTTACAGCTTTCTTCACTGCATTGGATCGAATAAACTACATTGCTCTGTTTTTGAGTCGGCAACTTGTCCTTAGGGTGAACCAGTTTTTGTCTTAAAGTGTTTCCTGGTTTAAAATAAACAGGGACTTCGTGTTGTCTAAAAATTCTCTGCAGTTTTTCCGACAGGCCAGACACATAAGGGATAGAAACACCCTTCCTTCTCTGTTCAGTTTCCCTTTTGTCCTGCTTCTTGGTTCTCTTCACTCTGTTGAGAGCCCAAGCGGGGTAACCACAGGCTGAGAGGGCATTTCGGACATGTTTTTCCTCTTTCTTCTTGCCATCTGAGCTGGTGGGCACACCTTGAGCTCTGTGTTGTAAGGTTCTGATCACTCCCAGCTTGTGCTGTAGTGGGTGGTTGGAACCAAAGAGCAGATACTGGTCCGTGTGTGTAGGTTTCCTATACACTTCTATTTGGAGTTTCCCGTCCTCTCCTCTGATCGTGGAACAATCAAGAAAGGCCAAGCGATTCTCCTTAGCGTCTTCTCTTGTAAACCTGATATGTGGGTCCACAGCATTGATGTGATCAGAGAAGGTTTCCAGCTCTTGTTTCTTAATTGTTACAAAAGTATCATCGACATAGCGGAGCTACAGTTTTGGGGCTATGCCTGAGAATGAGGCCAGTGCCTTCTTCTCAAAGTGCTCCATGTACAGGTTGGCCACTATGGGAGAGACGGGCGAGCCCATGGCACAGCCATGAATCAGTCTGTAAAATTGTCAATTTTACAGACAGATTTGAGAAGAAGGCACTGGCCTCATTCTCAGGCATAGCCCCAAAACTGTAGCTCCGCTATGTCGATGATACTTTTGTAACAATTAAGAAACAAGAGCTGGAAACCTTCTCTGATCACATCAATGCTGTGGACCCACATATCAGGTTTACAAGAGAAGACGCTAAGGAGAATCGCTTGGCCTTTCTTGATTGTTCCACGATCAGAGGAGAGGACGGGAAACTCCAAATAGAAGTATATAGGAAACCTACACACACGGACCAGTATCTGCTCTTTGGTTCCAACCACCCACTACAGCACAAGCTGGGAGTGATCAGAACCTTACAACACAGAGCTCAAGGTGTGCCCACCAGCTCAGAGGGCAAGAAGAAAGAGGAAAAACATGTCCGAAATGCCCTCTCAGCCTGTGGTTACCCCGCTTGGGCTCTCAACAGAGTGAAGAGAACCAAGAAGCAGGACAAAAGGGAAACTGAACAGAGAAGGAAGGGTGTTTCTATCCCTTATGTGTCTGGCCTGTCGGAAAAACTGCAGAGAATTTTTAGACAACACGAAGTCCCTGTTTATTTTAAACCAGGAAACACTTTAAGACAAAAACTGGTTCATCCTAAGGACAAGTTGCCGACTCAAAAACAGAGCAATGTAGTTTATTCGATCCAATGCAGTGAAGAAAGCTGTAAAGAACGGTACATAGGTGAGACGAAACAGCCTCTACACAAGAGGCTCTATCAGCACAGAAGAAATACAAGTTCAGGACCACAGAGCGCCGTGCATCTCCATCTTGAAGCCTCTAATCGCTCGTTTGAAGACGGTGAGGTGAAGGTTTTAAGCAGGGAGAAAAGATGGTTTGAAAGAGGAGTCAAGGAAGCTATTTTTGTTAAAAAAGAAAGACCTTCTTTAAACAGAAATGGAGGGCTAAGATTCAATCTTCCTGGTATCTATAATGGTATACTGAACCCCTGGAAAGGTAGAAGACCAGGACCAGGACATTTAGATGCTAATCAGGTACTCAGGGTGGTTGAGCCAGGGTCTCACAAAGACAAAGAGGATTCTAATAGCCCATTAAAATTCTGAATAGGCTAGCTCGGTAGATACAAGGGGGGAGTTTCTGTTGAAACAAACAACTCCTTCTACTTCAGGAAGGCTCCGCCCAATGGGCGGGTCTTACCACAGAACAGTATTAATATCGGAGTTCTCGATCTAAATTCTTTTATTGACAATGACTCTTGGATGAGAGTCGAAACGTCTATTTTTTCTAACTGAGTCCAGATGACTACAACTGAAGCTTTTTTCTACTAACAAACTAAACCAAGTTGCAAAAACTGTGATAAAACAAAACTGTTTAAATGATGTTGATTTTCTGTCAACTCAGAGGTCCAAGACAGCGTTTATTTGACCAGCAAACAAATGCTACAACGCGGCATTTCTTGTTAGTTGTTAGAAAAAAACCATAATTATATTCTAAAGACAGGCAGACACATATCCAGTGCTTTTTCTAGTCTCTGGGTCAATAGCAGAACAAAAGTAATCATTCCTACACACTCCCAGTCTTCCCTTTCTGATTTAATTGGTCTTTCTCAGTGGAGCAGGACGAAGTAAATCAATTAGATGTCTTCGAGCTGTAACCACACAAACATTTGTAATAAGACTCCTTCAACAGTTCAATCGACTGCAAGTTTTCATATTGTTTTTCGGTTCATCCCTGGCACCACTCCACTGGTCTCAAAGGGGAATCGCTGCTGAAATGTGATTTGACTGGAGCTGCCCGGGACGTCTCTGCTCCAGTGTTGTTGAATATTACTTGAGCTCAAACTCATTTTGCTGCATGATGACTTCAGAGAATTGAGCAAAGTCGCATGATTTGGTCTGTTTTGGGATATAATTTGCCAACTCTATGCGCAAGAGTTTCTTGATGTAAAGTGGAAAGCTTAATGGTGAGATTGCGGGCATATTAAAGTAAAAAAAAGCATCTGTTTTTTTGCTCCTAATCTCTATAGCGATCATAGTTCATGCGCTGGCATAAGAACATTAGCCGGCATTACAATAATCTGAATAATCCAACAAGACCTACACAAAGCACTCTATTTTAGTTATTTAAAGATCAATTTACGTGTGTTTGAATAAGAAATCCATCCAGTCAATAATGACTTGAAGAAAACATAAAGCAATAGGGACGAAATTAAGATTTCTGCACAAATCTAAAAATAAAGCATTTTATTCATCGCAAGCCCAGAAGAAAATGCTGAATGCTGAGTTGACTGACATATCTGTCAGATCTTTCTTTGGACAGAGAAATGGACAGAAAAATGTCAAGAAAAGTTACTGCATTTAGTTTTAACACTAAGGTGGAACTCTAGCTTACAATAATATAAATTCCTTCTACTAGTCATTGTTAACATCTTCTTCCACTAGTTTATTCAACGTCTAGTTATTCAAACCTTCCCTTTGTGTTACCAAAACAATGTCCAAGGTTTCACCTGCTGCACTAATTGCGCATCAGACTGAAAAACATGACTAAAATGAGAAATGCAGCCCTGTAAAGTTCATGATTCATTAAAGGGGCACTTGATAGGTCACAAACTGATCTGCGTGCTCTGACAGATCGACAGAATGGAAAAACCCCACCTAAGTCATTGGCTTTTATCATTTAGTGTCAGGTTTTAACTATTGTCCTGCTGTTCTTCACAGTCAGTTCAGTCAAATCCACATGGGAGGCAGATAACAATAGTCGTCACAGCAAAAGGAGAAAAACAGTTAGTGAAAAGGGTTTGGACTTGACCTCATAATGCCGGCGGAAGCTCTTAATGTAAACCGCATTTGGGTCAGTTCACTAGCAGTCACAAGCCACAAGCCCCCGGGCACCAATGACGAGATACAATGGCGTGGATGACCTAATGGGACCGTCCTGTGCTGGAGGGAGGCAGAGTGCGTAACACGCCAAGGGGACGTGAAGAATGGGACTCAACTAAGAGCACTTTGTCCTATCGAGTACACGACAGAACAAAATAATAACACCAGAATCATCCAAAGATATCTTATAGAGCACTGACATTCTTTTAGTTTTAGACATTCCTCCAAGCAGCAACAAAAAACTGACTTTGTCAAAGTGGAAACGGTTGTTGCTTTGACTGTGCAGAGTTTAGCTATGTTGATCACTAATGACAGTTGTTGATTCAGACACTTCAACTCACAAAAACAATTCATTTCCTCAGCACACAGATGAAAAAAGGCGTGTGAGCGCAGCCTGCAGTGTTCCTGTTGTTTATAGACGGTTAGACTGTAGCAGCTCTTTTATATTCTAGATAAGATGGGAGAAAATGTCATAACTCACCATTGACTAACGCATTTGTGCCACTCACTGATAATATCCAGGCTGCACCGGCATGACCTCTGTACTTGAGGACAGTAGTGTTGGTCACATTAGACTAACAATAGATAAGGGCATAACTAGAGATGTATAGAAAAATATTTCAATCTTAGAATTTTGATTTGGATGTGTCTGAATCGTCTCTTATTAGAAAATGAATACAAACGTCTAGTGTACTATTCCAAACAAGGATCCAAACATTTTATGGGCCATTCACATTTTGTACGAGACTTGAACCTCAACCAAGACCTTTACCGGTACAATTTGACACATTTCTGAATCTTTGTTAAAATATCGCCCGAATTTTGTTATTGCGTAAAAAAAATGGATATGGAAGAGAGGGTAGACTTATTGTTATCATATTGTACCTAAAAATCTATTAAAAAATGCTTGACAACTACTTACTCTCACATTCATTAAAGAGCATTAAGATAATTATAAATGCATTATATATTTTAACTACCTTCTTTTTTGCAAGAACAAGACCTGATCTTTTTCCTCTAAGTCTGTTTAATTCACCCATGTTTTTTGACACGACAATAACCCAACCAGATTCCAACTGCCAGCCGCTGAAACGGCCGAAATGCCGCTGCACTCGTGTTAATGTATTTTGGTGTTTATCTGCGCTCTTACTGCGCTCGGCTCAACCTCTGAGCCCTCCGTGGCGTCTCTGAAAATCTTTTCCTGAAAACAGTGTGCTTCCCGGGCGCCTCTGCCTCAGTGTCTATGCGCCGCTGTTTGTGCACTTCACTGGTGGGATTAAAGCCACACCAGCTAAACCGGCTTGATAATCTCTCAGCATATGGCAGAAAGCGTGGAAACATGACATTTAGATGCTCTGTTGGTGCGCTACACAAACAACTGCATTCACTAATAGTTATTACATCAATTTCATACTTTGATTTGGCCTTTAGGAGCTGCCAGAGCAAAACATCTGCCTTTAGTTAGTTATCTTTTACACCTGGGTCTTGTTTATGTACCTGTCGTGTCTTGTTTTAGCACTGGCACGACATAGATTTATAATTTATGCTAAACACAAGCGAATGACATTGAGAAGATATGGACAATAAACAGTGGAAGCCCTAGTTTACTTAACCTATTGATCTGACTACAAAGTGACAGAGACGGTTGGTCTTTTCCTCGCACAGTGCATCGACTGTTTTGCCTTACAAGTAACGTGATTTAGTAATATCTAAATAATTAAAGGGGATAATACATTTGCACGTTGACAATTTGTTGACAGCTTCATTGAGAGGAAGTGAGACGGAGAGAATAAATTGGCTGCATTAAACTAATTGTACTAATGACAACTGCCGCGACAACATTTATTTTTTCTTTTATGAGTAATTAGCAAAGCGCTCACCGTCAAATGTCAATTGACCAAAGATAATTTGTTTACTCACCTTTAGTAGCTAGCCTCAGACACTGTGTTTTTGACTCCTGAAACAGAAAAGAGTGTAAATTATGAATTGTTTAACTTTAATGTTTAGTTAATCCAAATGTGTCTGGGAGGTTATTTATGTAAAATGTGTTGCTTTGTTTATGGATGTTTGATTACCCTTTCGGTGCTGCTCACGGCCTGAAAGTAAATGTTGTAGTTCTTTCTTGGAGCCAAAGGAGGATTCAAGAAACCCTAAAGTAAAAACAAGAATTTATGAGGATTCACAAATATTAATGACAATGGTTTTTGACTTGTAATTGGTAAACATGACAAATCTGTACAAACATTTTGAATTTGTTTTGCCACACACATTGCCTCCTATATTTGCTGGTTGAATTAATATTGTGACAGTGTATTTTGCTTATGTATTGTGTTTAGAGTGAGCCTTAAATTAATAATGGCCAGTTTGTCTGTTGATATCCAGTTCCATGCAATAGTTTTAAAGCAAAGCAAGCTAGCTTCATTTTGAATATCCCAGGACCCCAACAGAAAACTTAAGACTGACGCTGGTAATAATGTAAACATGGAAAACGGTGTAAAATCAGGTTTAATATTGTTTGATTCAATAGTTTATTATGTATTGTGTTGTACATTGTTTTCAAGTTTAAAATAGATTAAAAAAAACTGTCATATTTTTTTCAATTAAATCTTGAGATCATCTCGTAATCTCCAGCTCATGCTCCACACTTTGGGAACCACTGTTCAAAGCAATTCTAGCCTTGGGTTGTACCACTACCCAACAATTGGCTGCACATAATCTGTGATGTCATGATAAACTTGCCTGGTAGGTCTTGTTGTCCCCCACAGTAAATGGAAGGGGCTCGGGCAGGTTACTGGGTGACAGCTGAGCCGCGTAGTAGTACGGAGATCCACTGGTAGATGCACTGTGGTAGGACACTGGCACCTGGAAATACACGCTCATTTAGAACATACAGTGTTTGCGGGTATATTTAAAGTACAGCATTATGCATTAATGTGCATGTTAATTACCTCAAAGCAGTCTGAAGAAGCTTGTCGACGCGAGCGCTGTGGGTTCACTTCCTCAACCACAATCTGGTATGCACTGTAAAAGCAAATTAATTATAGAGTTGACTGAAACAACAGAAGTAGACATTAGCAAACAGAATACAGTGTGTTGTGAGACTTTAATATTTTAATTACTGAATATTGAGTTCAAAGCCTGTGCCACATAATAACGAGTACCATTTAGTCTAAAATAATGTTTTTTTTATTGCTTTGATTACCTGTTTAGATGAATGTGAATGAAAACGACTCAGAAAATGTGGCAGAATAAATGAACGCAGATGTGTATCTACCTTATTGGTGCTCCTTTCGCTTGCGCTGGCTTGAGCAACACTGTAATAGTTGTTGCTGTTTCGTTCAAAAAAGCCTCTGAACCATCATATTCCTCTAAAGTAGGAGCTGTAGAAAGATAATCAATATTTAAGGAACATTCATTTCAGAGGAACAAAAAGACATTATTTGAGGTCGTACCTGATATATTGGTGGTGACATTGAGCGTGGTGGCCGGTCCGAACCCTTTAGAGGTGGACGCTCTGATTGACAGCTGGTAGGTGACTCCAGGGTGGAGTTGGGAGAACAGGTGATGTGTCGCATTCGAGGGTAGAGACACTGTTATACCGAGGCGCTGGAGAGGAACTGAAGGGTCGAATGATCGCAGTCCACTGTAGGTAAGCTGTGTTTGAACAGAGAGAGACAAAATACTGGGTTAGCACTGTGAAAAAAGTCAATGTATGATCAATAATCAATATATAAAACTGTACCTCATATTGTATGATGATGCCATTGGGTTCTGTTGGTTCTTTCCATATCAGAAGAATCCGGTCCTCAAAGGGCGTGGCTTTTAAAGACTGACTGGGAACTGATCCTGGGACTGTTAATGAAGAGTTATACAATCAATTGTGGCTTACAAAATAATCTTGCACTATTTTTGTTCATGTAAAATGAAGCTGATATCTCTTCTATTTGACCAAAGAGAGAGTCTAGAAAGAGTTTTTAGAGGAAACTGGATGAAGTACGAGCAAATGATGACATCATGATTTGTTTAAGTTGATTAGCGTCACAAACTAATTAGAAAAAAAGATAACCAGTGCAAATACTTGTGTTGTCTGTTTTCACATTGCCAGGTTATTCCTTTGCTTTCAAATATTATATGTTGCAGTAGGTGAAAATTGTCTTGTCACTCACACTATTGAGGCAAAAGATGTGGCATGTGTCCAATTTTGAAATACATACCGTCCTCATCTGTTTGAATGATAGTCTCATCGCTTTCCTTGCGTCCCTCTGGGTTGGTCAAAATCATCTTCAGACTCACGTTGGTGTAGGGAGGCAAGTTTCCAACTACGTGTCTTGGCGCTGAAATAGAAAGAAATAATAAGCACTTAGGATAAGATAGAAAGCCTAGAGAAAAGTATCACAGGAGCAAAATGGTGCCCTCACCCTTGGGGTCCATGTCCAGGCAGTCGGCCTTGCTGCGGTTGTTGGCAGTCATGTAGTGGTAGCAGATGGTGACGTTGAAGGTGTGACAGCGCGTGATGTTGTAGCCCAAAGACTCCCAGTCGACGGCGATCAGACGAGACCGGGTCTCAGCGATCTTGAGCCGCTTTGGGGTCCGCATGGGTTCTGGAATAAAGAGGAGAAACAACATAATATGAGTGACTACAGTATGTTAAGAAGTGCAATTCATATTTTCTTTTTGATGATCATAATATATTAAAATCTACAGAAAGTTTCTTGCAATATTAGATTTTTTTCAAATGCTGATATTGTGTATTGTTTGAAACCCGAGGGAAAAAGCATCATTTACTGATTTATTCAATAAATGAACAGACTATGGCATTAATGTGCTGTGTATTGACAGAAGGGCCAACACACCTCGCTGAGTCAGCACTGTCCCTAAGTACAACAACACTATTTTATGAGCCTCTATTCCAGCTCCTTGATGCCATTAAGCCATTTGTAAAATGCAGTAACTCCTGCAAGGGACGCCTCTGATTTCTATCCTATGTGGAGTGAAGGCTGTTATTGTCAATATAATCTACCTCCTCTGCTTTCAGCCAGGGGCTTTAATTACCTTAACTGGCTCATTTAACCAGATCGATACGCCCCGAGATCCCCCTACATTTACACACGCATTCAACAGGCTTTTTGCAAATGGGCCGTAGTAAATCAGGAGTACATCAGACTAAACCAAGTCTAAATCAGGAATAGAACAAGCCAGCAGAGCTGCAAGATTAATGGCAATCAAATTAAAATTGCTTTACCAGTCATTATCATTGTTCATTCATAGGCATATTTCTGTAATTTTGTCAATTCTCCTGGACACATTTAAAATGTGAATTTTGAACAGAATCCTATTATTATTATTATTGAAATCAGTGGCGTGCAGTGATCATCAATAATATCTAAAATTACCGTGTGTCACAACTATATATATATCCAAATAAGCTTGTTTTCCCCTCACTTCTGCTGCTGAAGCTTGGCTGAGCTCACAATGTCTTTTACTGGCCGCTACAGGCCGCTGAGTAGAACTGTGCAGGAAGCATGGTTCTGCTTCTACCACAGCGGGGCAATCTGTGGCCGTGTTCAGAGGTCCGTTCATGCTCCGCTCTCTAACAGGAGCTTCTGGACATGCGCTCTGAAGACCACACAGCCTCAAACCCATGGATCTATGCCAAGCCACACTGAATAAACCTGTGTGGGAATCAGGGATGTTTGCTGGTTCTGCCCTAACTGAGCATGTGCGAGCAACAGCAGCACCAAGTTTCAACAAACGGACCTAAAACCTATCTTTTAGAGACAAGTCTGTGTTTGTAGCTAAGGCTCTGTTCATGTTTCCAATAATTAGATGTTAGTTAGATGTTAATAATTAGAAGTTAGAAATGCAGGCAGTAATTTAACAACATAGAGCACAAGTTTTGATATGTGAATATGGCGCAGGAGGATAGGGTTCAAAGTCCACCCATGCATTTTTCATTTTTTTTTTACTCTTCTATTATCCACTAAATATTAATGAGCACCCCAGGTCTGCTTGCCCATCCACAAAAGTATCCGCACGCCACTGATTGAAATAATCTCAAATGTAATCACAATCACAATACTGGTCAGAACAATCGCAATAACATATTTTCCCCCGAATTGTGCAGTCCTAAAAGGCAGAGGAACTAAATAAGGAACCAGGCTTTGTTGAAATAAAACCCATTAGTCCTATATTTAGCACTTTCACACAATCAAATTTGTGACACAATTGAATTTGGTGCAGTAATTTTAGTTTTTTACCCCTCTCCACTGACACAAAGTATGTAGCCACAGCTATCCTGGGGGAAACTGACAATTGGTGTCTATTGCTTCTCTAAAAATCACACTTTCATACATTGGCGGTGGTTGAAATGTCTTGCAGAGGACACAGGAACATGCACCAGTTGGATCACCCAAAGATCCTGACTGAACCAAACACTAGAATTTTGGATTGAGGGTACTACCGGTAATTTACAATCGAGTGGGCCTATAATAGGTTTAATCCAGGGTGACACCAGGACAATACTGATCGTACAGGTCTAAAGAAGTTAGGATTGTTTTCTTTTGTACACAACAGTGGGCCAAGTCTTGCAGCAGTTCTTATCCTCTCACTAAATTTCCCCTCAGAACGACATGTCAAGTATGTTTACCTTCTTCAGAATCCCCAGCCTCTGCCCGGCACTGTCTGACCACCTCACACAAAACAGCGAGGCCTTAAGCTCCTGTGGCAACTCATCTATCAAGACAAGCTGCCAACTGAAGAAAGATTTTATTCAATAATTCTTGATAGATATGAGCTATGTCTCCAGCGGACAGACAGACACCCAGAAAAGGTGCCGTAAGATGAGGAGATTGTGGTTCAAGAGTCAAAGAAATGGACAATGGACAGGGCAAGAAAACATTACATTTTAGGTTGCCATATTACTGAATTCTGCAAAGCTCACATTCTAAGTTTGATAAATATTGGACAAAACAACTGAACTTACAATGCAATAAACTATTACCTAATCAAAAACAGATAGACCACACAAGACTTATCGAAACTAAACCTGGACTTAGTTAAGTTTAACTCAAACATAACTATAACTTAACCAGCACTAGACCTTTCTATTAAGTAGGAAAAACGACCTAAACAAGACTTACTGGGACGAGGCCAGGAATTAGATTAAATTGGTCCAACTGCATCAACCAAGAATACAGTACAAAAATTCAACCATACTGTCATTGTTCCCACCTCAAAATGCCTGCCATTGTCTTGCAACGCCCCAAAAAACACACCAAACTATAATTAAAACTATCTTTGTGCTGTATTATAACCTAGAAAAGCAGCCGCTTGCCGCAACACCAGCCAGGGTCACATCACTTGTTGACTCTCCTTTTCTCCGTGTGTCCTCCCTGAAGTTTGATAATAATAAAAAGACAGTCCACCTTAAAAGAAGACATCCTCTCCTCCCTCCTCTGCCATGGCCTATGTTTTTCCTTAGGCCTGACTCTCAGAAGGGGAGAAGACAACACAAGGACACAAACTCGTCGCTTCTTCTGACAAGCCATTATCTATGTGTCACTCACGCGCAGGCAGTTATTACCCCGGCCACGGCGCACACACACGGGCTCCAGGTTGTGACAGAATCAAGATTAAATCAGGGAGGAAGAGAGCGAACGTGTGTGTGTGTAAGTGTGTGTGAGTGTGTGTGAGTGTGTGTGCGTGCAGGTCTTAATAAAACTGGTAATAATAAGACGGTGCTGTCAAGGGCAAATGCAAGTCCAACTTGTATTTTTAGGGCCCACTAGGAAGTATTTTTAGTTTGAAATGTACTGAGGAGTCGCTTGAAATAGCCACTATAAAACATCGGTGCATATAGAGAAGAGGAATAACCTGTAGAAGAATTGTTGCAAGTATGTCAAATGTGTGTTTAATAATTGTTGCTTAGTACAAAAAAAAGGAAGTAACTATCACTGCTGGAGTAAAAGTACAATATTATTAAAATACATTTTCTAAGCTGTTTTTTTTATTTTGCCAAAGGCGTTTTGGAGATTGTGATTGTGCATCACTGTCTACTTTCCCCGTTCTATAAAACCACTGTTATACTATGAATGAACCAATGAACCAATCGCAGTAAAGCTTGAACTCTCAGAAGAAACAAACAGCTTTAACTACCTCAAAGAATTGCAATGAAAACAAAACTGTAACCCAAGAAATTTGCGACACACCGTACATTTTTCAACATAATATCGCACCCGCGTACACTTTGTTAGGCATTCTAGCTTTTATAATCAATCAATTAAACTCACGCAACTACGTATGTGTGCATCTGGGGACGTGAAGTGTCAATCACAATAAAAACGTCACCTTTGGAAAGTCACCGTCAGTCCATTGTAAATTGCCCTTTCACTGCTAAAATACACTTTATGAATACAAACAATTCACTAATAACAGGGCAGTTGTTGATGTGAAAGAAAATGAACAAAGATGGCAGGCGCAGGGGTCAGGTAATTACGGGCCGAGCAAATAGGACTTAACCGCGTGTGCAGCGGGTTAGAGGTCAAGACTCTTCATTTCAGTTATTGCTTGGTTGACATTTAAATGCAGTAAGATCCAGCGATTCCTTTCCTCTGTCCATCTCTCCCTTCCGCCCGTCTCCAGGTTTGGGATCGATACTCGCGGCCCTCCCCATAAACTCGTCTATTAGGGCCGGCGTGCGCACTGTTAGGCCGGGGTAATAAATTGTATTGATTTGAGGGGTTTCTTCACTCTGGGATGGTTTTCAACATGGAATTAAAACTAAATATATGGCCACCCCCGATCACTCACACACCAATACACCTGCATTATAAAAGCCATTTCCACCATGACCAATAAAGTATTGCTGCTTATCTCTGTCTATTTACTGTGAAAGTGGGCAGAGGAGACAATATGGTGGTGAGTGAAGAGGTAATGACAAAAAAACTGTGATAAAGGCCCCCGTTTAAAAAGTTTATTCCATCTTTAGTAACATTGCAGCTGGTATCCAAGTCCAAGCATATCATTTTATAGAATGATTAGGATGTAAACAACTATTATGTGCAATTATGTTTTCAATGGTGTGCGTGAACAAGCTTAAACTATTCTTAGCCTCTTTACTCTTAAGAAGTTGGAAGATCTCTGTCCCTGCAGAGCTATCAAAGAAATAAAAAATGCAGTAATAATTATTAATTTATTGACCTTTATTCAACCAAGTATGAATCCATTGAGATAGAGACCTCTTTGTCAAGGTGACCTGAGGCAAGATAAATATTGGTTATACTGCTTAAGTATACAACATTAAACTGTGTGTGTTTTGTATAGTATAGCATGTATTTTTAGTCCTGGTTTTCCTCTCTTTGTTCACTCCCAGTCAAGATGGTATTTTTTTTTAACATATATAGGTAGCACAGTGTTGAAATGACGGAACTTTGCATTTTCTTCAAGCGGTTACAAATATGCCACTGAATATCTATACCTATAATCATTTACAATACTTAATTTACAGCTTATCTTGTGGAGTGGGTTGGTGTTTGCTCATGAATAAAACCATGAATATAAAGTGTCACTGTGAGTGAAAAGAACTCTTTTATACAGTATTCTAGTTCTTCTGTTTGAAAAGCACTTCATCGTAGGAGGTATTTTAAAGCCATCCCGGACACATTTCGCTCCACTTTTGTTTTGAGATAGGGTCTCTCAGCTGTGCACCTCAGAGCCATCGCTTCTGAGCACGCAATCAGGATCACTGTTCAAAACTGGCGGCATTATTATTATGACAGAGAGAGAGAGGGGGGAGAGAGAGGGGGGAGAGAGAGAGAGAGCGAGAGCGAGAGAGAGACAGAGAGAGAGAGAGAGCTGTGTACAAAACAAAGCCCTGTGTGCTGAAATGATTCAGTGGAAGGAAGATAAAAAAGAAAGAGGGAAAAGGAGATTGAAGTGAGAAGCAGAGCGAGTACAATGAATAAAGTAAGATGAAGAGAGAGAGGGGGGGCATGAAAGATAGGGGAATAAAGGGAAGAGAGAGAAGAGAGACAGAGTGGGTAGAAAGTGCAATAGAGATAGAGAGGAGAGTGAGGAGAACACACAGAAAGGGAACAAAAAGAGAGTAGAAAGACAGGGAGGGATGGAAGAGAGAGAGAGAGGCTGGGGAAAAGGAGAAGAGGTAAAGAGGGAGCGAGAGAGAGAGAGAGAGAGAAAAAGAGCGAGAGAGCAAGAGAAGAGTTGAAGAAAGCAGGAAAAAAGAGAGGAGAGTAAAGAGAATGAGAGAGAAGGGGAGAGAGAGAGAGAGAGAGAGCATAAAAGGGTGGGGGAGGAGAGAGGGGAAGGAAGAGTGGAAAAAAGAGTGAAGAAGTGAAAAGGGGAGAGGGGAGGGAGACAGAAAGGAGAAAGAAAGAAAGAAAGAATGAAAGAAAGAGAGGAACAAGACAAAAGAGAAGGAGAGAATGAGAGAGGGGGGCATACAAGACAAGGGAAGAAAGGGAAGAGAGCAGCGAGACAGGATGGGAAGGAAGGGAGAGAGAGAGAGAGAGAGAGCGCAAGAGAAGAGTTCAAGAAAGCAGGGGAAAAAGAGGAGAGTAAAGAGAATGGGAGAGAAGGGGGGGGGGCAGAGGAGCAGAACAGGCGATAACTAGTCTGGAGCCGGGCCAAAAACTAGCGGGAGCGCATCCAACGGTGAACCACAGAGGCCGCCTTGTCCCTCTCTCCTCCTCCGCCAGAGACACACAAAAGGAGGGATTCACGTCCGAACTAAACAGCCTTTGTTCTCCACAGGCGCAGCTTTGAAAACATCAACAATAAAGCAATAAAAACAGAAACAATAACAGCCAGGACAGCCAGCGCCATATCACCCCTATCCAGAGGTGGGAATTAAAAGGACGTTAAACAAAGGAACATGAGAGTAAATTGATTAGAAGAAGGTCTAGAGTCTCAAAGTGGTGATGTACAGTTGTTTGGCGTGAGGGGAGGGCAGAGGAAGGATTAGTTTGTACATGAAAGACGGGAGAAAGGGAGCGAGAGGGAAGCAGGTTGGCAGAGGGAGAAAGGTAGAGGAGATCTGTGGCATAATCCATGTTAATCTGTCCAATTAGTTCCTGCTAATCCCTTCACTGTCATGGGTAAAACTCATTCAGCTCCAACTTACTGTCTTTGCCTCAGAATAGTGAAATAAAAGTGCACCTTTTAATGTTTTCTTTGACTGTTTTCTTGAGATCAACTGAAACCGCGAGTGGAGTGAGCAGGGTTGCTTTACAAATGCATTTTAACTGAGATTCCTAAACTGTCTTTAAAACCAAGATGCAAGCACTGGTGACTTCTTTAAAAATTTAAAGATTTAAGTGTATTTTTCCTAACCTGTGCTTCATAATGTTAGTTTAATGTTGTTTGTTTGTTGTAACTGTGTTGAACTTTGCTGCCGCTTTGCCAGGTCTCCCTTGAAAAATAGTTTAAGTAAAGTTTAAATACAAATACAAAAACAAGTGATACTGACAAAAGTCTTTATATGTTTTAGGATTATATATTCAAATGTTTGCAGTTCATCAGAATTCTATTGCCTATAAATGTCGAACTGCAGAAATATCACCTTTTAGTTTTCTTATTCGTGGGGATGTAATTGATAATATAATTTCTAATATCTTCCAAACAATTGTTTCATTCTCGGTTTGTCCTACGTGGACAGAATACATATCATATTTGTATTATTTTTGTCACTGTGACTTGAACCACCCAATTCGTTTCTATTCTCACACTACTCCCAGTGCATGTCCGAAAGGGGGTTTTCTTTTTCATTCCATTTTAATCCAACTGATGCTGACTTTGTGCAACATATGTGAAATGCCTGGTGTGAACTGTGGTGTTTAAGTGCGGCTGTAGTGGCTCTGTGGCTCTAACCTGCCGCGACCCAGAGGTTTGGAGCAGAAAATTCAGGATTTGGATTAAAAGCTACTTGTGTCTACTTCACCTTCTTATTCTCCCACTGCTGCAGCCTCTCTGTTCACTTCAAGTTGATTATTTTTCACCCTTCAGACAAGTGCAATAAATCACAGCGGAGGAAAAACTGAAGAGCGGGATAAAAGGAGGCACAGAACAAGTCCAGATGGATATGAAACACAAAATGTAATTTATATTTTCAAAAATTAACACAGAGAAAATCACTGTAGTAATGTTTTGTATAAAGTTGCCATAAGCATTAAAAGTTCAACTGAGTTAAACAAACTCTATTGATGTATGTGTCTTCTGTAAAGGATGACTCTTTTTTACTGTGCACAAATAATTGGGAGATTAGAACTAAATTAAGAAAAACATTTGTGACAGCTCCATGTTAAGCATGTGAGCAATGAGAATTTTACTTATTCTAAAAATATAGATTGTTTAAAAAAAGGCTTTATTAAGTTAAGCTACACTTGGAAAGGGCCGAAGTAGTGAGAAATGGGGCGAGAGGGTAGAGACATTCAGCAATCGATCAAGGTTTTAATGTGGCTTGATCCTTTTTGTTTTGCCAATTTCCAAACTTATTTATCTTAACAAATACTTTAACTGTCATAGAACAATATTCAGTTGTAGTCATTTCAACACCGTTTTTGAAAAAACGAGACGTTTCGACTTTCATCCCAAAGTCATTTTCAAATGTCTTTGGGATGAAAGTCGAAATGTCTTGTTTTTCAAAAACGGTGTCGAAATGACTACAACTGAATCCTTTTCTAAAATGGAACGGACAGGGATTACACCGACTTTAACAACATTATGTATGTATTAGATGTTATTCTGCCTAAATGATTTGCTGCGTAGGGTGTAAATCCATACAGTTGTAAATAGGCCTATTATGGGTAACTGCACAGTGTTATGCCTCCTCAGTCTCTTATTAGCTGTATTAGTTGTTAATGAAGCGGGGGGGTGTGGTCACAGGCCTGGCTCTGCTCCTTCACTGTGCACACATCCCAGAGTGTCTGTGCATTTGCATGTCATCATTACACCGGGCTAAATATTCCAGCTCAAAACTACAGGTGGCAGGAGGAGACAAATCTCAGCAAACAGAAAACGCAAAGGAATCATTACCATTTAAATAACATTTCCTCCTCTGTGTGTCTTTCTCTGTCCTTCGACAAACTGTTTGTGAGGCTGTGAGCGTCTGCAGACGCAGGAGATAGAGGAGGGCAGGGAGATATCACTTAACCAATAGAATAGAATAGGACGGATATTGGAACTACTGCATTAATTACTTCTGCACACATTGAAATATAGAGCACTCCCAAAAATAGGAATAATATTTGAAACAGTTCTAAACCCCTGGATGTTTAATCTCAATGTAATATTAACCACATTATGGTAAACAATATAAAGTAAATGGCTTCTCTGCTTCTGGACAAAGTTATGAGCATCAAAATGGTAATAGGGCGTGCGGCGGGAGCGCGTGCACCAACTGCCAGGATCGCCTCATTTGTTTAACAAATGGCTTTAACTGACCTGACCATTAACAAGATTTTAATGGAGTTGTGTTGCTTTATGATGTGGTATTTTCCTCTATGATTTTCTATGTACAGTTGTCAGAAGTATTGATACCCGGTTAATTACTGTAACTGATTAGTATCAAAAATAGATACTCATTTGGAAAAGTATCAATACATCACAAAAACAGGACAAAATTTGACCTTTCCTGAATAGTTTTAGAATGGAATATGGACCGATTCTCACAATTATAAGTTGTTATAGTTTTAGTTCTTACAATTATAATGTGACCTGTTGACATCCCTAATCTATATCAGAACTAGTATAACACCATATGGTAGTAGTAAAGAAAATGTACAATCTATGGCCTAAAAAATATAAATATTTTAAATATCATGTGGTATCAAAATTGGCATAGAGTAAAGAGCCTTTACTTGGTATCAACATTTAGAACGGTTTGTATCGTGACCATGGTTGATGAATGCTCCTGGATGATGCTGCTTTAAAGTGTGTTATCCTGATGCATTTTCAAAAGTAAATCTTGACTTTTATTAAAAGTTGGCCATAGTGTTCACACATGAAGGTACAGTGAACGTAAAATAATCACACTTAAATTCCTACGACATCTGCCACCTCTCGGGTTTGCACTTGCCTCCAGTTATTCCTTGTAGGAGACTGTGTGGGAAATGGACACAATCACTTTCTCTAGTGTGAGGGCTAACCACTCTGCCACCGTGCGTCCCTGTTCAATGAGATTCAAGACTCCAATCCAATCCCTCTCCTACATTAATTTGCTGATATCACATTAACAATATTGCGGGCCTAATGTCAGCAGACACGACACAAGTATTTATGAATGAACAAGAGGAGAAGATTAATTTCCTCTTCCTGTTGCACCGGAAACTATTAGATGCACTAGTCTCCAGAACAAGACTGACTTCCCATCCATCACTGAGACACACACATATATACACACACATATATACACACACACACACACACAGGGACGCACAACGATTGCCACACATCAGTCAATCTTATGAGTTTTCAGACCTATTTCTTGCCAATGCTCCTCAGCTTTGTTGTTCTGCTCCATCTCTCTCTCTCTCTCTCTCTCCCTCCCTCCCTCTCTTTCTCTCTCTCTCTCTCTCCCTCTCCCCAGGCCGAGCGTGTTTATATTTCACTCGTTTATTTCTACAAATGTCAGACTGCGTTTCTGCCCTGCGTCTATTGATCCACAGAGAAAGAAGAGAAAGAAAAAGGAGATTGGGGAGGGGAAGAACATGAACAATGGCAAGAACATGAACAATGCATAAGAGTGAGCTCGGAGATATGAGAAATGAAGGGTTTGCGAGAAGGTAGAAAGAGGTAAGGGAGGCTATAGTGTTTTTAATCAACTGTTTTTCAGCTCAGTGAACAAACCAGGAGATTTCTTTCAATATCCCGGCCTCCACTTTCCAGCAACAGAGTACAAATATTACCGAACCTAAAATATATTTGCCAGACACGAGGTCTGAAACCTCACAAAGTTCTGAAACGCTACTCGGGGATGAAAGAAGTATCAGTAAAATGGTGTTCACAGATGTCTGTATCTAACGCAGTCGTTCAGAGACAATTACTGCATATGTAATTGTCTCAATATAAAGACTAGGATTCAAAATTTGATTTGATTCCCAAAGCTACCGGTACAAGTGATTCATTGGCGTTGAAAAAGACGGAGCCTTGACTTTTAAACTTGCAAAACAACTTTAAATATCTGTGCAGAGTCTAGTAAAAACCTTTAACCTTTGCATTTTACTTTCCTTTTTTGTACGAGGCAAAGTGTCCTTGGGCCATTTCAAAAGTATTGCACACATTTTCAGACAAAAAAATCTCAAGTATTCAAGATCACCTAATACACTCTTCCATTTCAGTATAATAAAAGTGAAAAGGTTATAAGATATATGCTGTATAAATTCATATATATATAAAGTGTGAAGAGAGCGTCAAACGGCAAGCAAGTCAAACCCCACAACCTTTGGATACTTGCGGTCATAGCATGTGAACTTGAGCCACAATGGTGGCTAGTTTTATAGCTGCTCTCTTGACGGCATAATGTCGTTGTGTTCTTTGGCAACACACTCCGCCCATGTCGCCTGCATTAATGTGTTAGTACGACACTGTAATTGTGGTGGTTAAAATAATGTAAACAAATATATATAGCGTGCGATAAATTGTTGTCATTCGGTCGTTTTCAAGGCCCTGGAAGTACTAAAGACGACAGACCTGCACATTTAGTTCTGGTGATGAGTGGCGGTCCCGCTTTGCCCGTGCCTCCCTCTCCCGGCCGAGTCAGCAGCACCCTGATCTCATACTCTGTGTCTGGGTCGAGGTGCCACAGTTTATAATTGGGAGAGTTGACCGCGTGGGTCTCTATCCAGGTGCCCGATGTCATCCGATACTCCACCTGCGCGTCCAAAAGTGTTATGTACTCCCACTGTTACTCACAATTCACTCACAATGTCTGGAATCGAACGCTCACCTCTTTCAGTATAATCGGCCCGTCTCCGAATATGGAGTTGGCGTTGAGTTGAATGAGGAGGTAGGTGGGGCCGACTCCCAGGAGCTGCGGAGGGGCGATGGGGTGTGGGGGCTCTGAAAGGCACGGAAAGAAAACAACAAAAACACAGATAAGACGCTTTCAAAGGTCCTCACATCACATCACAGTAACAGCATTATTCAAACAAGGTCAGAGCTGAAAGGAGAAGGGCGTGCCACATCAAAGGGAAACGCAGAGACTGACTTGTGTTGCAGACGTGGTGTTATCGGCTGAAATGAGATATCCCCTTGTTTCTTACATGAACTGGTTAAGAAGAGACCATGGTTACAATGCTAATAGTGGTAATAGTAAAGGCCCTACACTGATGAATGAGGATGCAGGAAGTGACACCGGAGAAGCTATAAACATTGGTGTGAAATAAAAGCGTCCTACGCAAAGATTTGCTGATTATATTGTTAGCATTAAACAATAGCACTATTATGTCTGCACTGATTTACTGTTGCCATTTCTGGATCTACAGTTATTTCATGTTCATTGCAACGTTCAACCATTTGGATGAACCATAATTAAACTTACTACGAATACTAAGCTTAACTGTATTTTATGAGACAAAGATCACTCATGTTTTGATAGCGAAGTGAAGCGTGCATGTGTGATGTTGTGTGATGTTGTGTGAATGTGTTTAGGAGAGTGGGGGATAGTTGGGTGGATTGTTCTTAATTTTAACTGGGTGTAATTTTATTGTCTAATGTATTCCTGCAAATTAAGGGCTGAAAAATACAAAATGCAAAAACGATCCCAATAATAGATAAGGTCATGAACGTGGTTATAAAAGTGACTTCAAGTTAATCACATTAAAATGTTAAATTACAAGTGCCACCAACATACAGCATCTTAAAATGCATACACTATAATAATTCATATGGGCACGATATATAGATATTGTCAGTTGTTATTAATTCATTATTTGCATGTCTTTCATGTGTATTTGTAAAATGTCTTCTCCATCTTCTAAGTTCGTGACTGAGCTCCAAATGCAAAACGATCCCATTTTGGACAATGTCTTTTGTTGCAAGCCTTAACCTTGAAGTTCACCTCTGCTCCCTGTTGTTCTGTTCTGATCCATATGAATAAATAGAGAGTGTACACGAGTATGAGTGTGATGGTCCAGGGCCAGTCACATGGGCTCGCTCCCTGTCAGACAGCAGTGAATGACAGGGCGAGCTCACACAAGTGTACAACACACAGCATCAATGATTCATCTGCCTGACACGGAGACGCGCACAGATCAACACATGAATTCATCAGGAGGCTCCCAGTACACTCGACGCAGCGTCTAATCTTTTACATACCCTAAATCATTCAGATTTTTATCTCCCCCACTGCACACACAGAGCATGAGGCTACACTGATATTAGAAGGAAGAAAGGGAGAATTATGACTTTTCCAATTCAACTGCAGCAGCCTCATATCACTGTGAGATTTTGTAAATACTCGGGAAACGATGGCTTGAAGGTCCTTTTTTGATGTACAAAGACATTAGTGGAGCATAATCAGGCTTGATAACCTTTGGGTCAACAATCAGAGAATGTATGTCTTTATGAAGAAAAAGGAAAATAATTGTGCTGATATGTTAGTTTGTCAGTCAACATATCTCTGTCGCTATCGCCTCGTTTGAAGTGGCACTGGCCCAGACCAGTTTCCTTTAGTTCACTTTGAAATAGTTCTGTTAATGCTGGTCTATGTAGAGGTCCTGGCTCACAGAAGTCTGCTACTTGAGCGGCTGATGCCACCCAAACATGACATCAGACATCAAATGATTTATTAATAAATAAAACCTAAATCATGAGGCAATCTTCTCAGCAATTTCCCAAAAGACGCTCCAAGTTTGTGGCGCTGTGAGACATGGATAAAGCTAGAGTGAACAGGGGACTACGCCAACTTTTCCTGCATTTATTTCACTTCTCTGTGCCTCTACAAGACATTTTAACGTCTCTTTGTGTAAAGCATTGGGTTGGATCATTTTAGATGAGATGCAACGTAAATATATTTTCAATCTTACCGCAAGTGTTCATTCTTGGGCATTGATACACAGGAACAGCTGATGCCAACGTACGCTAGCTTTGTTTTGCCAAGTCTGTCATTTAGCACATACTATGCCCATAGTAGTAAGTAGTAAGACATATCTATCTATTTATAGTACTATTACACGTCCACATGCGTGTATAGCTTCATAAAAAGCAGCATTTGGAATTGCCGTCACCTCATTTCTCCCTCTGTGTCTGTGTGGGCCTGTGAATACAGCTGTCAGAGAGCAGCAGGCAGAAGTGTCTTTTTAAGCCGCAGATGAAACGCCATAGTTTGACATGTACTTTCTCCCTCACACGTGCAGACAGAGCCCCATCCCGATAATGAATGTTGAAATAGCTTCAGAAAAACCCACAACATGTCAGCGCGCAATACCATCAAATGAACGCGGTAAACAACGTGATCATTAACAAATAAAGAAATATATTTGTTTATTTCTTTCCCCGGCAAAAGGTGCGGATTTGGCTGTCAGCGCGTTCCCTTTCTCTGCATGAAAAGCCTATTGTGCTTCTGAAAGATAAATAATACACATAAAACGCATGAAAGTGGGTCATAATGTTACTCAAGAGAAAACAATGTTGAAATAGGTTTGATTTCACTCCCATCACTTGTCATCTTTACAGTTCATTTAAAAATATAGCGCTTCTTGCTGTTTTGTAGTAGGTTGGTTGTCACTATTCCTTCCAATATTAATGAGTGAACCCCCTTATACTCTCGTCGTTTTTGGGTCAAACGAAGAAAAACAGCAAAACAAACCAAGATGGAGGCACTTCAAATGGCGTCGCCAACTTGGAAGAGTCATAATTTTGTTTTATGTGTCAGTCTGTCTCCTCAGTGATGTGAAACTCCCGTGGCGAGGCTCGAAGGGGGTTGATTTGTAGGTTTGAGAGATCATCTGTGGTTTTGACATTTTGAAATTTGACAGTGTCTATTACGGATTTATTGAGAAGACCCTGACGCAGACTGTAGTAATTAAGTAAACAGTGGTGTATCCGGTACCAAAGTCATTCTTGACTGCTTGAGCCAATATTTTTTGACACAAATTATATCAATATGGCAATCATAGCTTTTATTTGTCAATGCAAGTCAAGTTAATCCGTTTTTGGAGCAGCCACAATGTTATAAACAACCACAAGAGATTCTTTGCCAACAGTCAGCATTCTTGTCAATAAAGTTTATCCGTAACTAGCCACTGCTGACATCACTACGGTGTCCACTGGAGGACATTTGACCTCCAGCTTCTGTATTCCTTTGGCCTGACAACTTCACACCCAAAGCTAAACGTGTCTCTTATATTTAGGTTGACAGTTCACCTAAATGCCCGTAAAAAAGGCATAAAAGAAACAATTTTGAAGCGTGTGTAATATTTTTCCCCATCCTAAATGCGTGTGCATGTGTGACAGTAATGTTGTGGGAGTTTTTTAGGCCATGTTTTTTTGCTGTTAATGCAAAGTGGCGTGACAAAGAGTTTGTGTGCTGTGTGTTTGTTGATGATGCGCTCTGTCGTAGAAACCAGAGGGCACGGCATCATGGGAGCAAAGCACTGACCAAACCGCAAGTGACACGAGCGCTGACAAACAGCAGGGTTAGACTCTTTCAGAGCTCTTTAGGACTCACTGCGGACTTGGGACGACCGGAGCATTGTGGAAGGATTTGTTCTGTGTGTGGAAGAAATATATGTGGCTGGGTGATAATTATTCATTGTTGGGCTGTCAAAAATCCATATCCTATGTTTGATACTACAACTAATATCAGAGGCACTGATACCAAAAAAATCATCTAAATAGGATAAAATTGAGTTTTTCTACTAGTATAAGTCAATATGGTAAAATTATTATTATTATTTTTATTTTGTGTTGACTATTATCTTTTAGTGTTATTTTAGTATTGCGCCTGTTCCTTAGAATCATTGAGTGTATGGAAATGCGTGTATCTTGTCATTGTCATTGCTTGAAAAACCTTTAGAAGAGTATGGGACAAATCACATAATGTCGATGTTGAATCTGTCAATCAGTAGCTGAACAATATTACAGTATATTTTTTGATAGGTCTCCGACAGAACCAGATGGCTATAAATAAATGGATATGAACAAATCAAATGCCATTTTCACTTATCAGAAATATCTTGATGAAATGGAAGCTTTTTTCTCCCATGATGCCTTTCCGCCAGTTTCCTCTCTCGCCCTTTAGAGGTAGCTCGTAATGGCACTCCTCTGTCATCTCCATGTTATAAATATCAATAGCCTGGCCCTACCTGTTCTGAGGCAATTTTACAAGAGCAGACCACTTTCCCCACTCACTAAAATGAAACCGATGCCACAGTCAATCATTTTTGATGCACACAATTTATGTTTTCGCAGATCTTTATGAATACATTTCCTGTATTATTAGTCACATTCATAGATAGCCCTTTACTTTATTTGTTTCTATCGCTCTAGTGAAAATTTGAATACAGATGTGTCGCCTGTAAAGTGGTCGTCCAGGACCTGTACGAGTCGTCAATCTTCAAAATATACTACCGGTATTTTAGTCAAGCAAACATACAGTCTATCTTTGATTTCTGGTGGTTCACATTTCCATTTGATATTTCTGATACATAAACATGAGAATCTGCTCCAACTAGAATCACACTCTCTTTCATTGCCATATCTCAACATAGCTCTCCTAAATCAATATTCATAATTGTACGGCTTAGAAAGTAGGCTTCCTTTGTGGTGACAGAAAAAGTAGCTCAACATATAATGCCCTCAGATATATAGATATATATACCTGTGTGTGTGTGCGTGTATGTAGATGTGTCTCCTCTATGTTTAGACCCTTCTGTGTGGATTAAAAAGTCATAATAAATAAACATTAGCAGAGTGTACTGTGCTTTTACTAAATCCGCAAAAGCTAGCGTAAAAAACGCTAAAATCATATTCAGCATTTTATTTAGAACCCTTAATTTCCTGCATGGGCCAAGTGAGAATTGCACTGGACATGTGTTAAAGCCTTATTATCTGATCTCCACTGGTTGACATACATATTTATAATTCCTTGCTTTGATTCAACATTGCTTTCTACATTTCTTATGAATAATGATGCACACTCCTGGGCTGTTTACATATGCAAGCTTGATATGTATATAGTTTTTATAATGAGATGTGTATTTACATATAACTTCCTTCTCCTGTTCCCTGCGGTGTCACCCTCCCATCACTCGATGCAGTTCTGCTATATTTTTGCTTTTGCCCCATTTCTTGTCCACATATCTAGTGTCTCTTTAAATCAATTTTAAATGCGAGCTATTGGATGTGAATGAATAAAGCATCCCATCAGAAACACACACATTGGTGACACCTTATTAAGCGCGTGTCATAGCCACATGGCAGCTGCTGGAGCACAGACGCCCCAACACAGGCCCTCTCTCATTAGGCTTTTGTGTGAGCGACTTACATTGTACAAGTAGGATGCGCGCTGATTGTGGAGAGACGGTTTGACATGTAAGTTAGCGTGAACTGGAGGATATAGACCAATGGTTCAAGATTTGATGGGATTGGCCCAGCATTCTTGTCAATTATCCTCTGGGCAAAGGGGTGCAAATTCATGGGATAATGTGTGTATTCATATCTATTGTTGACTCGAGATCTTTCACCGATGTGGGTGGAGACAGGTCGGCCGATATTTCGCGCTGCTATTTTTGGGCGGTTCCCCAGTCTGTGTTTGCCCATGTGTCATTCCTAGTTTGTCCTTGTTTGTATAAGATTTGTCTTTCTGTGCAGATTCATGAGTAAAAATGTAACAATTAGGTTAAGAATCTGGCTATATGTTTACACAATCATCCCCAGGGCTTATTTGTATCCCAGATAAATACATTGTTTTTTTTTTGTTTTTTTGACAAAAGTGAAAAGTTAATGTGTGATCGTTAATTCAACTTGAGATTGATTTGTGGGCCTTGCTATGGATTTTAACATCTAAATAATGGTATTGGCAAATGTTACATTAATGGTCACGGCAGCAAGCCAAATAATAATTAAAAAAAAAAAAAAAATTAACACTGAACAGAACATACCTAACTGTAATTGAAACCATGCAGTCCTATTGATAATGAGCTAACATAACCATCCTTTCTTTATCATATTAGTTTTAGTGGCAGGATTCAAAGGTACCAAAACTGGTTATTCACAAATAAAAGACCAAAGAAAGGTGACATATTGACCCTTACCTCTGACGATGAGTCCAGCAAAGTTGGAGACCCCGGAGCCGCGCTCAGACTGGGTCACACAGCGGTACAGGTCCTGGCCCTGGCTGGTCACCTCGTTCAGGTGGAAGGAGGCAGCAAAGCGACGATGGTTTATGTTCTTTGTCTGAGCCACCGGGATATCTTCTCCATTTCTCCTCTAAAATAAATAAAATACAGAGTGAGAGAGAGACGGATCAGCTGCCTTAAGGAGGGCTCAGGGGAGGGTTAAGTGTCTTGCTCAAGGTCACACGGCAGAACTGGGACCACATATTCTAGTATAAGTGACGCACACAATTTGGTTGATGATAGCAGGTCTGAAGGTCACAGCTACAATAGAGCTATAATGAAATCGTCAGCTATTAACCTCTTAATTATGTTAGCAGGGAGGATGTATGGCCCGGGGCGGACTCTGAGCGTGCAGAAGAGTGACTGAGTGCATTTTGTTACGAAGCTTCTTCCACATTCACTCTTAGGATTATAATACATTTTCTTTTCCCATTCTTTTCATGACCCGAACACGCTATGGGCTACGTTTTAACTGCTAGCATTTATTGTTTTGTTGGATTGAGAATTAAAAAGGCACAAGAAGCGGCAGAATTGGAAAAAGGGATGGAATTACAAACTGCCGGTACTGCTTCTTGTTTCAATAAAGGTTATGCGCTGACAATGTTTTATTTACAAAATGCTCAACATTACGACAAAAGTGACAAAAATATGGGCAGCACAACTGATAAAATGCATTTCTTTGTTTGTGTTTTGCATATTGTTTGTCCATGGAGCTGTTGTTTGGCTCAAATTAACTTTATATGGCAAAATGGAAAGTAATTTCTTCTTTCGACTGTGCAGAGCTTAACTAGCCTGATTGCTAACGGCAGTTGGAGATTAAGGACACTTCAATTGCAACATGACAATTATTTTACTCAAAAACATCGTATTTAAGGAGGGAAAGATAATCATTTCAACTGTCTGTGGTCCCAAAGTCTGTATCAGTGAGTGTGTTTACATGTGCACGAATAGCCGGTTTTTGAGCAGTATCCCAGTTAAGACAGTATTCTGAGTAATCTAAACACACTCTAGCTGCAGTGTTCCTGTTGTTTATCTGTTTTTTTGTTTTTGTTTTTAAATGTCTGGTAAAAAAGTACATATGTAGTGGAGTTGTAGGCCTTTACATGTGTTGTTAAGACAGTGGAAATGTCATTACTATTGATTCTCAAGCGTTTTTGACACTCAGAATGCTGTTCTCTCACCTGCATAACCTCTATATTTTGCTTTACTATGGTTTAAATCAAACCTGTGTGGTACATAACTGTAGTAGAGATGCTAACACACAGTCTTACCCCTCTAAGCGCTTACCTGTAGCCAGAGTTTGTTGTCGGTGGTGTCTCGTCTTGTGGCGATGCACTGAAAGGTGGCGTTCTGCCCAGCGTTCACCTCCACGTCCCCCAGGCGCAGGAAGTGAGGGGACTTATCTGCGCACAAAGAAGACGCACACAGGGGGAGAGTTAGCGCCAACGCTTTCACTTTTAGCAAGAAACAGAGATCATCAGTTCATCATAGCTGCGCATGTCCAACTTAAACAGGTCTGAGGTGAAAACAAAGCGTCACTTCTGCTTTGGCCTAGAGCAAAGAAATCCCTCTCCGAAATGTAAGGAAGTAAGGAATCAAAGCCCTGATGTTCTGAGCGCTATTTTCATTCTGCTTTGGTGATTGCAATCATCGTTAGCTGCTAAAAACGGACACACAAACGGGTCATGCAAATGTGTTCAAGCACACACACGCACAGAGTCCAAACCTGTGTGTCCAAATGCAGCTGTGAGGATGAATGCTGCCACTGTTTTTGCTCGCAGGGACTTTGGCCGTGGAAATATTTTTAGGCTACACTTGATTTACGCTCAACGAAAAATGTTTGATTTGAAAAACTCAACTTTTATATGTATGTAATAATTATTTATCATTTGAATTAAATTATAAAAGCATCAATCTACAATAATTCTTCTGTTTTCCCTCTGTTGTCACTTGTGCACGTATTAGATATCATGGTTTAATGTTCTCGTAGTAATACATGAATGACCTAGACCCATTAAATGCAACATATAACAGTTCACTGTGCTGAAAGCCCACAGTCCGCAGTATTTCTAGCTCATTAAAATCTTGTAGTTGCTTCATAAAAAGGTCATTGCTGTGATTTTAGAGCCAGTGTTTGAATTGGCCGGTCCTCTCTCATGCCAATACAAATGACAGAGCACGGTTTGATTCCACATTTAATGGACGTGACAGCCTTTTAGAACCACCAAGGTGAACCGTTTGTTGGTGAAAATTTCCCGTGATTCCGCTCATGGACATATTGACAACATTTTGACATAACAACCGCAACATACCAATACCTCAACAGCTGCACAAGAGGAAATGTGCAAGGCAGTTTATTTCTATGACTGGTAATCAATGGAGTCTAATAGGAAACAGAAATGTCTCCGCTGTGTCGACCAAATACAGATGTACCGGGTATATATATATATATATATATATATATATGCTGTTACTGGAGGGCAAAATACATCTCTGTTTTCTACATTAATGGACACTTGTTTAAAGCATCTAGGGCTGATTGTAGCAAGTGGACTTAAGGCTCGAGCATGGAGGGAAACTCTGAAGGGGACTTGAAACGAAGGGAGAATTTCAAATGGATTGCAGCCCTCATCTCTCAGACAAGACAGCTAGTGTTTGTAGTGTGTGTGTGTGTGTGTGTGTGTGTGTGTGTGCGTGCGTGTGTGTGTGTGTGTGTTTGCAAACTGCTGAGTGGTCGGAATCCTCTCTACTCATGATTGCCCTGGCTCATTTCTCGCTTCACTTTCCTCTATCCTTTCTTCCTTTCCTTCGTTTACAATCTCTCCTTTTTACTTCTCCTATTCCAGCCCGTATATACATGCCAGTCTCTCCCGTGTCACCTTCCCACTTATCTGCCCGCTCGGCTGCGACCGAAAACCATCCCGGGTACAGTCTAATTAGTGGCCAAAGCTATCAGCGTTTATTCAGCGGGCTATGGCTAATTGCTGCCATGCTAACGACTCACCGCATGGGTAGCTGAGCACCTGAATATCGTCCACGGCGATGAAGCCCACTTTGCTGTCCGAAACCTCCGCTTCAAAAATGACCTGGAGAGGGAAAATGGGGGATTTGTGAGCAAAATACAACAAAAAAGCACTTTCTTTACTTACAAGAATAGATGCATTTGTTTCTTTGTTTATCTATTACTTATCCACTTGATGTATATTTACATGTAATCCAAAAGTGCTGAAATTCATTGCGAACAATTGTGAACCTTTTGTGACCTAAGTGCGACCCCAAAATCTTTTGCCGATACACAAGGAATAAAAAAACAATTGGTAGTGACAAATAAAACCAATGTAATTTGTTTGATCACAGAGTACACCACAATGTTTCCAATGCTAAGACAATTTAATATGATTAAAAATATAAGTGACTTCACTTTAAAAAATAAACAAAAGAAATAACTTCAGGTTGTACTGCTATACTACTAAATTAGAAAGTAAATACATTCATATAAAAAAGTGAAGGAAGAATAGGCCTTCTGTCCAGCATGCAGTGATTTCGTTCCAGCTGTGGGTTATTTTTCGAGCACATATTTAGCTCAGATGTTACTTGTCTTATGGCGAATCAAACCTAAAATCTTTGACACCAAACCCACTAACAGGGAGACACTAGGTTTGACTTTTACGTCAAAGAAATCAATCATGAAGACTTGAGTGAATGCCTTTCTTTCCCACAGCCTGTAAGAAACTGCCTCTTGCACGCTGGTTGTTTTTCAGCTGTTTCTGCGTTTCACTTTCATGAAAAGGCTCAACAGGTGACGCAGCCGTGTATGGAGGAGGAAGTCGCCCTAATTCAAAAATAATGGCAGTGCTTTGTCTTGCGTAGCGAGAACTTGTGGATGTAAATGGCTCTAGTATATCTAACCATCAGCCCTTCAGCGCTCTTATGTTAGCAGTCTTCTTCTGTCATCTCTATCCAAACACTGCCTCCGTCTGTGGCTTATGGTCTTTGTTTTCGAAGCATGTTTGCTCAGAGGAGTGCTGTAATGAAGAGCGGAGCGGAGAGGAGGGGAACTAGGTGGGAGGGGGGGTGGCCGCGCTCACAGGAAGGTATAAGGGAGTGATAAAGCAGAGCAGCGGTTGTCATTCATCACCTGCAAAAGAGAAATCCGTCGCAAACTGTTTACTCGTAGCTTAGTGTCCCGAGCGCATCACTCGTTCCCTCGTCTCACCCCTTACGCTCATCAATATATCCTGTCTCCCCTTTTTGATATTGTTGGGGGAGCTAACGTTGTTTCGCAGGTTAAACTATGGATATTTAGAAGAGAGTTGTTTTTTTTTAAGCCAAAGGAAGCGAGTCTAAAGTTGTTTTTTTAACACTAGAGCAAAAAGTATGCTTTTGGGTTGTCAAGATGATTAGGTTATTAATCAATAATCGTGATTATCTAGGTCACAATATAATCATAAAAATGAAAAATTATTAGTGCGACCATTTTTGAAATTGTCTTTATAGAAAAGTGACAAA
>NW_027315723.1:37565569-37665251 GCF_026437365.1 Eucyclogobius newberryi
ACAGAGAATATGTTATTGCAATTAGTCTATAGATACAAACAACACCCAAGTGTATTTGATGCTTTAATATTCAGCCTGTGTTATTTCTGTCCGCCCCAATATTTTTAAAGGGTTAGGGTTACTCTAAAAAGTGCAGGGTATGCGAGTTTCTGTGTGGTTTACTAATCTACTTAACTCAAAACCTGTCAAACTTATTGTTGGATCTGGAGCCTGTTCAAAATGGATCTACATCACAGCTACTGTGACCTTCTTTATCATTTCAAACCTTTGTAAAGTCAAAACAACAGTGAAATTGAGTGAACTGAACTACAAAATATCGAACAAAGATATTTCAAGCTGAGTAATGTTTAGGGCACAATGCATGTATGTCGAGGCGTAGACCTGTTGTTTTAAGTGATGCGTTTGTCTTTGTAAAGCTTATGGAAATTATGTCTTGGCCAAAGTGTTTTTGGGGGGAATAGATGTAATTACAAATAAGATTTTTGATTTGCCTTGAATTGTGCTGCACCTGGACTGTTTTGTAAGCAGAAAATGTGTCCTAATTGTGTGTATTTTTGTATCTTTTGGAAGCCACATTGTCCCGGTTGCTAATTTTCCTTGAGGACAGGACTGAGCATCTCGGTGGCTGAAATAGAGATAAAACTGCTTGTGCCAATTACGATGGGGGTAGACGTTGGCACTGGCGTTGGTTGGTCTCTGATGCCACTCTGGCACACGAGCAGTGAACGAGCCGGTTGAACATTCAAACGCTGGGGTCTGGGCGAATGGAGACTAAAGCTCTTGACTCATAATATTGTCAGCCAGTACCTCTTTACACACGGCCAGCATGCCATTTTCTCCATCGTTCTCTTGTTTTTGAAAGTGTAATAATATTATGGCAGCAGAGAAGACAGATTTAAATGAAGCACAGTTGGGCTTTTTCATCCGCGGCGTGGACACTCACATAATTACCCATCGGCATTGAAAAAGCAGTAACTACTAACTAGAGCCAATTGAATGTATTGACAGAAATGGATGCCTCCCTTGGTAATTTAGACAAGCCCTTCAACGTAATGACTTCTCCTGACTTGGAAGCTGCTGCTGTTATAAACTGCCAATCACAGCAATTATGTGGGGTAACATGGACGTCGATGGGCTGTTTATTTGTCCTGAGTAGTATTTTAAAAAGCAATAATAAATGCAGTTTGAGCCTCCAGCTGGATATTGTGGGAATTTGCCTACCAATGCATAATACAAGCATTTGAAAAGTAGTTCTTTTACATGTCTAAGCCTATAACCTTTTATGAAAACAGTGGAACTCAGCATGCTATTTGCTGCAACTAATGATTGCTATTGTATATTATTGTACGCCTTTTAAATGCATTTCCAACCAAATAAACGTTGAAATATGGCAACTGAAGGCTTCTAGTTAGAGAATATTTGTGAATAAAGTTTATTATTGACAAAAATCCGAAACTGTTTTTTTTTTTACATTTTGATTTGATAATGCTCTTTGATAAAAAAAAAAAAAAGGTATATTTGTGTGTTTTAGTAACATTATAATGATCAAAATATGTCAAATAAAACATAATAGTCGACAAGTCACGATTAGTCAATTATTCGTTTGCAGCCCTACTTCTTCAGTAATGTTTATGACTACCAATAAAAAGATAAATTAAAAAAACACAGCTAGAAGAATTTCCTTGGATATAGAAAAAAACATATTGAGATGGATGGATGGGAACTCTGTGTTTATAGAATCCAAAACTACATATAAGTAAGTAGTGAGCATAATAATATGTAACTTGATATGTATGTAAAACGTATTGAAGACATTAAATATTTCCTGTGATTTTATTATTTAAACCTTATGGTTAAAGTTTTTGGTTATTTTACACTGCCAACATAAGGCACTGCAATTTGTTCTTGGCACCACATGTATGTTCTATAGCACTAATACACCGTGATATTAGTCACAAATAACACGTTGGCGGTTTGAAGATATTGGATTGCAGAATCTTTTTGACGTACGTCTTTCTTCTTAAAATGTAGCAGCCTACAATATCCTACACTGAAATGCAAATGCAGGTTGTATTCGCTGTTTTACATTTGTGTTTTTGACGTACGTCTCCGGGCCAGTGACTGATAGGAATATTTTTAGATAGCAAACACCTTGGCAGCCATGTTGAAGAGTCTGTTCTTGTCAGCCACTCAGTATGCGAGCCAAAAAGAGTGATGCACGACATATCAAGACATTTATGCATCTGTTCTGATCACAGAGTTCTGGCTGGATTTGGCTCTACTTGTCAGACTTGGGTTAACTTGATCCAACATTGGTGGAGACATGGCGTACACTGATCAGTGAGTGGCCATTGGCGTGTAAATGTTATGCTCCGATGAGACGGTTAGAAAAGGCACCAGGCGATGGAAGGTGCCCAGATACTTCCTCCACATTCTATTCCATGTTAAGCTGAACTCTGTGGAGAAATGTGTTTGTCACAGTAGATTAGCATAAAACAATAACGTTAATCGCTATTGTTCCGCAGCCCATTGTACTTCGAGCATAAAGCATGAATAAAGTGGGCAAATAGAATTAAGCTCTTTGTATGGAGTTGCTGTTTGTCTTCCATTATGTGATTATTAGTCACACGTTCAAGCAATTACAATTTATCAAAAAGTATTGCAACATTTTCATATAGTTTTTATTAACAGGCCAGACTGGTAGAGAGGAAAGTAGAGAAGTCAGAATTATTCTCTTAATCAACAATTGTAATTATTTTAGAAGAGTGCACTAACTGTATAGCGCTTTTTATGTGGCTGTTTATATCACAATAACTTTACTTTTGAAATGTTGATTAAATAAAGCTGGTAACATCATTGGAACAGTAATGTATTAGCATCAAAGAAACTTAAAATATTTTACTATTGTTTTGTTATGTGTCAAAAATCATGAATATTTTTTATACTGTGATATTTCTTCTCACAATAATCATAATGCTAAAATTCAATACTATCATAGGGGTTCAATCAATAAATCAATAAGAAATACTGTTACCGGTACTTTTGTATAAATCAATAACTCAATAACTAAAATCAATAAATCAGTAACAGAGAGTCAAGGTCAGACATACGTATTTGTGGTCATTGTGAAAAATGCTGCTACAATTGCGGTATGAAGCGAACTATAATCACAACTGTATGTAATTTCCGTATACAATGTCCATATTGTCGTGACATTATAAAATATAGGACATTTCTTTTTAGCATCAAAGCCATATAATCAGCTTTAGCCTGTTGTGCTGTTCGCTGTCACACAAACCATATTATTGCTCTTTTGTGGGCTGGTGCAGCTTCATTTGTAATAAACTAATGTGATTTGAGAGATTAAACAGGAGTAGGAGGGGATCATATTTCAGCATATTTCACTGCATAAACATCTGGTGCAGGTCTGAGCTGATTAGCACAGCATCTGGATGGGAGGACTCGCTGCCCTCACACAGACACAGATTATCTATTATTATTGTCAGTCTTATTATTTCCCCAACAGCTGGAGAGAAGGAGTTTATATTCAGATAAACAGTGTGTCATTTGTTTATGACCACTTCAAAACATGTAACAAGTCTGGCAGGACTTTTTCGATATTGATAGCATGCATCTTTTCTCTGTACTAGTGTGGAATTTTTTATTTATTTTTTTTGTTTAACTATGATAACATCTGAGCTGTATGTGGGTAGGGCTGCACGATATTTAAATGATTGCGATTTGCTATATTGCTGCAATATCAATACTATTGCAACGTTTTAACATACTTTTTGATCATTTCAGTTATATAAAAAATAATATGTCTGTCAAAATTAAAACTTAGCAGAGACAAAACCGAGACACTGAATATGGAAAATCATGAATGAAAATGGGCCTTTTTCGACGGTTTCATTTTAAAAACAGTACGCTGTTGTCAGATGGAGGACATTTGTGTTACTGCCATATATTTAGTTTATTGTGATTATTGTGTCAGCCAACATTACGGTAAAAATACTTTTGCAATATATTGTGGGTCAAATAATGATCATGTTTAATTGTTTTTCACAGTTTTGATGCAGTAGTATGTCTTTAATGCAGCAGTGTATCACATTTCAAAATGTGTTACTGTGACAGGTACGGTACTGTTCACAGTTCAGTTCCTATGTCAGTTTTACTTATGTGTTAAGTCCCTTAACAGTAGAAATTCCCAGCACTGCTAATCAGCTAAATGGACTTCCTCCCCACAGCACCGAGCTCGGCCAAATGCTCTTAACAATTCCCCAGGTCTAAAGTGTCTGTCCCTTCAGTTCCCGGGGTCAGAAGTCAAAGAAAGGTTAGCTCCAAATCTGTCCCAGGCCCTCGAGACGACTCCATCTGGCTAAATGACAAGCTAGGTATTTTCAAAGTTCTAATGAAACTTGGAAACTGGAATGGGATTACAAATATGGTTAGAGATGTAGTTGAATTGTGATATTTTGAATATTTTTCTATTGCTGGATGAAATAGGACGCGTTTAGATCTTAAGATATTATGTTAAAAATCATATTTGTATTTATGCTCACTAGTGGTGTAGTGGTTTGAGGTATAGCACTTATGTGATTGTTACTACCTCAGCGTTGTAAGTTTGCCTCCCAGGCCTACACCGTTTGTTGAATGTCTCTACCCTCTCTTTCCTATTTTCACAGTGCAGCTGTCCTGTCCAATAAAGCATTTGGGCCAGAAAATCTAAAATAAATAAATTATGTTTTTCTGTTTTTATATTTTGCACTGACATTGTGGAAAAAAACTACATAGACTGTGATTGATTGCTCTGTTGGCCCTGTGACTAGCTGGCCCCTGTCCAGGGTGTACCCCACCTAAGGCCCAAAGTCACTGGGACAGGCTCCAGTCACCCGTGACCCCTAATGGGAAAAAGTGGTAGAAAATGAATGAATGAATGAATGAATGAATGATTGCTCTGTTAAAGTGCAGCCTATATAAAGAACATTTTATAAAAAGAAACAATTTACAAAGTGCTGCACAGACACAAAACATCAAAAAGGTATAAGTGCTCAATTTGATCTTAAACATAAAACCGGTCAAACACAATCCAAGCCAAATAATAAAAACATAAAATACCAATAAATAAGTTAAAACCACACAACTGTTAGCTAGAGAATACCACAACTGCTACTCTTTGCACAATGGCCATTATTAGAATCAGCAGCATTTCAACCATACCAATATCACAAATACAAATGAATGTAATGCCATTATAATATCGTGTGGTGAGATTTGCATATTGTTACATCCCTATTTCCAATTCATCCCAAAGCTACAAACCTATTTCTCGGCCTTACAAATACTACAAATACTGGCCTTATCTCCAATTCCCTCAGGGCTGTTCCTATTGGCCGCTGCACTGCCCCACACCCTGCTGGCGTTATTAACACATCAAATGTCACTCTTGGACTGCCATACCTCCAGGCCACGCGCCCCCTTTAGCGACAAGCAAACCATTAAACTAGATATGCCGTCTACTCGTGCAAGTGTTTAACCTATGCAGACTCTGCATAGTGACAGCATTCTGCACTGCTGTTAACACTGGCAAATGCTAAGGTCTGGGTACGAGCCATTGGGCAAGGCATCTCACCTTTTTCGAAATACCAAGCGGACCAGAGAGTATATCCGCATATGAGGCGGTCTGTGTGAGAAAATATCATTATGAGCTTTTGGCGAACCAGACCTTTCAGTAAATGTCAAGCGGAGTGGACTGTCATAATTACTATCGCCAGCAATAAACAAGGAAATTATGCTGCCTGGTAGGTCTGTGTGCATAGGGGGAAAGCTAAAGCAAATATTTGAAGTATAAGCCAATCTAACAGCAATAATTTCAGTAAAAAATTCAAATAGTCCCTCAAATTGTGTAAAACAGGCTACATTGTAAAATACAGCTTCCTGAATTTGTTATTTGCTCTGGCAAAGGTCCAAATGTTTTATCAATCTGAATCCCATGGATGAATGAATGTACTCAGTATCAGCAAGAACTAAAAATCAAGTATCCGTACTCTTATCAGTCAGGGGGAAAATGGTATTGGTGCATCCCTAGTAAATAAGTAATAAAGTGCCTGAGAGAACATGGTTTTCTTGTACACTTGAGTGAAGTATTGCTTTGCTCCTCAACCGACGCCGCAACCGATATATTAATAAAAAATGTAAATTCAGGTCTGTTTATGATCCAAAAAAGTATATTTAGTTGGAAATTGACTCAAACGACCTTCTTAGTAGAAATAATCAATGCAGTTTTCTACAATTACGGTTAAGGTATTCTTTACAATCCCCACAGAAAGATTTCACCCATCCTTCATTGCTGCTGGGGCCAGTCAGGGGCCCGCAGTGCAGCACCTGGGGAACCTTCTCTAGATTTTGATTCACGGTCAGGAGTACCTTGCTGGAGGAATAGCTCGCTTTCAATAATTTCAAACCTAGCTGGTCACCGTTATAACATTTGGCTTTTAACATTGTAAAGTGTATGCAACCTTCCCTGTTCCCTGCTGCTGATTAATGGCCTCATATTCGGTTAATTAGACCCTGGGCCCGCGGCACAAAGATTTAATTCCCCCTTCATCATCATCGTCAGTGAAGAAAAAACACAACTGATTAAAGAGTAGAGGTCTCTGTAAAGATGGAGAACAGGAGGTTGCAGGGATGGATCACACGCAAAAGCTTTTAGGATTCACAGGTGTGGTTCAATTTGAAAATATTCAGTAGAATCTTTCATTATTAAATTAGTTGATATTACACGTACGCATTTCAGTTTATGTTGAGCTATTGGAACGGATTTAGTTCCTAATCTAATAACGTGTGCTTCCCCTCCTCCCACTATTGCATTGGTTAAGATATCCAATTATAGTCTAACAATTTGTAGCAACGGTTGTTAAATATCAAAAAGAAATGTACTAGAAAACTGTAAAATCACCCCAGGTAGGAAGTTATTTTTAATCAAAGCAATAAAGTAAAGAATGTGTGTGTAATTCCAGCAATACCATCTAAGAATGTGCAATAAGCCGATAGTAGAGTCTCACCTTGTGGCAGTTCAGGGGACACATATGGCACTTCCTGTGTGTTGATGTGGGTCCAATCAAAGTCGTCATACGGATCCTGTTGGTAATCGCACTGAGAGAAGCCTTCATCGAACGTACAGCTTCCTGCAACACAAACACCAGCACAGAATTACATTAACCTTTTATAACTGCATTATCTTAAGACACACGATTGTGCTTTTGTATCCAGAAGCATATGTGTTTTTCAAAGAATCAATGAAAAGGACATGCCCAAATCTAAATCTAGACTTAATTTGTATTTAACTTAATTTAACCAACCACGACTCAAAAATCAGCACCAGAAGAAGCCACCACCAGGCTTGCGCGTCCCACCGTTTGAGACCCGCTGATCTGAAGCACGTTTCATCTCTATATTTATCCATGTTGATTGCTCCCCGCTTGCTTATTTCTCTTTTGCATGTGATGTCTTGGCTCATTAGCGAAACCACCAGGAGTTTGGGGCTTGCGCATCACTCAAGGCTAGCCGGGACCACCTCTGACTCAAGTACCCCCCTCCGGCGCCCAATCTGAGCCCGTTTAGACTGCCCCGAGACGGACATGTGGATGCGCCGACCTCCCCCCGCTTTTCAATCGCCCGAATGCACCTTAGCAGGGACGTGGTCTTAATTGAGAAAGACGCCGCTTGTCCCTGTCGGCCATTTGAACCAATCAAGTGGCTGTGATATGTAGCTGGTTTGCTGATAGCGCGATGGCAGCGGTGGCACGCTGTTTACTGGGAGCTATCTGATTCATAGAGCCGGCAGTGTGTTAATAAAATGGCCAGTAGAGATAAAGCTAAGAAAAGCCGCCACCACGCCATCTGATTCATGTCTCTGCAAGCTAATGGGTGTCCTCTGTGTGCCTTTTGTTGGAGTCAGAAAAGGCAGAAGTCAATTATAAATCATGAAGTAAATGTGATTATACATATTGCTTTGCATAAACTAGCCTATACATTTCATAAACAACATAAACCAAGATAGACAATACAAGCAGATGATAGAATAGAGCAATTTAACACAGCAAAGCGCCATGTCAGAAGGAATCAATTTGATGACATAAGAATTGTGGTCTAAATATGAAACTCTAGTGAACAAAGCTGTACATAATCTAGGATAATCCACAATTCAAGTGAATAAACTTTGCAAAATAACTGTATCACTAAGATTTGACATACTGACAAACGCTACTTTGAAAAAAAAAAAACAATGCACTCGGTCGTGGTAGCACAGCTTCTCACAGTCAAATCCACCACAAACTCCTATCAGACCCCATCACGACGAACCCTCAAATCTTCTGTTATCGCTGCACTTTCACTACCTGTGTCCTCAAGCCCCATGTGTGGCTTTGACAAAGGGAGAAGCGACAGTCGGCCCCCCGCTCTCCTGACGATATGCCCCGCTCGGCAACGCCGCGGCGCGCTCTGACAACTGCCGCCCGCCAGCCAAACAAGTTCACATCAGACTCAGCAAGTGACGCCGTGCATGCCCCCGAAACCAGCCGCTCCTCGCAGTCCGCTCCCGTTCAATTCAATTAAGTTGTTGTCACAGCAACTTACCTCAAGTCATAAGTGAAGAAATATACGTTGGGGTTATGTAGTGTGGCATGACAAGTCTCGTTTGTCTGCCTGGCCTTGTTCCATTAGAGACAATCTAATCAAGGCATTTGTGCAAAGCGCTTCAAGAAATGGTGTTGGAAGTAGAAAAAACATGGATATCTGTCTCCAGAGATGTTAGGTAAGTTTCTCTAGATTTTTACATCAAAGCGTGCTAGAGCAGGCATTTAGAGACGTTATCTACACAGTATTCCACTAACCCAACAGCTATGATTACAGAGTACAGTAAGGCCATTGTATTACCAGACGCTTAGTCAAGGGGCTAATTTTGGTTCTGCTGTTGCTGACGGCACCATTTAGCATTGGACCTGTTTTTCTGACCTCGACAAAGTGGTTTATTAGGAGCTTGTTATTTTTATAACCAAAAGACGACTTTTTGGATTTGGAGTAAGTAGGGTTGGACCAGCTCTTGTGTTGGCTACCATGTGTATTAATATTATGTTCCATGAAAAATGGATTTCCTTAATTATCCTAGCTAAACTTGAAATGATTAGACAAATCGATCATCTATCAGGTTTTTAATAATAAACATTTATCATTTAATAAGCTTTGGTTCAAATCAAGTCTTTTCACCCAGTCGGCTCCATTTTGTTTTACTTTTTGTCAGTAACCTTGCATACTTTAAAACATGTGCAGCCTTGTCACTACAAGCCACAGAGAGCCCAAAACACACTGTAAATACTTTAGAAACTTCATCACAGAAAAGGCTCGACAAATTTTAAAATGTGATGGATTTAATGAAAACTGTGAGCTGATTTCTTAGACCTGTTTGGAAACAAATAACTTAGTCTTTAAGATGTTTTTTTTCTTTTTTCATAGATTAAACATTTAGCATTTTTAAGTAAGGACTAATTTGGAGTTCACAAGCCAAAACCAATACTGAAATTGAATCTTCACCTGGACAGAGCTAGACCTGAGCCAGGACTGAGACATGAACCACTAACTTATCTTGGAATATATGGGACTGTAACTCACTTTTGCAGAAGAAATAATCGATCCAAGACAAATAAAATGTGGACTAAACAGATCCAAGTAGAATCCCAAATAGGACTAAACCAGACCAATAGTTCTAACCTTGAACAACGGGCTTGCGTCCCACCGGTGTTACAGACCCCACCATTTGAGAACTGCTCAGATCGACAACATTCACTTTTACTTCAGACGAAGTAAACAAAAACACTGTGTCGGAGCAGAAACAGGGGTGCAGTGGATATCAAAAGTGTGAAACGCTCTTCACATAGACACCCATAGAAATAGATCTGTGCAGCCCGCCCACATTCGCAGCCAGCACGTCTTCCTTTCCTCCGTATCCTGCCAATTTGGTCCGAGGTGCGGCTAACGGCTAATGCCTGGTTGCCAATAGCCCGAGTGGAGTGGTGCTTGAACTATCATTTTGCCTCTTGTATGAAGGGTAAAAGGAGGGGACAAGCCAACGCCGCTGTTTTCCAAAGTTTGTGCAAAACAGGTCCATGACAATAATCTTTAAATCTCATTGTGCACCATGAAAACATAATACTTCAAGGTAGTCGTCACATCTCAGCTATGTTTTGTCTTGTTTTGCATGTCTACTGCAATAAAGTGTGGTATTTTAAACAAAATTTTAAAAAAAAATGTCTTATGACACGGTTTGTCGCCTACTTTACCTATGATGTAAACAAAGTGTCAATTGTGTTAAATGCATTATCTATTATCTTCAACTACACTAGTGAATATAGTGAAGTGGTACTGTCAGCGCTTATACTCAGACTTTTAAAAGATTTAAGGAGACATTTTTGCTATAGTTTGCAAGCCAGTTCTACGCCTGAATGAATGAAGAGATTTTTATCTGGGAGGACATAAGATAAATCACAGCAAATCTATGTGGAACTAGCATATCTTACAGCACAACTATTCAAAGATAATATTCCTCATTCAAAGCTCATACCATTGGAGAATAATCACAAATGCCAGACTGCTGTCAAGGTTTCAAGCGACCAGTTGGAGATTTGACCTTCAAATCAAAAGTACTGATTTCCAAGCCTGTGCACGAGGTTGTCCTTTCTCTCTTTTCATTAGTTTAACCATGTATTTATACTGTATAAAAGTCCAAACAAAATTTTAACTAAGAACAAGGCCAACAGATTGTACCAGTCAGTTAGAATTTAAATCTACAAAAAGGGACCTTGCTAGAGACAGGTTTTCACAACTATTCACATCACCCTGAATGGGAAAGAATTACCGACCTGCTTTTGGATTCCATTAAAAGGGAAAAAAAGATAAAACATCTATCTTAAACCATGGTTCTATTAAACCTTCTGGACAATGACACAATCCAAAACATTGTCCAGATGCCAACCTTGGAAACATTTTCTTCTCAGGTCTCATTAGGGGCCACAACAAGAAGGTCTAACCCAGAACTAAAACAGGACGAACCAGGTCTAATCCAACCCAAATAAAAAACAAGCCTATAACAACCCCAGAAATGAACACGTAAAAGCTCTGCAAAAGACGTCAAAGCACAACAGTTGTACAGTACGCACTCCACACTTTGCAAACCACTGTACGAGATTGTGAAAGTCTCAAAAATTCACCATCCAGCCGCGTGTGTCCAGATGGGTCATAAGTGCCCCGCTCTCCCCCCCACTCACAAGGACACTGAAAAAGCACCCCGACTGCATGCTAATCACTTCCTAATCAGCTTGTGTGATTGGCTGCCTCGCTAATGAAATAATGGTGCCTCATTTGCATAATAAAATAATTAGAGGGACTTGATAAAGGCTCAAGGGCAGAGAGGAGGCACTCTCTCTCTCTCTCACACACACACACACACACACACACACACAAACGAGGGAGATGGTGACACGGGACAGACGCCGAGTTTTGTAAAATATCGGTGAGTGGCATCTGACACAACATCTGCCAGCGTCGCTCAACATCATTTAGCGGCGATTGGCGCTGACCTCCACCTTCAGAAGGAGTCACACATGAGGACTCAAAGTGTGCAAATATAGGAGCAAGCACAGAATACTGAGCTGAGCCAAGGAGGAGTCTATGGCCCTTTGAATGTAGTCAATTTGAAATGATAAATCACAAAGGGTTCTGCCAAAGTCTAAAATTGGATTGATCAAGAAGGAAGATTGGACATAATCAGAAGCCTGTTGTCATTTCTTTAGTCTAAAGGCTAGATAGATAACTACCAGGACTAAACCAGGACTAGATCCAAACTGGGGCCAAAACTTGACAACATCGGGGATAAGTAAAGACTAAATCAGGCTAACAAAACTAGATCAATTAATTAATTAATAAATTCAAAATAATGAAACCAATCAGCATGCCATTCAAACTGAAATCATCGGGACTAAACCAGGCCTAAATCTGGAATAAACCAGCAGAAATCCACAGCACTGCTTCTTCTCAGTGGCTGAGTCTGAGTCATTATCTCACAGCTCCGTTTCGGTCTGAAGCTGCAGATGCTATCACAAGCACAAGATAAGACTGAATGAATGAGGAAGTTGAACAAAGGCGTGAAAAAACATGGTTCAGAAAAACACTAATTAATTCTACCCAGATCACACTAAACCTGTTGATTAATTATGATACTGCAGATATTAGTATGCATTTATGGCCTGTTCTTTGGTAATTACGGTGGTGTAATTGTGATCACAATCTGATCTTGTGACGGCAACAAGAGGAAGAAGATCAAACTTTGTCAAAGACCAGAACTTCAAGGACAATTACTTTTAAATCTAAACAAACATTTATTTTGTCAATGTTCTGTATTATTGTGGGTTTGAACTTTCAGTTAGCGTTCAAACGTGTCCATACTTTAACGGTGCATTCCTGTTGAAACTCTCAGACTTTTTTATTCTTGGTGCTTTTTTTGCTTTGTTTTTGACCGTTGCGAGGTATGACCAACGCCTTGGAGGAGATGTCTGAGTAGTTCTAGTTTATTGACCTCTCCATGTCGACTTTGTGGCCAGTGTTAAGTGCTTTCCGTTCTCCCTACGGTCACTGGACTCAGTTACTGCTTTTAAGGGTCAGCTTAAAACCTTTTTATTTAGTCAAGCCTTTTAAATGCACTTGTTTTACAGACTGATTTTACTGTATATTGTTGTATATGTATTGTTCACTGTAAGTTTTTTGTGTTTTTATTGTTTTATTCTGTGTTTTGTGAAGCACTTTGTGACTTCTGTCTGTGAAAGGTGCTAAATAAATAAAATTTACTTACTTACTTTACTTACTTTCCTCCACTCTATAATTTTCAGGATGTCAAGGTGGTTATTGTCAAGGTGATCATCTCTGCCTGACCATGAAGGACACTAATAAACTTGTACCTTATCATTTCCTTCCAGTGACGTCCCTACCTTGTGTCCTATCCCGCTCCGTCCTCGCTTTTGTCTCCGTGTGAAAAATAGGTGAAATTAGCTTGAAATGATACAAGGTGACATGAGAAGCGCGCACACTTTCATCGCAGTCGTCACGCTTCCGTGGTCCCTACATCCAAAGACCCCTGCGCCGCCTCCTCCCACTCCAAAGTGACACGCGTTTCTAAATACACACACACAGGCGACTTCTCCACTGGTTTAATTGGAAGTGCAGAAGGCTGGAGAAATGCCGCGCCTTCATCTCGCAGAGTTGTAATTGAATCGTGTGTATTGTGCGTTTGGCTGATTCAGGATTTTACATTGACAGTGACGACGAAAACAGAAATGTGGTGGATTTTTTTCTTCTTCTTTGCCCCTCGCTGAGCGCCTCTCTATATGGGGTTAATACGGCTTTTCAACTCAAATTCAAAACTCAAGCACTTTTCAAACTGGTGATTGTCTTTTGAAACTGGCAGTGACCTCAAAACCGTATAGACTCCATTTACAAAGGACAAATGCTGAATGGGGATTTCCCCTTTTAAGATTATTTCAACAAAAATATGGCAGGAATGTTCAAAAATCTCGCTTTGAGCAGAAGTATGAACAGAAATGAAATATGGAGAACGTTAGCTCAATGTCAACATTCGGCACATACTGATGGGGTGAGTTATAACATGCTGAGTTTAGGAATTTACATCAGATGGTCAAATATCCACATTCTTAGTCATCCAGTGTAAATGAGGTCTATTGTTGTTTAGCAGCTGTCCTCGTGTGTATGTGTGTATCCCACAACTCCCCACTTAAGCTTAAAGCAATAAAGATGAACTCAAACGTGAAAAATTACTAGAACGCAAAGTTGTTATGTGTTTAGTGAATTGGCCAACTGTATTTGTCGAAACGTAAACACAAGGAGCTGTCATCATTGCCAATCATGTGTGAAGTATTTTCTCCCGACCGAGCATAGCAGTGTCACTGTCACGTGTCGTGATTGGGTCGGGCGCTTTAGCAGTCAGTCAGCGGCGCTCTTTTGATGCTTCTGGATTAGCTACGGGTTTCCACATGGAAGCCCCGTCATTACAAAGGCTCAATAAAAACGGAAAAATCTCACTATTTTCAGCAGCGTTGCGTCAGAAATATATTTTTTCTGGTGCTATAGTCAAGTCAAGGAAGGTACATCACTCTTGGACAAAATGACATTGACACACTTTCATCTACTGTTCCTTTTCCAACAAGTTTCCACGTGTTCTTTGCTTTTTACCAGAGGAAAACGTGCCCGGTTTGAAAAAGATCTTGTTGGAAAATGTGCATCTACCAGATTTCATTAAATGTAATCAGGTAAAATGTGTTCTGTCCCAGTACAGATATATTGTAAAAGTAGCTATTTGGGTCAAAGAGTACGTTGTGCACTGTCTGCGTCTCTTTATAGAGCATTTTATTCTCCATGAAGCAGGAAGTGCACTGTTACCATGCTAGTTGTTGTTAGCTTTAGCGTCAAGGCAAAACTCTAAAACTAACCCTAGGAGTCAACAGTAAAAGTTGACTGCAAAGACTTTAAATTGGACTAGTTCACTTTTTTAAGACAGTAAAAATCACCTGTTACATTTAGGAAAGTGAGCTTGAGGAAATATTCATTTTAAAGTGTATTCTAAATAAAACTATAAAATATTACAACTTAGCAATATATACAATCATTCGAATTGATGCGTGAATGATCTTGTAGTCTGGAGTATTTCTGCAGGGGTTAAATCTCTCTGGCCCACTATCTTTATGACATTCGCCTGGTGGCAGTGTTTTTCCTCTTCACCTCATTCCCTCTGTCTATCTGCGCATCGTTTATCTCTATTACTATTCAAATGCTGACATTTAAAGGAACTTCACAGAGCTGGGGACGGGGCAGCAGATAAGGCAAGGGGGGAAGCAGAGCGGGAGGGCTATTCCTATTGTGATTTCAGATAGAGGCATATTGCATGATTTCTCTCTTTGTGGTCGTGTAGGAAAGTTTAGGTAACCTCTCACCTCTGCGTTACCTGGCCCCTCCCCCAGCGCTGCGTGTTTGTGAATGAGCTCAGAACCGGCCCCAGAGGGAGTCGAATTACAACTGCTTTAATTTCTTTGTTTGATGACACATTTACAGGTCAACACGCCTACAGGACAAGGGCTACACGACTACAGGCTGCACAATGCTACACACTATCATGCAATGTGTGTGTTTTCTTTTGACTGTGATACAAAAATAACAAAGCTACAATGTTTCTGCAATCATCACTTTTTCCACAATGATAAAATGTTTTCAAAAGTGTAACCCTCCAATCCATTCGATAAGCTACAACAACAAACTTGAAAGAATGCAACTCAAGACACCCCATCATGGAGTTTTAATTTGTAAAACAATCCACTCACAGTCATATAGAGATTTACAGCTTACAGTTGTTGACAAAGACGACTGTTGGGGTTACACTTCTCCAAAACCATAAACCAAAGCAGGGATCTGATATCTGCTGTCAGTGTGTGTAATCTTGAATGAGTCAGGGGGGAATAATTATGGCCTTAGACGGCACTCAGCGCGTCTGAGCCTCGAGAGCACAGCTGGTTCTTCTTTTAACTCAAATGTGAAATCCCCAAACTGCAAGTCTCAACAGGCTGCTGCTTTACACGCTCCGCCCTTCACGGCACACTTGACCTCCGAAATGCTGACTGGCTGACTCACCGGAGACGCTCGGCCCATGTAAACTTTGCAATACAGTGACTCAAAGTGGGAAGAATCTGGGGAGAGCTTAATCATTTATTGCACGACTCCATAGATATGTATCCTGAGATCGTGTGCTTACGTGTAATTTATTAGCAAGCAACGTCTAGATGTTGAATACTGTGGAGTGTGGACTAACACGGACAAAAGCTCAAGAAATATATCAAAGGTGCACTGCGTAACATTTCTAGGGAGGGCACACCACCTGCCATGGGGATATTCTTGCTTCTGGGATGTTCCGCAATGTGGCATTCAACTTTTCTGTCTTGCTTTCATGAGCTTTAAAACAGTCATCAAGACAAGCAGGTGGTGGAAAAGTCACTGCTTTTTTGACTGATCCAATCCTATTCCAAAAGCCTGTCCGGGCGCTGCCAACGACATAATCCTTCTTCTTGTTGTATTAGTTAACATAGGGCTGCCGACCTTGAGAGAAAAATAAGTTCTGCACAGACTAAAAAGTCATTTTCAGGTTGCCCAGGGAATCGGTGCATTGTTGAATGCACACGAATATTGGATATTTTACACAAATCAATCTACTTTATAGGATATTTTAGCAGTGAGACTTTTCCCTCGTTGTCAATTTAAGAAGGGAGTTCGCGCTCGACCAGAAATGCCATTCCAAAGGAAATGCTGATCCGCGGCAAAAAGGGGAAAAGTGGGCGGGGCAAAATCAGGTCAATACTAGTTTTGGGGGCATCTTAATATCTGGGATTCTTCAAAAGATTTTCTTGTGAAAAATGAGAAGTAATAATACCAATTCCGCTTTGTTAATTAACTCTAGTAAAATGTTGATTAACAAAGCATAAAAGTTTAGCTTATTGCAATGTTAGATTGGGAGTACATTTGCTGACACTAACACTCCATAGACGCATTGAAAGCCAGATGTTTTCACTGTATATGGCTTGCTCTACCTTGAGGCAATGAAACATGGGGGATTTGGCAGCAACATCTGGCCAGAGCACAAAGAATCAGACGCCAACCTGCTATAGGTAATTAAGACTGCATGTAACGTTATTTTGTACCAGAAGTTGTTTTACAGACGGTAATATGTGCTCTAAAAAACAGTCCATGGTGGAAGTTCATGGTGGTCATTTTGTATGTAACATGTAACATGTAACACATTTACAGTTATTAATAGTTGCATTTAGGAGTGTCAAGAGTATTTATAATCATGATTATTCAGGTTCAAATATATATTTATAAAAAATAATAATCCTGAGAATTGAAGGCAGCAAAAATGTGTAATTTCAATTCAATACATCAAAAAGTAAAACTATGTATCTTTTACCAGGCTTATGTAACACAATACCATTACGTTTTCATTCAAAAAGTTTGATTTCATGAAGCTAATGAGGAATGGTGATCCATCAAACCTGTGAATGAAACTGAGAGAAGTATTTTACTGGTCACAGTGGAAGCAATTGTGAATAATTTTAATTTGAAATAATCGTACCATTAAAATTTGATGATGTGAGATCCCCCAGTTGCAATACAAAATTCTATGGTCAACCCTTTTATCTTGTTTTTCTGTTTTGACCACATAAAGAGAGTTTTGGGGTTCTGGTCGATCTTCAGCCTGTTGTGCTGCACTGATGAACGACTCATGCCAAAGACTTTAAAGTTAAGCAGAATCTTCTTTTAACACCTCTGGCCGTTCCTGAATCCAGAATGGGGCCTGGATGGACACGTCCCATTGAGTTAAACAAAAGCACTCTCGGTCTGTAAATGGATCAATGGCGGACAGAATGGGGTCAGAATGATTGCTAGCGTGTGGTGGAGGGCTATTTGGGTGGAGCACAGCGAGCCCTTGCACCTGTATGTACCAGGAAGAAGCATAGTGCAGCCATTTTAGTGTTTGCTCCTTCTTTACACTGCGGTCATTCATCACCTCCCCTGATAGCCAAACGGATAAATTACCAGGGGAGAGTAACATTTCGACTAATGCCCTTTTTCCGTTGCACAGGATTTGAACGGACCAATCGCGGCGCTGGGCAGGAGGCCGTTTGTTTCTGAGCCAATGGGGCCGCGGCTGAGGTTTTGGACGCCAAAGCAGGGCTGGTGTGGCTGTGATAAGAAGCAGAACAAACACACACACACACTGCGATATGCACATACGTTCAAACAGACTCGCACAAGGAGGGTAAGGCCAAATGGAAAGAGGGAGGACGAGGGGATTGTGGGGGAAAAACAATAGATGAGTTGGTAAAGTGAGAGGAGGAAATCTGAGTGAGTGCGGAGGAAAAATCCCAGCCTGGAGCAACGAATCTGAAGCCAAACTGTTCATGGGCAGTTAGCAGTACATTACCAGGAAGGAAAAGAGATTTGAATCACTGGATCTGAGAGAGAATGGTACTGTTATTTGTCCAATGAATAAATTAATTTTCACGTTGGAACAGTGAACAAAATTCAAAACAATACAGTTAAAGCTGTTCAGGGAAAATTTGACTGAGGAGAGATTTTCAATGGCGCAAAATCTGTGTTTTACAATTTCAATAGAATATATGGGAATAATATTGTGAATGTTGTCTTTAAAATGTTAAAATTTTGAATATTGAGTGTATTGTTTGTGTTAAAAATGAAACTAAAAGAGCTGAATAAAACTGAACTTTTGTGATTCCTTTTACCGTACAGACATTTTACATTGGTCTGATAATTAAAGCTCAACTTATACATTTTAAAACAAATTTTAACACATTGCTGTTGGATTGACAAATTGTCTGAATGTTGTTGATTGTTGATCTATTTTTTTTGTCTATATCTCCCACCCCTAGCTAAGAATAAACCTTCGGCAAATAGCTTGTTTCAGTCCTTTAAACTCCCCGGTAGACAGCCTTAACTTCATTATTTGAAGTGTTCTTCTCACAATCCTTTACAAATCAAAGTCAGGAATCCTTCGGAGGGCAGACGATCGAGCTAACGGCAGAAGCCCAATAAGCGATGCATGTGAAGGTATTGAAAGCTAGCCCAAAATCCCTGCCTGGAGCCACTCTAAGCAGGTTAAACGCACTGCCACAGTAGCTTAGCGCGTCAGCACACAGGCCCGTGACACGCTGCTCTGCCTGATGACTCCCCCAATTGTCCGGCGACCTGCTCCAGAGCTCTGTCCATGGACTGGCGGGCTCAGGGTTTAGTCTAGTCCCGTTTTTGTGCCACCAAAGCACTTCTGTTGTCGGACAAAACGCCGCTCTACCCGGCAACGCACAAAGAACAACCTGAAACAGCAGTTATACCAGAGGGACTGATAGAAAGAGACGCAGAGAGAAGCTTGGCATAAAAATACATCCAAACATCAAAGACCAGAGGAGAGTTCTAAAATAACAATAGGAAAATGTAGCTGGGACTTTCAATATCAAATAAAAATTATGTCAAAGCAGCTCTTTTATCTGTGACACAGTTCTGTCTGCACTACAAACAGATGCCTAACGATAGCATTTAGCGTCCTGGAGGAGATTTACTTTTGGCAAGGAAATGGGGAAAAAAGAGAAAAGAGCAGAGAGTGGAAGCCATGGAGACGCAAAAACAAAGTCAAATCACATCCCGGTGGGAATAACACAGACAAGACAGCATGTAGTGCAAAGCTAAACATACATTACAGACTGCTATTAGTCTATGGGGAAGGGGGCGCACTGAGGGGTAAGCGGAGCGTTGGCAATGATAACAGGCATAAATAAAGAGCGTGACTGTGTCGAAGATCGGGTGGAGATATAAGAAACAAGAAAATGTATTTACCTTTGCACGCCGGGAAGAGGGATTATTTAGAAACGCAACAATGTGCTGTTTAATGTAGTGTAGGTGGTGTTTATGCACTGGATAAACATGGATGTCAGGGCTAAAAGACAGTACGGTAAATGCAGGTATAATGGCAGTTATTATAGGATTCTGAAGACAATGAGAGACAGAGAAAACATTCATGAATTTAAGCAAGACAGCTTTGAATATTGGCCTTATGTCAATTTAGTTAATAGCGATTTAAGTAGTTCATCTTCTAACTTTGCTGTTGACCTGCACACAAAAATAACATTTATTATTTATGTATTTGCTCAATCAACGGTTAATCAAAGTTTAATTTACAATAAGAGGAAGTGAAGTTATTAGGTCTACAAGACGATCTTCTCACTTATTAAGATGATTTAAATAAAAGTTTAAATCACAATTATTCAAACGATTATTTGCTTATATAGAATGAACAAATGAATGAACAAACTGATTAAATTCAGAGAAATAGACTGTTGTAAACGATCTCTGCAGGTACAAAAGTAAAATCTATCAGTTTTTTTTACCATTCAGGGAAACGCGTAGGTGAACAGACTTAAGACTTGATGCTAATAATATCGATAACTCAATTACACTTTTTTTTATTGTCTTGTAATTTAAATTTGATTAAAGGCACTTGATTTAAGCTCAACTTAATGTAGCCTAAAAACAGTTCCATACAACAACACATCCAATAAAACCTGGCCTTGAAGTCATTGAGGAAGTTATTTCTGTATTTTGTGGGCAGAAGCATTTAAAAAGACAGAATGAAGTGTTCCAATTTGCAATAAGGAAAGTTTTCTGCGCGTTACAAAACCCCTCGGAATGTGATTACTTTCTCCCTTTCACCACACTGTGTGCATACCTTACTGCTCATGGAAGTGTGTGCGCGAGTTGTCACCTTGTAAAAAAGTTTGTCAGACGTGACTTGGGGCTGCTGGATGTGAGACAGGAAGACAGACAGGCGGGAGAGGGCACAGAGAGGGAGGCATTGGGGGGTGCGACAGGCCCCTTCTGTACAGGACGTGGCGGCGTGTGCAGGCTTGTGTGTGAGTGTGCAGGTTAAATGAGTTTGGGGAGTTGTCGCCTCTTTACGATAGCTGTAACTGGCCCGAGGACAGCTGTTATTACACTTTACAACAGGGAAATAGTGCATGTTCTGGTAGTCTGTGTCTGTGTGTGCGTGTGGGAGAGCGAGGGCGCTTTTCAGAGCCGCGAATGAAGAAATGTTTCTGTGGTGGAACCGACTTTAGGTTTAATGACAGAGAAAATTAAAGATGTTTCAAATGGGCCCTATTCAAAATAAAGCTTTCAGAGCAAATTATGTTCATTTAGACTGATTTCATTAATGTCCCGCAAAATGCCATGAAGACTGAGTGCTTTGATTAGAACAAAACAGAGAACACAATTTTGTATTAAAAGCGCAACTGCCTAAAATTGTAGCTATTAGACTATAAAAAAATTCACTTCGGCTACAAAATGTACTTTTAAAGGTTGAATTTCAATCAGAACCTTTCATTATTTTTGGCCATTTAACTATTGTGCCATTAGATCCTTGTTTAATTTTGCATTGAGACAAAGTTAGTCCCCAGTCTAGCAAACAAGGGACAAGGGCTCAAGGGACAAGGGCTCAAGGAACAAGGGCTCAAGGGACAAGGGCTCAAGGGACAAGGGCTCAAGGAATAAGGGCTCAAGAAACAAGGGCTCAAGAAACAAGCACATGGATGCAGCCTGCTCATTATTGTAATGTGTTAACACTGAACATTCTCAATATTCAAATTGGTACGATAAAAAGAAGCAAAAAATCATGGATAGGATAGAATTTGCATGGAGGTCTCTATCAGTCAGCAGTGCATTTCTTATGAGTTAGTAGGTCAGTAATAAAGCCTCTGCTCTTCATGTAACTGGGAGCTAAGGAGTGGCTTTTGGGAGTGACAATGGCCAGAGGGAGTGCTCCGTCATTGGACTTATGACAATGTGTGTGTGGTGGTTATAATTGACAAAGCTGAGAGCAGGAAATGAGTCCAACAGGTTTGTGACTCAGACGGAGGTTTGAGAGCAGCGCCGCAGGGCCACACACCACCGCAGACACCAGACAGCATTGTTAAAGACTTCTCCCTCTGTATCCAGTCCACTGACAAATTTACTGTCGGCTTTGAGGTTTAGTGGCTCGGAGGAATAAAGAAAAAAGGTTGTTGGTTTAAATCCCTGAACGCACACAAACCCCGCCATGACAATTAACTAACGCCACGCCTTGCTTTTGTTTGGGGGAGGGCTATTGACTAACAGTGCGCGATGGGTCACCGAGATGTCACAGCGTCATTCTTTCAGCCAGAGTTCCCAGGCAATGAAGCTCAAGGCGGGGATGATTTGCAACAACCAATTTTGCCTAACACATGCATGTGTTTGGACGGTGGGAGGAAGCCGGAGAACCCGGAGAGAACCCACGGTAACACGGGGAGAACATGCAGACTCCACCCAGAGAGATCATGTGATGTTGGTCTGGTCCAGGAATCGAACCCACGATCTCCTTGTTGGGAGGCAAGAGCGCTAACCGCCTTTGCCACCGTCCACCTGGCAGTGTAGATTTTAATTGTGCAACACCGCTTCTCAAAAATAAATGCGTAAATGATTCATTAACCTTCCAACTTTGCTCCGGTTTCTAACTAAACCCTTGTTGTTTCCCAAATACAGTTTCATAATGGAGTGTGAATGGTTGGAAATAACTGAGGGATGACATGTTCCGATGAATTAGAGGGGCCTGGTTTTGATTTACGTGACTAAGCCTGGATACTTTCACTACGTCGCACATTTGCCTCTTACCGCTTGCTCAAGTTGATGATTACACAAGACTACAGATGATAAACCACATTCCTGAAAAAGCCATTGGACGTCGACATACCTTGTTTTCCCATAAGAGACCAAAGCAAACACGCAGTGGGTTCAGTTCAGTTATAGCCTTTGCCACTGATATATATTGCTCTTAGAGATTGCATACTTGACCCAAATATGTGATTTTCAGTATGCTGTGCTTGACCCTGAAATGTCCGGGGTAAAGCCGAGTGAGTGCACATTTGGAGGGACTGTGGCCTATAGCCCCGAGGCACCGGGACTCAACCCAAGACGGACCCTTAAAACTCTGTGTCGTGAAGTGGGAGCTGCGAGGGGCTTCGCTGGAGCTGAGAGCCAGCTCAAGAAATCTGAACCAAGGAAAGCGTAACTGCGGGTACACGAACTGGACACTTGGACAATATGAGACTGACAATGGTTTGATCATAAGTGTATTTACAACATTGAGGATTTAAGTCACAAATTGCCCAAATGATTCTCTGCTTGATCAAAGTTACAACCTATTTCATGTATTTTTTTAAAAAGTCACTCTTTATCATTGAGACTGGAAAAAACATGCCATTCAGTGCAGGCAATGTCATATTCATCTATAGTTCTCAGTCATTATTATATTTGAAACAGCTGGTTATAATGTAGGGCTGTCACTAACGATTATTTTAATAGTCGACAAGTCTATTGTACTTTTGAGACTTTTAACATACATTATCAACAAAATAATGTTTAAACATGGTGACTGAAAGCTTATAAGTGTGTATTGGTGTATTATTGAAGAAAATATATGTTTTTCTCTTTTTCTTTTTTGACATTTTCTTTAATAAAGTTGCCCTCTTTGTTATAAAAGATATTTTTTGTTATCTGATATTTTATTTCAGATAATGATTACAATGATCAGAAGTGCAACGAGTAATCGATTAATTGTGACTAGTGGACTAGTCACAATTAATCGATTACTCGTTGCAGCCCTACTATAATGTCTATAGAGTCTATAGAAAGATTTTATTTTCAATCACCAAAAAAGCTGCATGAGATATGATTCATACACTGTTTTAATATGAGGCGGTATTGCCTGCATTTAGAACAATGAGGTACCTTTTTACTCCTGTGAGTGCTGGCCTACATCCCCTAAACTTTCCCACCGCGCTCCTCGTCCTCTGCCCGCTCTGCCACACATACTGTACTTTCTCTTTTGTTTTTTACTCATTACTCAGTCTCGCTCACACACAAGGCTCCCATTGTGACCACATGTATACGCTGCAATGAGTGCCGTAAGTAATTAACGCTGTTTGTGTTTGTTCTTGTTTGGGAGACTGATAATAGAAAACAAGTGGAGACTGGCCTTGTTCATTAATCACCAATCTATCCACCAGGTCGAAAGCTTTCATTAGCCAAGTCCACCCTTTTGGGTCAATATCCTGCCCACCCAATAATGACTTAATATATAGTCTTTGGTTAACATAGTGAGATCTGCGGCGCAGCCAATGCCAAATCTATGGCGGATTATCATACTATTAATCCTTGTTATAACGCTTTTAATGATGAATGTTTCAGAGGTGAATCTACTTTAATATTCCCAGGAGCAAAGGTAGAGATGAAATCTAATAATTCTTTGACTGATTTAATATCCAATGACATCCCTAAAACTACTTATTTCTAAGTTGTGCTATGTATTTTCTGAGATATATAATTTGCAAAGAGCTGCCATAATACTCATGAATATTCCTCCATACCTTTATGCAAACAAATTATCCAAAGCAGAAACAGGCAAAAATAGTGAACCTATGCAGCATTTTGCTTGTGGACTCGTGTCAGGCCTTAATGCAAATGGCACTAAGTGTGCAGTGTAATTCTGAGCACTCGCAGCAAAGGCGGTCTTCTTCATGCTCACAATAATGTAAGTAATCAAAGTGGACAAGGGGCTTTGCAGGAAGATAGACTCCACTCCACTGTCCCGCAGGCAAAATGATGGGGGAGGGAGCGAGGGGACGAATGATAGTGACAGAGGAGTAGAAATGTGTCCCAAGACGTGATGAAAGACCAGATCAAACCAGTTGGTCATTTTTGCACCATTAACAGCCCATTCTGTCTCCGGCAATTGCAGACATTTTTATCCTTTCAGCATAAACAAATCCCCGGCGAAGATCAGTGTGCACCATTTACCCAACATTTACGGTAACGCTAAAGGCCTCGGAATGTAATTTCTTCTAAATCACAGCATGATGTGAAAGTGTGAGAGAGCAGCACTGATGGAGCCCTGTCCTTTGATTTACAAGCCATTTACATCATTCGGAGAAAACATATTATACACCAACGCCAAAGATGGAGACATTATGAAAAACATGAACACAACTATGGCTTTCTTATGTAGTGCAAGCTATGATCAGCCATTGCTACTTTTCTGATAAACCAGTGTTTCTGTGCAGAACATGCAGCATTTGTTTTTTTTTATTTCAAGATATTGCTATTGAGATACCGTAACTTTTCCCTGAGAGTGGTGCAGTGGGTTAAACATTTGCAGACGTACTGGTTGGTCACCAGCTGACCTCCCACATAAGTCAGACACCAACTGACAATTATCTTAGTAGTCGACTAGTCTGCAATTATTTTGCCTTTTAGTTGATTATTGTCAAACCATTATTTTTTGTATATTGTACTATATCTGTACCTTGAGAATTTAAATACATTAAAAACCAAACAAACTATGGTGAGTGAAGGCTTCTAAAGAGAGAATATTTGCTATATAATGAACTGCCAAAATAGTTTATTACTTTTGGCATTTAGATTTAAAAGAATAATAGAAGATTTTTCGCCGATTTGAGAACTCAAGCGACTCTTAGTCCCTTTTTTAAAAATGTGCATGCGCACACTCACCCCCCACCCTCCTGTTGTTTCCAAGACACTGCCTCCCATTAAACCTCGTACGGAAGCACGTAACAGCCTCGCTGCTACGTGTGCGTTTGTTTATTAGCGCGACGGATCGCATCGCATCTCTCGTCTCCGCAGATTTCCGTCTCTTTCTTTTCGTCATTTTGTACTGTACACTGGAGGAATTCGCTAAACACACACCGGCATATCGACCACGTATGCGCAGCCAGGGAAATGTGCTGCTATGCTGGGAACGAGCCTGCAGGTGTGCAGTGGGACGAAGGGAATGATTGACATGTGGGAGAACTACTCGGCTGTGCACGCCACGAGGAAATGAGACTCAGATTGAGGGCCAAAAATCCTCTATAAGTCTTTTACTGTGTGTTTTACTCTGGCATCTGGCAAAAAATGACAAACAATGGGGCAGGTTCAATGGCATCTCTTGGCAACAAATCTAAAACTAGCAATTAATCTGGAAAAAAAATCAACAATACAATGCCATTTCTTTGACCCCTTCCTATAGTCCACCAAATCCAGTCCAATCCCCAGATAAAAGAGGAAGAGTGTCAGACTGAACAGCTAATAAAACAGGGCAGCAGCAGCAGTGAGTACAGGGACATTTTTGTCAAGCCGGCTATTCCGATCTGGCTTTAGGTCCACAGCCCTTTGCCGTGGCTGCGACTTCACGGAGCAGAACACACAGAGTGAAAATGTATACGTATGTTGTGATGCCATGCCCAGAGGAGGGCGCACAATTACAAATACTGTCTTTCAAAGGCAATGTGTTTTTATGCCGAGGGCGCAGCGTAAAATCCTCTCAAACAAACAACTTGAGGAGTAAAAAAAGTGCCTTCCTTGGACCGAATGCATGTCCGGGGGCAATGTGGCAATGCCGAGTGCGTGGTTCACTGTGGATGGGCGTGTGAGTGCGCTGGCCCGGGGCAGCAGTGTGTGTGTGTGTGTGTGTGTGTGTGTCTGCGTATGTGGGGAGTGCAGCGCTTCACGCCAGGATGGACATGAAAGGTAGGCAGAGAGAGCGAGAGAGGAGAGAGAAAGGATGCCCACACAACAAACTGTACAAACCTTTGGCCACAGTGGCATTCGTGTGTAGTGTGTATTCTTTTATGTCTTCTGAACAGGAAAAAAACAGCACTGCTTTTATGTATACAAGAAACAAACAGGAAAAAAGAAATATGTGTCCAAAATTATTTTTGGTTTGCTAATTAATAAGTCAAAATAGTTTGATACAGTGTTTGCATAAGAAAAATATTAGCCTGTAGCAAAGATTGGCCATTTGATTTGTGCTTTGAAAGTACAACCTTTTTTACGAGTGAGTCCTTTTTAGAAATTATGACGGCATCCAAACCTCTGTAGCATATAAATGCATTTTGGTTTAATTTAATAACCTCAAACCATAAATAGATATTAGCATGGCGTAACGGGTGCCACAAATTTAAACTGGAGAGATTTATTAAGTTCTTATTCAAAGTAGTGCGCACGGTTTTCCCAGTTGCTCGGACGGCGGCGGCCTATCTCCTGTCACTGATCTCGGGAATTATTAAACGGCTAAATCTGTGTGTAAAGCAGAAATGGGCCTGAATGGTGCGCCGTGGCCCATACAGACACAACTGATTTCATTATAGATAAATCACATTCATCTATTCAATCTCTCCTTCCTCCTCTATCTGTCTGCCCCTCCCCTCTCCATGTGTCTCTCCTGGAGCCTTTTACTTTTTTACTCACTGTCTTTCTCCATTTCTGTCACTCGCCCAAGATCGTTCTTATCTCAGTAATATAATAACGGCAAAATGGGATGAGATTGAGCGGGAAAAGTTAAGAGATTTTGTGAGAAAGTCCTCACACCACCCTGGTTTTTCCTTCTGCCCTAAAGACGTAGCCCAGTTGAGGACAAACCTTACTGTACAACCTTAGAATTTAAACTCTGTTGTGAATATTCATTGCTTTGTACACAATACTACCCATTCTAGTATTTCAAGATTAGCATTCCTGCCTCACCGCGAGTGCCAGTCCAAATGGGGCATTTCCTTGTGGAGTTAGCATGTTCTTTATGTGTCTGAGTATATTTTGTTCCAGTTGTTTTCCAACCTCCAACATGTACAGTAATCTAATACTCCAGCTAAGTAATCCTGGCTGACAATAATCAGGAGAAGTCTCACTGCACTGGAAGGCAAGTTCCCCCAGTGACATTTAAAGAAAGAACATTTTACCAAATGCAGATAACAAATTAGTGGCGCTGTTGGCTTTAATCGTTTTAACTGACTGATCAGTCAATAGCGTTTTAGTCGACCAATATTTTTATTCATTGGTTAAAATGATACGAACGATGAAGACGAACGAGGTAGAAAAGTGAAGAAGTGAAGAAGGGACTGAATGCATCTTCCATTTTCATTTTTCGTGTGAATGCACTGTTCCTTCTCCATTTAAAAAAAAAAAAAACTAAATATTAAATAGTACAGTTGTAGTCTTGTGGGGGCAGTTTGGGTCAGATACATGGTCAGGTCATAGAGATGCTGAAAAGAGAGCTCTTTCTAGTTTTATGCCACTCCTTTAGTTGAATAATCGATCTGCAGGACATGGCTTTAGTCAAGACAATAATGGACTGCAGCCCTATAAATGAAGCGAACAATAAAGTCAACTTCATTTTACCACTATATTAATGTTAGAATGTTAGAATGGAACTCCTTGTCCAAATTTTTTTTTCTCACGAGCCGAGAATGGACCGGCAAATTCATGAGACTTATTGCAAGTGGAGAGAAAGTTAGTTATCGTCTCGCACCTTAGTTCTCACAAAGCTACAAAAGCATGAGAAGAAGAGCAGTAGGAAAAGCAGCTCTGTGTTAAAAAGCTGAGTCCACTGGAACAGTCAAAACAAATTTATCTCTCTCTCTCTCTCCTTCCCCTCACACTTTTGTTCGTGCGTCTCAGGCCGCTCTCGGTAATACAATAAAGGACTTCTTGGCTCAGCGCGGGCCTAGTTTGTGTGCGAGTGTGTGGGTATGGTAGACGACACCTCTTACTCCCTTCTCTCTGTCTCATCATTGCAGCTGTTCCACAGAGGTGTGTTTCAATATATCACGCTGTCACACACGCGCGCATAACCACACACACCAACACAAAGAGGCCCCGTGCTTAATAAGCGCTATTCAGAGCTCCTGGGTCCACAGAAGCTGAAACTGCACTCCAGCACAAATCTACCTCTTCGTGTCCTTTGTCCCCATGTTTCTATTGCGTTTTTTCATCTTGTAGATTTCTTTTTTCTTCCAATAATTCTAAAGTTGGGACATTTTGAGACTTGCATTTTCTTGAGCATGGTTTCCCAACTTATGTGGCTTAAGTCAAATTAACATAATACAAATAATTGACGGCTTGACTAAAATCGACTGGTTTTGAGATCTCCAGTTTAAAGTCCACCCACACACCCTGACTGCGTTGTTCTATGTTGCATTATAGAAAAGAAGAGAATTATAGGGCAAGGAGGTCAAAAATAACACAATGTTTTCCCCCAAAAAAGAATAGCTAGTGCGGTAGCGAATATATTTATGTGAACCTTTTTGATTGACAGTTCATTGTTCAACTTGTAGCAAGGGATATTAAGACTTCCGACCCTTATTTCCATGTTGAGCCGGTGAAGCTTGCGGTACATTTTGATTAAAGTGCAAAGACTGCATGTATCTGCCTTCTGGGTACCGTAATTCTTTTGGCTGGATAAGGGCGACTGGAATTGTATAGAAAGTGTTATTATAAATGTAATATTCGCAGGGGTTAACATAAATGATGCTATGTCAGAATTATTGACTGCATTATTTTTTGGCTGAAGAGCAGAAGATCAGCCTACAATTCTGGCATGTTCATACAATTGTATCATTTAAATATGAGTGAAATCAAAATACAAATTACTGCTGTAAACCACAGCACTGCTGTGTTGTGTGGTTGGACAAAACAGTGGCGCCATCGTCCACATTACAAATATGTAAATACAATACACTGATCTATTATTTTGTAGATAATCTTTGTGATATATATACATTTTCACATAATTTGGCCAAAACTGTGAGTGACCCAAAGCTGTTGACCCATATGCAATGACAGGAAGTACAGTGGGAGATAAGATGGAGTGAAGCAGCCTGGGGGAAGGAAGTGGACACCTGGATGAGTCGTGCGTCGCGGCAGGAAGAGGGTCCGATGGAGGAGGGGGTGGGGACATGTCTTCAGCTGTTCCTTGGTCTGGGTCTGTGGGTGTGTGAGCGCGGCCCATATGTGCCTCAGAGCTGGAGGAGATGAACAGGGGTCGGGCCAGATGGACGCACACAGACGTCCACCACTAGCCTCCAAACTGCCACGCTTCACTTTTCACGGGGGCAAGAGAGGGTGAAAAACTGGCACAGCAAAGTGGCTGCAACAAATACTGGGGTTTTCCTGGTGGCTGGTTTTGTAACACAAAACACGTAATGTTTAAAGGTGCACTTTTCTGGTGTAGGGTACACCACCTGATTGTGTTATTGGGATGTTATTGCTTCGCCTAGAATGTTAAAGACAGTATGGAATTAAATCTATCTAACTAACATTTATTCAATTGCAGGTATAATATTGATAAGGAAATACATACGATAATACACTTTGATAAACTTTGAAAATGTCTTATGTCTCATTCTCTGACATAATGTCAATCGTATTGGTGCAATAGTCTCCGTCCATATAACTGCTGTAAATTAGAGTGTTTACTTTTGCCACTATTATCATTATTTTTATCTTATTTTATTTTATTTTCATTTTTTTCTTTCTATTCCTTATTAAGAACATAAGGGGTTTTTGTCTATAAGAGCTATTCTATTATTTCCCCATTGTGTGGACAAATAAAGGCTTATCTTATTTTATGTTCTAATGTAAATGGTTTGTTGAACTCTGGTACATCTAGTGTTTTGAATGTTCTGGACACCATTGACCTCTGAAGGCTAAAATAGTTAAAAATAAGCAAAAGGCCCCATGGAAAAAGGATGATTCGATCAGGGCACAGAAAAGGGAGTGCTGCCGGGCCGACGGAAAAGGCGCATTCAAAGCTCCAAGTTCAAAAAGAGATTTACAGAGATAAGTTGTAAATGTACAAACTAATTTTATGTAGAACTAGGGAAGGAAATATTTCTGAAATAATTGGAAGCTGCAGTAACCACCAGCGTGTCGTGTTTGCCACATTAAACAAACCCTCCAGCTCAGCTGCCAATAGAACTAATTTCCACATCGAAGTCTCATGACTTTGCATTATTCTTTAATGACAAAGTTCAGGGCATTAAAAATGTATCACTTCCACAACACAAGTAATAACCCTAAAACCACCAAGACACTTAGAGCTACCTCACTTTGCACCAGTAACTGACAACTGAGTGGGCACCACTGGTACTGCCCTTAATTGGTTAAAGTCCTATCTGGAAAACAGGAAGTACTGTGTTGAAATTGGTAACTGTGTCTCAGACCACATGCCCCTAACATGTGGGGTGCCCCAAGGGTCAGTCTTGGGACCCCTTCTGTTCAACTTCTACATGCTGCCGTTAGGTCAGGCAGCGAAAATGTGTCACGATAATCACAATTATGCAGACGACACTAAGATCTATGTTTCACTGTCGGCAGGTGACTATGGACCAGTGGATTCACTCTGTCACTGCATCCAACAGATCAGTGTGCAGACGCAAAACAACTTTCTCCAGCTGAACTCAGACAAGACTGAAATCATTGTTGTTGGCCACAGAAACAAGGAGAAACCTACAAATCAGTAATAAGTTCAAGTGTGGATGGACCGGCCTCCTGCTGGTGCCAGAGTCAGGACTAAACATGGACCGGCCTCCTGCTGGTGCCAGAGTCAGGACTAAACATGGACCGGCCTCCTGCTGGTGCCAGAGTCAGGACTAAACATGGACCGGCCTCCTGCTGGTGCCAGAGTCAGGACTAAACATGGACCGGCCTCCTGCTGGTGCCAGAGTCAGGACCAAACATGGACCGGCCTCCTGCTGGTGCCAGAGTCAGGACTAAACATGGACCGGCCTCCTGCTGGTGCCAGAGTCAGGACTAAACATGGACCGGCCTCCTGCTGGTGCCAGAGTCAGGACCAAACATGGACCGGCCTCCTGCTGGTGCCAGAGTCAGGACTAAACATGGACTGGCCTCCTGCTGGTGCCAGAGTCAGGACTAAACATGGACCGGCCTCCTGCTGGTGCCCAGAGTCAGGACTAAACATGGACCAGCCTCCTGCTGGTCTCCTGCTGGTGCCAGAGTCAGGACTAAACATGGACCGGCCTCCTGCTGGTGCCCAGAGTCAGGACTAAACATGGACTGGCCTCCTGCTGGTGCCAGAGTCAGGACTAAACATGGACCGGCCTCCTGCTGGTGCCCAGAGTCAGGACTAAACATGGACCGGCCTCCTGCTGGTGCCCAGAGTCAGGACTAAACATGGACCAGCCTCCTGCTGGTCTCCTGCTGGTGCCAGAGTCAGGACTAAACATGGACCGGCCTCCTGCTGGTGCCAGAGTCAGGACTAAACATGGACCGGCCTCCTGCTGGTGCCAGAGTCAGGACTAAAGATGGGGAATCTGGGTTTCAGTTTTATGCTCAGTTTGAAAATCTGGAACAGTCTTCTTGAAGATGTGAGACAGGCTTCTTACTCTGACAATGTTCAAATCTAAGCTAAAAACGGTTTAATTTAGCTGTTCATATGACGGAAAGGATTTTATTTGAACACTCTTTTATGTCTTTAACTGTTTTTTTCTGTTGTGTGAAGCACTTTGAATGGCCTCATGCTTGACTTGCCTTTAAAATCTGAACTCTGCTCCAAAACAGATGTTTTACAGGCAGTGGATGGGCTACAGAGCTCTCGATTCAATCGCCCAGCCCTGGATGAGCGTATGTAAAACGACTTACTAATACGTTGATTTTTGTGATGTACTTGTATAAATAAAGTGTGATAATGGACCTTGTCATTAACATGAATTATTGACAAAAATGATTTGGATATTTATGCAGGTTTCTAGGACTTGGTTGAATGACGAGCCTGAATTAGATGCTTTGAATCTTTTAGGAAATATGACCAACCTGTGCACTAATAGTCTGCTGCTGGGACTGCAAATGGTCAACACCTGTTCAAACAGAGACGACATCAGGGGTCAGGGCTGGGGTCCGTAAGTGTGGAGCTCTCAGTTCTTGAAGTGGTTTGAATTGCAAAACGCATTGTACACTTAAATGTGTGCAATGGTTTGGTGTGCATTGTTCATTAGAGATTCTTAATAATAATAATATAATAATAATAATTCAGCCTTGTCTAGATGAAAATATCAGGGAAGCTAGGGCCAAAAATTGAGCTGGAGAATTGTAAGGTACAAGTATCTGTTTAACAGTCAGATTGCAGATTTATTGACTGCAGGACCTATCCACATGAAACAAACATCTTTATGTCAAAACTTCAGAAGATTTTGCCATTAGGGTTGGCAAAAGTATTGAAAATCCAATATTAATCAATACTAAAACTAGTATATTAAAACTTGGTATGGAAATTGAGTTAGAAATTTAACTACCATGAAAATACTAGTTGCAATTATTCAACTCCAAAGATGTGATTATTATCAGCTGAAAGGACTTAAAACCATAAGATTACTGATAAGACAAACTTAGGAGCTAAACCCTAACTCAATGATAAAGTTAAAAATGGGTGGCTCATGTGGTAACGCAAGTTATTATTTAGATTTTTTTTTTATGACTGTTAGTACAAGCATCATTATATCAATTAATCCCTTATAAACGCAAAAGCTTTTCCAGCATGGCACTTCCACACATGTAAGAATTCCGCCTGGGCTCTTCACTCCCACAGCACAGAACCCCCTCTTTGTGCCTGTGTGAGCATAAGCCTGGGTCAGAGGCTAAACGATGGCCATTAAGATTCTTCTCGCCACGCACTACGGAAAACCAAACACACCCAATGTCTATCGCCACACAAGTATGTATTTGAGACGAGGGCGCTCTTCCCTGTCATTTGGTCCGTTACGAAAGCCCGGTGCATAATGGGAGCTAGTAATTGTACGTTGTGTATTGTCAAGTGATTTTGACTCAAGATGAACATTTGCAAATGTGTTTTTCCCCTCTCGACAGATTTGTTGTGACATACCAGCGACACATTTCAGACTATTTGCACTTGTTGCTCCCCTGCCTCCTCCGGGGACGACTAAAAGAGAGAAGAGGAAGAGAGAGAAAAGCAACTTCACACCCCGAGATTAAAAATGCCCAAGCAATTTCCCATTTCCGCAATACAGCACAGCGATTGTGCCTTAAATAAATCACTTTGGTAGGAAGCGGCTAACTGGAAAACTATATTTTTCTTTATTTTTTCGGTACACAAACACACACAACTCACAGCAGGAAAACTCAATAGCCACAGTGTCTCTCTCAGCACGCCTTTCTGCTACCGCTTCTGTCAGCGCCACAGCAACTGTCAGGGCGCATCATCAGTAGCTACGACGACTAATTAAGAGCTGCCCGTCAGGCCCGTGGTCAGTGTTATGTGAAGACAAATAACATGGCAATAATTAAGTACCTGTCACACACGTCCAATGAGGGCCTGCTGTACACTGCTGCCGGAGCTGCCAAGTTTGAGTTTAGTCACCCACACGCCCACACGACACTCCCACATCGCCGGGAAACTCTGTCTATGGCTCTCTGCTGGGACTCATTCCATTGTGTAAATCTATTAGTTCTTGGAACCAAGTCCGGGAAATTCAGCAGCTTAACTGGGCTTCTCTATGTGGAATTAATTATTTTGTTGGGAGCCATTAAATTTATGAATTTATTAACCTTTATTTAACCCGGTGAGAACCCATTGAGATCGAGTCCTCTTTGTCAAGGATGCCCTGGGGTAGGGGGATAAATAAGACGCAAATCATGAAAACATTTACACAATTAAGAGACTTTTTATAGACTTTTTTTTCTTTTTTTTAATCGCTAGAAAAACCCAAAGTGAGAACAGTTCACTCAACCTCAAGGTCCAAAGGCCGTGTTTACAGTCGCCTTCAGCTGTATTTGACCATGTACACTCTGCTTTCACTCAGCTTCAATTGGCCCAAATAAAGCAGACTGAAAGCACATCTTTGTACAGTATATTTACAGGCTATTGCTAGATTTGAATAATTCTTCTCTAGTCAAAGAGTACAGTATATCTTTGGCCAGTGTGTCTGCATCTCCAAACTAGGCTACTGTTGTATATCATTAAACTCCACTTGACCTCTTATTCTAACCTTGTGACAGTAGTGACCATCCACGCCACATTAAGCCGTATAAAGCAGTGCCTGTTATAGTAATGAGGTGTGACTCCATGTGTCAGGGCGACTTGAGTGATCGTCATAATGAATAAACACAAGACATGAGAGTCATTTGAACAGAAATTGTGACTAAAAGCCAAATCCTGCGAAAATCTGTCGCTACAATTCTGTTTTGGATGTAACAAATAATATGACTACAAATATAACATGCAATGGGATGTATTCAACCAAGCAGTTTCTTTTCTACCCCTAATCATTACAGATTAAGAATTGATTTATTCCAACATTGCCCTGCGCAAAAAAGATAACCATTTACAGGAAAGAACACAATCGCATTACATTACATTCATCAGAACCAAACAATCCTGTGTATATGTGCTTCCCTCGCAAAAACTACCTTCACCTACACCGTTTTAGTCCTACGTACATCCAGGAGCCCAAGAATGCGAGACAGAGCCAGGCCCCAGAAAGACAAACAGAGTGATTTGGAACTCACCCCTCTCCGCTCAGGACTGCAGCCGTTTGACGTGTAAACAGCATCCATCAGTCCAACAGAACAGGGAACAAAGTCCTCATGTCTGTGTCTGGCTTTGTGAAAGTGGGTTACAATTTGGCACTGGTCGAGAGTAAACCAAAACGCATACACTTTCCTCAATATGGAACCTTCTGGTACAGTTTATGCTGATGTAAGTAACTGTATTGTAGCGTTGGAGTCTTCATGACTGCAACCAACAAACTCTGCACTTCATCTTTCTTCACATTTGAATCCCATTCTTCGTGAATAATATTGTTTATTCACAGCACTTGAATAGAAATGGAGTTTTTCCCACCCTGCATGTGAAAGTAAAGCTATCCAAATAAGATGAAAAGGGTCATATCTTGGTGCTATCACAGAACTTCAACTCTCTCCTTTCTCTTGTCTTTGCCGTTATCAGTCTGAATGGGAAAGGCAGGGAATGAAAAAGTACAGCTGCAGTCAGTGTTTGTGCTAGAGTTTCTTATCACGCTCTCCTGCTCCCACACAATTCACACTGCCCACTTCATCTCAGGATCATTTACTACAATTTCATCCTCCAACTTTTCATCAAGGATTACAGCCAGAGCCCCGATCGCCGAGGTTTTACAGCCACCGCATCTGAGAAAGCCTTAGTTATAGCTACCCAAGAGTTTATACAGTTTGTCTATTGGGTCTTTTCTTACTTTTTGGACTGCACTGGTCTCCTTGTAGTTGAGACAGAAGTCATTTTGACACCAAACATAGGATACCTCAATCAGTGCTAAGACGTCTAGAAAGTGTCTAGAGTTATTTATGCATATATAATGATGACTTGACTCAATAGGTATGGAATAGAAGTGGAATTTGGGTCCACTCTAGTGCTCTAAAAAGGTTGGTTAGGAAGAAGTTATTGTTCGCTGTGGATGCATACTTCACATTACATAGACAGCACTCGATATCTGTCACAGTGAAAAGTATGTGATTTGATGTCATACAAATAAAAACTCAAGATAGAAGCCTGAGAAAAAGTACAAAAAGTACTTGAAAAGTAACAATGTCGGTTATTATTTTGCAGCAAAAGAAGTGTGATTGTTTGCCACTTCAAACTCTGTCCTTACAGTTATTATCCTCCAGTGTCTAATCTCTGCCAATATGAAACTTTCTTCTTTCACATGCACTTAACGGCCTGCACACTTGACACACTCAAGTGAGCTCCAGTTCTGAGTACACTTGAGAAGATTCAAGTTAAATTCTGTACTTTTTTCAACATCACTGTCGATGAGTCACTTTAGTACAAAGCAGAGGACAGCAAATGTCTCATTACAGGGCCACTAAACCCTGGCTGTTGTCTCCGGTGTGAAAGGCTACAATCCACATTTAATCTCAGGTCAAATTACAGTTGTCATGTAATTATAGGATGCAGCTCCCATTGGCAGTGACGGAGACGTGGAACCTGACTGTACCAAGAGCTTTTCTCTGCTTAGAAGAACAAAATGTAACTCAAAATGAACTTGGACTTACTTAGGCACCGTTATAGTGATAAAGAGTAAAAGACATGAGGATTATTGGAAGTCATTATTTTGTATCTTTGTTCAAATTATTTTATGTGAATGAGTCTCCTTTGTAGATCTCCCAAATTTTTCAACGTCCAGTAGTCAAATACAATAGTGAGGACAGTTTTTACTGAATAGTCTTGCCCTTGATTAACAGTGGCCACCGTTTAAGGGCGGAGTTCACAGGTGTGGACCATGTGAAATGTAGCAGCTACCCAACAGTCTGCTCCGCTCCACACAGCGCTCCCAGGACAAATCAGAGGTTAACTGGGCCCCTCATCTCTCAGTCCACATGCCTTTAGTCTGACAGAGCTCCAGCCACATGTGGTTCTGGTTAGCCGCACTTTCCCCCACCGCTCTCCCCATGCCGGCCTCAAACTAACCTACTTCACCGTGACCTACATATATCAAAACATTCAACCTCTCGATGTAAATGGAGGAACCATCTTAAAATACAGTGTTATGTTATTGTGTGACGAAACATCTCAATTTTACAATTATTTACAATTAAAATCACCATTTTGTCACGGCTCATGTAAACTTAGTATTTTTGTTGCCTTGAAGTGGTGTCTGAAGTCATCTGCTTCTTCTGAGACGTTACACTTAATTGGTTAAAGCCTCCTGTCACTCACTGTGGGCGTGAAAAGGTGTCTCTTTTTGCGATAGAGCTGTACTCAACAGAAAATGACTAAAACACGATAGGGCAATTTGAGCATATCGTCACAGGAATGAGACCACAATTCAGTATTTATCATCATAATCCCCATTCCTGTGACCAGCTTCACCAAATCAAACTTTATGAATTTATAAAGTTAATGTGAGATGAACAGACGGATTTAAAAAGCACTTTTCATTTATGGTTTCTTAAAAATAATCACAATTATTGATTGACATCTCAGTCAAGTATAAGTGCACCAAGGCTAGCAGACCTGAGAGATGGAGAATGAGAGAGGATGTTAATGCAGAGACGACAGATGCATTTAATGTAGCACAGTGTGTGATAATTGTTTCATCTGCACTGCTCATGTTGAAGCTTTTAGCAGTGTGGAGCGTGAATGGGAAACTTCACAAGGGATTAAAGTAAGCTGCCCATAAAGGGTATATATTTCTGTTCCTAATAAAAGATACAGTAGTAGTGCTTGATTTGTCCACTGTTCTTCTGTAATAAACATGCTTTTATGAAGATGGAAGAAATGTAGTGTCCATTTGAGGGAACTATCTATTTTTTTTTTAGCTTTTACACAGTTTTGTGATGCTTTTAGGGCCCTAGCAAATGTGAATTGGTGCTAAATTGTGCACAGACAAATGAAGTGGGAAATGTTTCATGGTTAAACATGTTATTGTGGACATAGCCTTCTTGTAGATTTAGCTTTTCAAATAAAAATGTGATACGGTACAGCTTGATTGTATTAGGGATTGTTGTCTTACGGTAAAGCTTCTATAATAAAAAAGCGTATAAAGGTTTTGTAACCACATACTTTCAGGGTGATACTTCACTTTTTGGACATTTCCAACAAGGAGGAAAATTCCTTCAGTTCAGATAGATTTTGTTTTTCTATTTCACCGTGCCAACCTAAATAGGACGTGTACTTTTGTTGAAGATTTGTGGGATGACCTGTGCATTGCTCATAGAAATGTGTGTGGTGGTATTTTACAAAATACTCCAAACTCTTCTGGGATTCCTCGCTGAGTGACTCGTTTTAATCATACAGTTTGAATCATCGGCCCAATGTAGGACTTTCTCCGTCCAACGCTTTCTGGAGCCGTGTGAACCTCCCACAGTTGGAAAAGACAAAACAGTGCTTTGAGATGGAGACTTGTAACACTGCACAAATGGTCAGCTCAGCAGGACGTACTCACTTCTCACTTACTAATGAATAATTATCAAATAATGCGCAATGCGTAAGGTTTTAAATGTTACAGCGCTGTGATCAGAAGATAAAGTTTATTATTTTTCTTCCATATGCCCTAATTCATATGATGAGCTCATAACTACAACTACATAAGAGTTGTCACGTTTGAGGCTTGATTAGCCAGAGTAAATATCATGTTCTCAAGACACACCACATGTTTACATTTTAAGAGGCACATCCCAATAAGATTGTATTGTCTATTCTGTTACTAGGGATGTCAAAATCATTTGGGTAATTGATAATCACGATTATTCAGGTCTCAATGTAATCATAAGAACTAAAAATAATTATTCATTCATTCTCACGGGAACAAGCGGTAGAGGTCGCGGGTGACAGGAGCCTATCCCAGTGACTTTTGGCCTGAGGCGGGACACACCCTGGACAGGGGCCAGCTTGTCACAGGGTTAACACAGATACATAGACACACACGAACATTCACTCTCACATTCAATCACTGGGGGCAATTTACAGTTGCCAATTTTGCCTAATTCGCGCATGTCTTTGGACGGCGGGAGGAAGCCACAGCATAACTATTACTATTCAATTCATAGTTCAAGAAAATGAATCTAAATGTAAAGTACTTTTTTGATCTGCCTGTTTTTGTCACACATATTTTATTTTGTCATTTAGAGTTTGATTTTCATAAAACTGGTCACAAACTTGAGGAACAGCAACGTGTTAGACATCGGGAATGAAAGAAAATGAAAGATGTCACTGTTGTTACGTCAAAGTAATTGATAATTGTGATATTTTTCTCTCACATAATCTCAACACTAATATTTGATTACTATTTGTAAGTACATTTTTAACCACTAAATTGCCTTTTTGTTTGGGTATTTTCCATTGCCAATGCCTTTTTGGCATTAGTCATTGGTGCTGCCATGTTTTGATGTCCCTCTGTTTAGTATATAAGGACTTACTGTAGGTCTTTGTGCCCTAAGTACACTCTGTGCTCCTGTGTGCTTGAACATTTGAGCATTAGATAAACCAGGGTCTACAACAAAGCCTCCATATGTGTTCTTTTAATCCAGCAGTCCAAAGACGCTGAAGGCTGTAGTTTTCTTTCCAACCTGCACTTAAATTGAGCTGGCTCTCTTTGAAGTACTAACAGTACAGCCCTTTGCTTTAAGGTATAAGGCGTCGTATGTGTGAGGTTGACGCTAAGAGACAAGCCGTGTCACGAGGAGGTAGAGCTGTATCTGCTAACCGTTACAGCAACACGACAGCTCGCTCGGCTCAACCAAACACACAAGATACTATTTACCTTCAGCCTAATATGGACATAGTGACAGTTAGGCCAGCCACTTAATACAAAGTGACACTGTCTTCTACGTGGACTTGGATTCAGAGGGAGAAGACGAAGAGGAGGGTGTTGTGTGAGTCAGTGTAAATCTGGTTAAACTGAAAACAAAGTTGAAAAAAAATGCTAACAAAGGCATTGTGCAAACAGTGAGACAATCGAAAAAGGGAAAACAAGAGGAAGACCTTGGCAAAGACAGGTGACAAAAGATTTATGGAGTGACAAAGGTTTGCTCAAGAAAAGTGTTCTGTTCTGGTCATGGCACTGAATAAGAAGTGTGGCCTCAAAAAAGTGGTACAAAGATATTATGCTTACAAAGCGATCCCTCTGCCAAGAAATCTGAAACTGAAATAAAAATGTGTTAGGATAAGCATATCTTATGTTTTTCAGCTTCACCAAAACTACTACTTTGTTTTAAGTTCATGTAGTTACAACGTAAACCCGCAATGTGCAGAAAGTATTGAGTAATCTTCAGTTGTAAACAAAACTCTTTTACACTGGAAAAGATGCAACTATAGAATCTGGATGTCCTTCTCACCAACACAAGTGATACTGCAAAATGCAATTACAGGCTTGAGACACATTTTATTTCTCCAATCTTGATTTGTGACCAGTGAGATCTGAGTTTAGACTTGGGGCAAGTTTAGGATGATTTATGACAGGCAGCATCCAAGGAAGGTTGTCCTGGGACCATTTGATCAGTCGAGGCTTGGGCTATCAGCGATAGATCATAATTTCAGGGCTCTTGGTCAGGGGACATTTACTGCTTCCAGTAAAATGAACTTCCAGTTCGGACTGAAATTGCATTGGATTTCAGTGACATAAATACTGTTGTTATTGCCACATTCACCACGATGATACTCTTCAAATATTTAGCTGGCTTAGTAGTGGTTAATTATCTTTACAAGGAAAGTTCCCACCTATAACTACCACGATCTTCAAACTCTCTGTAATTTTACACCACTGACTGGATTTGTGAGTGAAATCCCACCCTCCTCTGTCTTATGGGTCTTTAGGGGAAGTGTGGAAACTGGAGAGACTGGGAGGAGATTTAGAGTAGTAGACGAGAGTCAAAGGGGGACACAGGACGGGGGAGGGTATGATAAACGCTGAGTTTCTTTGTTTAGGTTGGTGGGTCGTAAATTCCAAGAAAAAACAGGGAGGGGGGGACGGGGGCTTAGGTAAAGTAACTGTTAGGAGAGAGAGAGGTGCTTTGGGTAATGTTTAGAGCAGCAGTTCTCTCTATTGAACTGATTGAACTGGACATGTACCTGGACCAAACCCCATGTCCAAAAAGTCGCCAAAACATAATCATAAACTACATCTGTCCCACAGTTTCAGAAGTACTGATTTGGAATACTGATGAGTAATGAAGAGTGCAAGAGGAGTAGACTTGACTCCAGACACTGGGGAGTCTGGACAGTGTCAACATCGCGCCTGTTTGTGTCCACACTGTTTGACCGGAAAAATACCTTTGCTTTGGAACTTCTCTGTGAAAGACTTTCTCCTATCTGTGCTTTCAATTTAGATTTTGACTCAAGTGGTTTTATTTTTTTATTTGATCTTGGTCACATTGTTGTACAGCTGTGTACAGACCAAGGCCTTCACAGAGAACTGCCTCCTCTTCCTTATCGCTGCCAGTGGAAACAGTTTGCAACTTTCACAAAACAGTTTGAGGAATTCAACAGGGCACAACTCAAGGCCAAGGTTTCCCACAAACACATGCTCATTCTCAGCCACAAATCCAACTACAAACTACACGAAAAGCCCCAGGGGAACAGTTTTAGTTTCATTCAGAGAAAAAAATCTGAATTATTGCAAACTTTCGCAAATTGATCAGGGTTTGTGTGTGAGTTTCGGGGCAGAACTCACTTACGGCTTTAGGCTTTTTTTGAGTGAATATAGCTCTATAATGACAGTCAACAATGCTAATGTTTGCTAATAGCACGAATTATTACAGAATTTGGGAATAACGGCGTGAGCTGTTTAGCAACATTTGCACGCAAGTCCAATCCTTTTGACAGAGCTCAACAAATCATGTCAAGTGGGACAAACCTGTGGTCCAGACAGACAGATGTTGACTGTCTAAACGTCTACCTGGGAGATGGAGTGCATGTACTGCCTGTGTATAATATGTGAGTATGTGAATGCTGGCTGCCCTGCATGTGCCTCTCTAGTCATTTTGCAGACAGCTGACAGACAGGACGGCAAGACTCTGACACATCACTATCGCAGAACAGATTATATAAACCTTTAGTGCTACAGATAACGGTGTGTGTGTGTGTGTGTGTGTGTGCGTGTGTGCATGTGTGTAAGATTTAGATCGCTCCAACCACCAATGCGAGAGATGGAGGAAAGAGAAGTGAAGATGCATGAAGCAAGTCAGGAGATGGTATTCTTAATGGACTGGTCATCTGTCTGTAAGCCCTTGTTCATACGCACACATATAAAGGAGAGCTTAATGTGCATTTCCAATCCAAGGTTTATACTGCTCTTGGGTGCAATCAGCTTAAAAACACTCGCAGACAGTGGATGTATGGCTTTAAGTGCGAGATCAGATAAGGGAATAAGACTTTAATATGTGATGTGGTGCACACTTTGCTTATGGCTACTCCTGTTAATGTGCCCTTATGACAGATGTCTTCTTAACTGGACTAATGGAAGAGCCAATGCCCTCGGGTTGGGTCAGGCAACCACAAATATCCATCCTGGGGCAATGCGAGGCGTAACTTTTGCCCTAGTGTCACTGTTAGTCAAAAACAGAGAAACGGCTAAAATAATTAGATTCGGAATCATAAGAACACAAACAAGGAAAGATCCTTCAAAAGGTCTGGTTGGTTTTACAAAAGGGCCGACAATAGATTCACAAATGATGCTAATCACCATCTGGATTGCAAAATTCCCAAGCTTGGATTTAAATGTGTCTAAAAGAAATTACAAAGAGTCCAACATCATTGAGACTTTCAGTTTTGATCTTAACACGAAGCCTTTTTATGCACTGTTTTTCTGTCTAATAGACTTGTATTGGACGTGTTAAAAAAGTCCTTGTGTTGTTTGACTTAAGTGGGATTAACCAGAGATGGACCTTGTGTAAAATAAACTGTGGATTTTCATCACTTTTTCCCTCCAGAATTAAACTATAAACAAAAGGCTGTATCGGCTTTGACTTTGATGCTGGCTGTTGCTGCAAAGCCTTGTGGGATACCAAAACCCTCGTGTCTGCCTCGTCTGCGGATGGCGTCTGTGGTGCACACTTTACGAGCCTGTCACTTTCACAGAGGAAAAGAAAAACAACAAGTCGCTCATTAAGAAGCCGGGACAGACAACAAAGATGGAGGCTGTGATTGTGGGATTCCAATATCGACCGTTTAGAATGGAGAGATTGAACTGGGCTTTTTAATAAAAAACTTCCACAAAGTAAACTGCACCTGGGAGTTTCAAACAGCTGTCTCAGTCCACAGACAAGACGAGATCTGTACGAGACAAGCCCAAAATGGACAAAGTGCACAGACTGGAGCAGAAGTACAGGAGGTACTCAAAAAATGCTTCAACTTGATTACTTGTTTGTGAAGACTTTACATGGCCAAATTGTTTTATGCAACACAAAACATGTACACTTAAGACTGGAGTGCTATATAAGAGTTTCCATATAACAAACAGCCATTAGTTGTATACTTTACTTACCTTTACATAAACATACAACTTATTTTTCCACATCAAATGCATCAAGTCAAGGTTCAATGAGCTCTTCAGCAAAAACCTTGAAAAATATGTAATCCGCATTCACATTATACAAATAAAGTCCTATAGATGAAGCGTAATTGTGCACTTAACATGAAGTGAATGGTTAGTACAAGGATGGAAATGACCACGTGATGAGTACAACAAACTCCACTAAAATGGAATGGAGAAAGCCCGAGATGATCTACAATGGAAAGGGCTAATGACCATGGAGCTAATGGCTACGCTGGGACTATGGCAGTGACTGTGACAGATGAAACTATTCGTAACTCACCCTTTTCGGTGCGTCCCATGTGAGCTAGGACCAAGAGGGGCAGCAGAGAGAGAACAAGACACGGTTAGATTTGCCGTGGTGCACGGAACAATAGTCACATATTCACAGCTGCGAGGCTTTGGGCTCGGTCTCTGAGGAGCTGAGCAAGCCCAGGGTCACACAATATGGTCAAGTTTGGAGGAGGAACTCTGTTAACTTGGTTTGCTCCGGCATTCACTTTTAGCATCAATGTACAATAAACCCTTGCTTAATGGCCTCTGTGTTTTTGGATGAACAGAAAGCAAGTTGCATGCCTGAAATAAAATCCACAAATGGTCGCCCTGTTATGACCTCTGAACTTTGAACGACACATGCGTGACATTTCACCTGTTCTTTTGTACTTCAAAATGGCCTAAAATAACTCGGGAATGTCATCTGTCTCTTCTCAACATCTTAATTGTGCTCACTATAAACATATTGCTTCCCTCACTTCTGAGCAGCATATTCACCACAAGGAGTTCACAACTGTCTGAGGCCAGAGCAAGATTTGTCATCACGGTAAAGCTAACAACTAACATGCAAACAACAGAATACATGTTTTTACAATATTTATGTACTGTGACAAAACAGATATTACTTAAATACATGGAAAACTTGTCTACAGGCCCTTTAAAGAGACCGAAAATCGTCTCAGTGCTGCTCAAACGGCCTTTCCAGTCCTGTCCTGACACAATGAGCACTGGGCAGAGTAATGTAATTAATCAGAGAAGCTTGATTACTTAATCCGTCATTAGCCAGCCATGTGTGTACCGGGAGCATTTTGTCTTTTTTGGTGGGACCCTGTTAACAACAGCTGTGACCGGCGCTGAACGGTGCCACTCTGGAGATGGATGACACTCGAGTAATGCCATCCTTCATCCAGGAAACCAAACCCTTGGATTGGACGATACAGAACTAAGAAAAGCATTTTGTTTTCATTTAAGTACTGACCTTTGCATTTGTAAGATAAAAGAGAGAATGATCAGATTTGACCAAGGACACAAATTGATAAACAGGTTTAAATGTCTTGAAATCCCCGAATAACTATGAGCAAGAAAATATTCCCCACTGCCAGGTTCCACGGCTTTAAAGTCAGATATGTGCTGTTGTTCCGTGTCCACTGATGCATTTCCTTGTTTACTACCGCCTCCTAAAACGCTCTTTATCCCAGTACAGTACATTGTTTGTCTTTTCATAAGGCTTAACTACCTCTGTTGTGTTGCCATTGTTATGTTCTTGGGGCGGCTTTCTGCATCTGTCAGTTCTCTGGCCAATAATTTAATGCACATATTTCTGTTTGAGCCAGAAATAAATGGATTCAGATGAAGAGGCGGTGGTGGAGGAGGAGAGGCCTGAAAGTTGAAAGTTAGAGCCGTTCGGAGACACTTTCAGTTAAACACTTCAGGGCACATTTTAGTTGTACTCTACAAAACATGTTAAGGCGTGAAATACAAGCAATCTACAACTTGGGTTTTAGTTTTTGCTCCATTTAGTCAAAGTTAAACTAAACTAAACAGACCGGTCTAGACTTACAGACAGTAAAAATAATTAATTTGACTACAGTTATTTGATAGTTTCACAGAGAGCTTGCAGCAGAAACATAATGTACAATGTATGTATTTGTTCATTATTTTACACCGTATTTTTACTTTAAGTCTATAAGTCGCACCTTTTTTCATAGTTTTGGCCGGGGTGCGACTTATACTTATACTCCAGAGCAACTTATATGTGATATTATTTGTTATTTTCACACTTGCAATCGCATTTCATACTCCAGTGCAACTTATATATGTTCTATCTTTTCTATTATGCATTTTTTGGCTGGTGCGACTTATACTCCGGTGCTACTTATAGTCCGGAAAATACGGTATTTGTTCATTATTTAACACATTTAATAGCAGAATATCACTAGTTTTAAGTTAAGTTTGTTTTCAGCTAATCACTATTGGTTATGAGATTGAGACAGAATGCAGTCCAGGCCAACTGTATGTTATATAAAGGCTTTGGCATCCGTAAATAGACTCTAGGCATTGTATGGAAACTTGAATTGAAGCCAGCATCGGCCTTGGTACCTCTTCACTTCCCAAAAACCGTCCCAAGTTATTTCACCAAACGCTGAGCACGGCCCGCCCGTCTCTCCTCAAACTCCATCACATGTGCATCGCGAACGGGGGATTAGCTAATGAATTCTCGCAGCACATTAATTACTTTTTACACTTCAAACTTCATCCCCAAATGACTGGTGACTGGTGGAATGAGACGCTATACTTTCAGAGGGAGAGAGTTTTTAAATTGAAATCCGAGGAAACACACTGGCTTTGAGCAAAGACGTGAAACTTTAGCGACAGTGATCAGAGCGACTGCCGAATGTAGCGGTGGTTTTAATGAGAGGATCAATGACTTTGATTTGGACGTGTTTTAGTTTTGGCAGAAGAAGAATAGAGACGTTCTTCTTCTTTGTTAAGACTCTGTGCCAGGTGCAAAAACGATGCCATTGACTCAAGTCTTCGAGATGTGGAATATTCATAAATAAAGTGTAGCGCGGATGAACATGAGAAATGGCTGATTCTTTTTGATTTAATAACGCTGCCTGAGTTATTTCCATTTGTGTTTAGAAAAAAATACAACTATGATTATTTCGTACAGTCATGATTAGTCGATTAATTGTTGTTTACACAGTCGTGGTAATTCTAGTTTTCTACGTTTCTGCTGGTTTGTTTTACGGTTCCTGGTTGAACTTTTGCAACGTGTGATGAGTCACATTGTTGTTATCTGTAATTATTTAGCTCTAACATTGTACAGCACTACACTCTACTCGACTGCATCTCTTTCCACGAGCGCTCACTGGCTTCTTCCTCGCTCTCTCTAGATTTGTGGAGAGCCATCAGTCAAGACCAGTGCTTTTCTTTTTTTTTCTCATTCCTTCATACGCATCTCCCTTCTCTTCTCCCTTCCTTGTCTTCTCTCCCATTCCCTGCTCTTCTCTTTCCTCTGACAAAAACACAATGTTATTTCATGTTCCAAAATGAGGCTGAAAAGTAATTATAATTAAACTTCTTAACGTCTTGAATGCGGAAAACTACTAAAATAATTTACAGTTCTAATTAAACCAGCTTAGACGGGGGCTCCTCGATCCCTCCCCGGTTTATGATGGAAAACAATTATTTCACTTCATTAAGATTAAAGAGGTGGGGATCAGTGTCACAGCTCCATCAGTGAGGAGACAGATTTAGAAACTTGTCAATTAACATGAACTCACTTGGAGGATTTGAGACGTGGGAGGAAGATGCATTTATTCTCAACGACTTTCAAACGCGCCGAGTGATAAGACGCGGCGCAGACTTGTGTAAATGTCACGAAGCGCAGCCTTTTAGAGGACAGACGTCTCAAACCCAATGTGACTTTTGTTAAAGACTTGACAAGACAAGTCCATAATGGCGGGATCCACATTGAACAGAGGACAAAATGTGTTTCAGTCAATTTGCTGAGAACAAGTGGGTAAAAGAGGAACTATGCGTCCTTGTTGTGGAAGACACGCCAGGCAGTGATTATGAATCAAAGAAAGAGAGAGATGTTTTTGCAGGTTTGGAATAGGCCTACTTACTGCAAAGAGGCTTTTTTCACACCTCAACATCAATACTGCACTGACAGACATTGCTTGTTTGGTTAATGTTGGCAATAAAATAAGTTATCATGTTATAACTAGGGATGTCAAGATTATTCGGTGAATCGATAATCATTATTATTCAGGTCACAATATTCATAAATGAGGTCATTTCAATTGATTCTGCACCTAAACGTACACCTAAATGTATAGTGCTTTTTATGTTTGTATCACATTAACTTTACTCTGAAAGTTTGATTTCATAAAATATGTCGCATACTATTGGAATAGTATTAGAATGAAAGAAACTTAAGGATTTAACTTTTGTGTCAATAATTGTCAATAATCGTTATATTGTAATCGCTCAAATGTGATACTGTGACATTCCCAGTTGTAACACAAATGCACTTGCAAGTATGTAACTCTCCAGCTTCACAATCAGCATGATTTAAATATAGTGAAAAACAGTCTTTGATCTTTTGAGAGCCTCATGTATGAATCTAGTTTGTTTTTATTCTTAAACATAGGAGAATACTGCTACTACTTTTACACACAACCCTCGACAGTGGAGCCGCGTGTTGTCTTGTATTTACTTGCAAATTAGCAGCACTCAAATTCCCAGAGAGCGGCCTCAAAGAAATTCCTCACATTTGTTGCCCCTGGGGACCAAATGGCCAGGAGAGGGAGGGAGGGAGGGAGGGGGACAGGAGGATGTGGCGGCACAGCCTGCAGCCGCGGGCGCAGGGAGGGGAGGGAGAATAGGACGGGCATTAACACGTTCTTGTGTAATTAATTGACTAATTTCTATGCAAATCGTAAACCAGGGAAGGCAAAGAGCTGAAAACGACAGCTTCTGGAAACGTCCCGGGCTTAATCACACGTTAAACGTCCTTGAATGCAAAGTGCGCCAAGTTAAGCAGTGTTTTTTTTTCTTTTTTTCTAGCAGGTCAACTTTAGGAAAATTCGTGAACCCGGCACTGGGGAAGTGACTTTTCTTTCTCGTGGAGGTGAAAGATTCCAAACACACACAAGATATTACACATTAAATACAAACAACAGGCTGTGCGCAAAAGTGTTCCTGCCACTTCATTTCACGTAAACAGCGACACTACACGTTTCCAGAGAAGTCTTTGCAAAAGCCAAACGCCAAAAGCAGCTCGTTCGTGCATTCCCTGGCTTCACCTTTGCTCCAATTACAACCGGGCAAAAATCAACATTACGCACGGAGCGCACATGGATCAAGTGTCACGGGCTCCGGGTCACGTCACGTCGTGTGCCGCGGATCGCGTACCGACCACGTCCTCAGTCAAACACGCCATCGCCGTTACTGACACTTTTTTCACGCTCCCACCGGGTCATTAGCTTTCATTGCACGCGGCGGGGGATGGAGTTGGGGAGACGGGTCGTTTGGTCCGCGGGGGACCGGGGAGAGCCGCGCGCGGAGCATTAAAACCTAACCGAGCGTCGGCTCCTCCGCCCTCAGCCCGCGGGAAGAAGCTGGAAAGAACTGTAACTTGTAAACGAGTCGATGTGACGTAGTTATGAATCTCTGGGCAAATAAAGTCGATAGAGATTATGATGGAGAATGAGCGATGGTCCGCAGCCTACGTGTCCGCGCGCGCGCCCCAAACTTTCCCCCCTTTTCACGTGGATAAGACGCTGCGTGTTCTCCACCGCTGTGACAATTGTCTTTTAAATATTATCAGCAGGTCATAAACAATATATATGTACAAAAACATATAACAGCAGCGTCAAGTGTTGTATGTTATAAGCTCTGTGCGACTTTCACCCGGTGCGCAACGATGTAATAACACTTTAAACACAGAACGGGACGAGCAGCGCACAGTAAACCCACTTGAACCTTTTTGAAACGTAAATAACCGGCTGGAGGTAAAGGTGAGGTGACGCTGCTTACGTCGGCCGTGCGCAAATAAAGACAATAAAACACTCTTTGCAAAAGTTCGGTGACAGGCAAAGCGCGCGAGTCCGCGACGCAATAAAACGTGCAAATTGCAACTTTTTTAAATTGCGTAAAAGCGTGAAAAATGAGTTGTGTCCAGCGCGAGCAGTTCAAAGAGAAGCCGACAACACTCCGCAGACTTCGGGATACGAGTCGTGGCATAACACCCCCCTGTACGCCTGTTGGACACGGACACAATCAGCGGTAAAAACGTGCGTAATAAAAAGGTTCGTTAAACGTTTCAAAGGAGCCACTTTGATTGTCCGCGGTGGCACACCTGTGACAGATTCAAGCTTTACGGGAATGCGCGTAACGTCGAAACTAACTTTTTTCTCCCCTCGCCAAAACCAACGCAAATAAAGAGTGAAAAGCTGCTCTTACCTGTGGGAATTTGAGCGGACATCGGCGCGGAGAAGAGCCAGACAAGTCCAAGGAAACCCAAAAGTGTATCCATGGCTTGAACCGCAGTGTAAAAGTTTCAACCCGGCGACTTTCACCGCGCTCGCGCCCCACGTCCTCTCTCGCCCGTGGTCGGAACTAGAAGTTTGTTTGGGTAGTTATTCCTCCAGCGTCGGTAAGCGCGAGGTCCCCATTCTGGTCCGGTGTCTCTGCGGGGGGTCGGTCGCTTCTTGTCGCCGCGGACGGAGACGGAGGAGAGTTTTGTCGTACCGCACGCACCGGGCTTTAGGACAGGAGCGAGCGCAGCGCGAGACTGAAGCACGGAGAGCGCTCGTGCAGCCGCGGCGCGAGCGAAAGTGCGTGACGTCAGCGGGCGCGAGCTGATTGAAGAGGGGGGGAAAAGAAAACACAGGCCTACGTTGAACCACCTTATCTCCAATGTGTTTTATTATTATTTTTGTTTTCTCTTTGTCGTATGAGGAATTATGAGGGTAATATGGCCAAAATAGTTATCAATATTTTCTGTTCATGTAACAGCTGTAAATAAGAGTGTCACTGTTGTTGTTATTATTATGTAGTATAAGAGGTTTTTTATAAGAGTTTTTCTCTAAGAGTATTTTTATGAGTTATATGTTTTTTATTGTTTACTTCTGTGTCTACTTTGTGTTTGTGGGACAAATAAAGGCTTGTCTTATCTTATCTTAAATCACTCCTATTTGGTAAAGCTAGGTTTAGTTTATTGATATAGGTCCAGTGGACGTTCCTGGGGTTAGGGTTACACATGATGGGTGCTCATGATCCCGAAAGTACGAGAGTGTGTGCTGTTATAAATAAGGTACCATGACAATTTCGTTATAAAAAAGGGGGGGAAAACAATTAAATAATGCATAATCTTCATTCGTTTGAGATCAGATGAAAGGGAATTTTTTTGATTTTGAATAATCTCTGTGTCTCCAGATAAAGACAGACATATGAAATATTGTTATTCCTTATACCAATTAAAATGCTGATTTATTCTTGCAAAAACAATGGACATGATGGACAAATTGTTAGTTATAATTTTATATTTTTAAACCAGCAAGAGCACATGCTACTTACAGTTCCTTTTAAGCCACAAAATATTCTAAAATATTGTATGTAAAAAAGAGATATATATCTACAAAATAAACAAATCATAATGTATTTATATATAATACACCATAAATATGTTGGAAATGACCATATACCATACCTTCTCTAACTTGATCTGGTGTGTAGCTGTCACTGCTCTGGAGGGCCGGCCAGAGCACTACTTAAGGCCAGGATGGATGCTCGGATACTCGGATAGACGGAAATGATGAGACACAACAACGCGTTCAGGAGCTTAATCAATCCTCACAGGTACACACAGACTGCTATCTGATTCGTTATCGTTATCGACGTTTGTAACGTGGCGGACTCGTACCGCCGATTATACCATCTTCAAAGTACATGTGATGTCATAAAATGCATGTGATGTCATAAAATGCATGTGATGTCATAAAGTGCATGTGATGTCATAAAGCACACTATAACGCAAAGGCGGAAGCGCCCTTGAACAGCGTAAAGGAAAGGAAAGCAGGTGACATCACAAAGCACACTACAATGCAAAGGCTGGAGCGCCCCCTACTGGACGCTCCACTAATTACAAGCACATGGGGCTTTTTGTACAGCCGCCCCCAAATGTATAAAATACCTTTCCTCTAAACAAAAGGCTACCACACAACAAACTATTCAAGCTGACTGTTCTTGTCTTCATCCGGGAGGGCCAGCAGCAACACCCACGCTGGGTGAAGGTTCTGTCCTTTATTTTGATTTCGGCCTGATGTGCCCGTCGGGGCTGTGGTGGACCTTGGAAATGCGACCCACAAGCCAGGAGGCACGAGGAAGCTGTGGATCCACGATCATAGCCACGGACCCCTCTGTGACATCGGCTTGGGATGACTGCCACTTCTGCCGGGGCTGCAGACTGGGAAGGTACAGCCGGATAAAATGTGCCCAGAAGTGGCCGGCTAACAACTGCAAATGCCTCCACCTCCGGTTACTCAACAAATCTTCTTTAGGAAAGACCTCTTGGGGAAGCGATCCGTCTAGCCGCCCCATCAAGAGGTTGTTCATTGTCATTGGAACAGGATTGCTGACGTCAGAGGGGACGTTTCCCAGTGGTTTGGAGTTTAAAGGAATTATGGAGGATTTTTTGGCGCCAAAACTGAGTCTCATTTCCTCGTGGCATGGACAGCAGCATAGTTATCTTTTCTTGAGCGGGTGACTAACTTGTCTTCTTTCACTGGAGTGACGTCTGCCTGCCATGGCGTCTCTACGTGCTTTAGTAGTTCACTCTGGTGAGGGGCGAGGGTAGTGGTAAAGAGACAACCTCTAACCCTAACCCTTAGGAGAGAAAGAGGAGAGACAGAGGAGAGACAGAGGAAGGACAGAGGAGGGACAGAGGAGACACAGAAGAGATACAGGAGGGACAGAGGAGAGACAGGAGAGACAGAGGATAAACAAAGGAGGGACAGAGAAGAGACAGAAGAGAGACAGAAGAGAGAAAGAGGAAGGACAGAGGAGAGACAGAGGAGAGAAAGAGGAGAGACAGATGAGAAACAGAGGAGGGGCAGAGGAGGGACAGAGGAGGGACAGAGGAGAGACAGAGGAAGGACAGAGGAGAGAGAAAGAGGAGAGACAGAGGAGAGACAGTGGGGGGACAGAGGAGAGACAGAGGAAAAACAGAGGAAGGACAGAGGAGAGAGAGAGGAGGGAGCGAGGAGAGACGGATGAGAAACAGAGGAGAGACAGAGGAGAGACAGAGGAGGGACAGAGGAGAGGCAGTGGGGGGACAGAGGAGGGACAGAGGAGCGACAGATGAAGATTAGAGAAGGGAGCGAGGAGAGACAGATGAGAAACAGAGGAGGGACAGAGGAGCGACAGAGGAGAGACTCGTTCTAAACCCAGGGCAAACGTGTGTGAGTGTGTCAGTGTGTAAAATTAAGTCACATTCACTTTTATTACACTGAAATATAATATCAGCTAATATTATGCATGTTAAACCATCGAATAGTTCTACAATTATACTTTTGCCATCAGAAAAATTGACAAATTATAGAAGAAACTGCCATGACATTATTGAATATCTAATCCATAACCCACAGTATATGGCCACTATGGTGTGACCCAGGGTTCCCTTTTAAGAGGTTTCCTGTGGAGTTGTCACTATAAATGGCCCATGCTGTATTTCAGTAGAAAGGGGGCGTGGTCACCGTCTGGCGGTGCAACCATTGGGCCCCAAGTAGAGCCCCAGTTTACCATATGAGCCTGTGGGAAAGTGCCCACCACACATTGGTTTATGTTGCATCTAAATCCAATTGTGTCTTTTCATCTATTCATCTATTTATCTATTTATTTATTTTCTATGCCAATTGCCCTTCTGGAAAACCACCACTGTTTTGTTCACTATAATGTTTTTTTTCTCAAATAACAATGTTGATCAGCCCTCAGCATCTCTTTCTGTACAGTCCTACATGTACAGTCTAAATCAGCCAGTTTTCAATGGAAATCCTTGACGGTTACAGTAACAAGGTGCATTTTTCGGCTTGATGGACGAACTCTTTGTGCATGGACCAATGCGATAAATAAAACCGTAGAGATCTGTGCAGAATTTTTCCAAACATCCTTTTCAGTTTCACACTAATTTGGCCAATTCAAAGCAGCCTTTTGCAGTGTTAAACCTGGAGCCGCTGGCTTTCATGTAAATAGCACTGTGGCAATGAAATATAAAGTATTTTCACCTGGAGCCAATAAAGAGATTCCAATCCAAATATTTACAATACACGATACAAATATGTGACAAACAGAAAAAAACACCTTAAAACCTGTTGGTACTTATTTAGCAGAAGAACTTTATACAGAAAGGTCCCACACTGCAGCAGGATTCAGCTCAGAGTGAGAGGTGACAAGTACCAGTGCTGATACTTTCTTCTTTAATATTGCTACAGTAATTACTTTAGCCGATAGCGTTTTAGGGGCCTTCTGAGGGAGGAAAAGAGGCATGTACATTTTGCGAGATATCTTAAATTCTGTAATAAAATAATAGTAATATCTGGAAGTTTTTGTGCGATGGTGCCTACTTTTCAAACAACAAAATGGGAAAATCCTTATAACTTGTTCAAACCTCTCACAAACCTTTTGACACATCACTAATATTCACATGCATGATTATTTTGTCACTTTTTTGTTTTGGTTTTGTTTTTTGTCTCAAAGTTCTGCTTTTACAATACACCTTATGGGGCAAAACAAAATCTACTCGTTTACAAGAGAAAGGAGTCATTCAACTTTAACCATAGTGAAAGATAATAGTCATCCACAGTATGTACAAGCTCTATGACAGATCTATAGGGCCCCTTCTCGAGCAGCTTTGACACAAAAATATTTATATCTGGGAACCACCACGGGGCCCCTGTGCTTAGAGTGACCCTGCTTCAAAAAGCATCCTAAACACATCCATGTTAAGCGCAACAAAGGCAGGAAGGTTTATTGGTCGATTTGCACGCTGAATTAATGTCACTGACTCCAAAAGACAGCAAAACAGAGCCATATAACTGCTTCAGCTGGACATTGGACAAAAACGACGGTAGTCCTTTGTGAATCTGAAAGTGGAGCAGCACAGTTTATATCTGCAGAATCATCAAGATGTAGAGTCAGGAGAAGTTTGCTTTCACAGAGTAAAGTGTGTGGACAGTTAGATCTGTGGAGATACGACTCCGAACTCAAGAATGCTTTTTTCTTTCTTTAATAATTGAATAAATATAAGGGGGTGCTCAAGGGAGTGCAATGTTAAATAGACAAATAAGTGAGGTGAGATCCATAGTCAGTTGATGAGATGATCCCAGCAAATATAATATCAGCAATGCATAAAGTTAAGCATCTTTGAATGTGATGAGCCTGAGAGACAAAGGGGCGGTAACCAGGGAGGAGAACAAGAACGGTGACCAAGACACTATTAGACGTGCACTACACACAGTTTTTCTTTATGGAAGCGAAGCAAGAAAAAGCCATTGTTGAAAAAACATCCATAGGAAAGGGGGATACAAACATGTGGAAGAAGGAGCTCTGATTAGCCTTAAAGGTGGTGTGGATGAAATAACATGGCAAATGACTCTGAAGACACCATCCCCACCATGGGGCTGCACCATATAAAGCAAAATATATCAAAGACATTTTTTTTTACATTTACTAATAAGATAAAAATAGACTTTGTATGTAAAAAAAATAAATACAATTACGTTTACAGACGTAATGCAGAAGTGAACAGTGCAACGAGTGGTTGTTGGTGGTTGATGGTGGGCTCCCACTTGAAGTTCTGGGTGATGGTGGTGCAGAGGAAAAGGAAGGAGTCCACGGTGGTGGTGATGGGGGAGAGTCCCCCGCAGTTTGTATACAGGGAGAAGAGCAGGGGAGAAAGTACACAGCCCTGTGGAGAGCCTGTGCTGATTGTCCGAGTGTCTGAGACATTCTTCCCCAGCCGCACGCACTGCCTCCGATCCGTCAGGAAGTCAGTGATCCACCTGCAGGTGGAGTCAGGCACGATGAGCTGGGAGAGCACAGCAGGGAGGATGGTGTTGAACGCAGAGCTGAAGTCCACAAAACACAAACAGGATCCTGGCGTAGGATCCCGGGGAGTCCAAATGCTGCAAGATGAATTGGCGTGTCAGGTTGATGGTGTCGTCTACAGACCTCTTGGCTCTGTATGTGGGATTACATCAAACCTACAGTAGAAGGAGCTGAATTCCAGATTCCAGTCATCTGCAGCATGGAGGGCTCTAGGCTTGTGGTTGGTGAGAAGCCGGAGCCCACTCCAACACAGAAGGAGGCAGCTCAAAGTACGGCCTTAACTGCCTCAGTTTTGGTGTGAACCAGGGTTCAGGGAAAGATTAGGTTTGTGAGAAACCTAATCTTGTGCCGGGTCCCTCCGTGTCTGCCTTGCCCGGCCACATTGGGGAGCAGGGCCCGCTCAGTGATTTAATCCCACACGGCAATCATATGAACAGGTGAGCTGGGTAAGGTGGGGTCTCTCCTTTCATTTATCTGACTGTGCGTTTAATCCATACTGAAGCCCGATCTCCCTGACCTCCTCCCACTCCGGTTCCCCCTGAGCTTGAGCCCTCCTTGCTCCCTCAAGCTCAGCAAACAGTGATACACACAAAAACCTCTGGGAACGCCTCGGAATCCCCCTGGAGGAGTTGGACGAAGTGTCTGGGGAGGAGGAAGTCTGGGAGTCCCTGCTTAGACTGCTGCCCCCGCGACCCGGCCATGGATAAAGCGGAAGAAGATGGATGGATGGAGAAATGTCTTGAAAAATTGACTTTTTTCTGGCTTCGACTTTAATCTCATAAAATTATGACTAGTGTCGAAAAGTTTATTCTCGTAGTGCCCAGCATTTTAAAAATTTGGGTTGGCCCTTATACTCCATAGTACTTATCACGAGGATTGAAACTAACTTATTCCATACTCTTCCAATTTCCATCCCCAACTGGCTGTTTGATGAGTGGAATAAAACTGAATATTTGTGTGGCAAGGCAAAAAATCTCAAATGCAATTCAAAACTAAATTATAAAAAAAACTTGAATTCAAAAGAAAAAGGAGTTTGAGCTTGTCTAAAAAAATACTTTATTTAAGCTCAAATCAGAGCGTTGCTGCACTGGTGTGACCCAGAATAAGCTCAATGGAAAAATATCGAGAGTAATGTTATGGGGTTTTGCACAGGCCTTTTATAGGTATTTACAAATAAGGGGTTATTATAACCAAGGAATTAAACAAAGTAATAACCATTATAACCCTCTAACTGAACCTTTTTTTTCAAGGCTTATAAATCAGATTTTTAAAGGGGAATAAAATCTAAATGAAATCAATGCATTGCTAATCTGGACATCTACAAAACAAATGGGAAAGAGAAGATAACTGTGTTATCATCCCAGTGGAGGACCACCAAAATAAACAATGCACTGCAGACTGTTTGGACATTGCCATCTCACTCAATTTTAAAACTGTGTACTTGGGCTTCAAAACTCCTGCCATGGACACAATATATGGATAGATACCTTTAACCCTTACTTTAAGCGGGAGGAAAAAAGGTCATAGCAAAGAAATGGATGACACAGTGGAGAGAACAGAGGCTCTCTTGTCCCACCTGATGAAGACACTGGAGCGGCTAGTCCTGGACCACCTCCGCTCCACCGTGAGCTCAGCCATGGACCCGCTGCAGTTTGCATATCGGTCTGGCATTGGAGTGGAGGACGCCGTCATCTCCCTGCTGCACCGCTCTCTCTCTCACCTGGAAAAGCCTGGCAGCTCTGTGAGGATTCTGTTCTTCGATCTTTCCAGCGGCTTCAACACCATCAGCCACTGCTCCTGAGGGACAAACTGGAGACGGCTGGTGTAGAGTATGACCTGGCAGAGTGGATCCTGGACTACCTCACAGACCGACCCCAGTTTGTGAGAGACCGGAACTGTGTGTCTGACACTCGGACCTGCAGTGTGGGGGCGCCCCAGGGCACTGTCCTCGCGCCCTTTCTCTTCACCCTTTACACTGCAGACTTCAGACATGACACGGACAGCTGTGTCCTGCAGAAGTTCTCTGATGACTCTGCCATCATCGGACTCATCACGGACGATGACAATGCGGAGTACGGGGGACTGGCGCAGGACTTTGTGGACTGGTGTCAGCGGAACCACCTCCTCATCAACGCGGGGAAGACCAAGGAGATGGTGGTGGATTTCCGCAGACGCCACCCCACTGCCCCCTCACCAGTGAACATCCAGGGACGGGACATTGAGAGAGTGGACTCATACAAGTACCTGGGTGTTCATCTGAACCACAAACTGGACTGGACTCATAACACAGACGCACTGTACAGGAAGAGCCAGAGTCGGCTATACCTCCTGAGGAGACTCAGGTCTTTTGGAGTGACAGGGCCACTCCTGAAGACCTTCTATGACTCTGTGGTGGCATCAGCCCTCCTGTACGGTGTGGCCTGCTGGAGCAGCAGCATCACAGAGAGGGAGAGGCTGGACAGAGTCATCAAGAAGTCCAGCTCCGTCCTGGGCTGTGCTCTGGACTCGGTGCAGGAGGTGGGGGACAGGAGGGTCCTGGCTAGATTCACATCTATGCTGGACCATGAGTGTCACCCCCTGCAGTACACTCTGTCCGCTCTGGAGAGCAGCTTCAGTGAGAGACTGATCCACCCTCGCTGTGTGAAGGAAAGGTTTCGCAGGTCTTTCCTTCCTGCTGCTGTCAGACTTTATAACAAACACTGTTAGTACTGAACACTCGCAATACTGACCTAACCATGTGCAATTCTGTCATATGTGCAATTGCTGTTGGAATTCATGTGCAATTCATGTGCAATTACTGTGAAATTCATGTGCAATCTATGTGCTGTCGTGACACATATTCATGTGCAATTACTGTCGTGATCATATGCAATGGTATTTATGTATTTATTTATTTATTTGTCTATGGGAGTTTTTTATTTATTTATAGGAGATCTTCTACTGAAAGTGTTTTCAGACTTCCTATAAGTGATCTGTTCTTCTGTATCTACCTCTGGATCTACCTGCGTTGCACCAATGAAATTTCCCCATGTGGGACAATAAAGGAATATCTTATCTTATCTTATCTTATCTTATCTTATCTTATCTTATCTTACTTCAAAAAGAAAAGAAACGAAGTAGCAAAGAAAGTCTCTGTCCGGTTTAGCGCTTAAGCGTAGTTCCAGGTAGTTCCAGGTAGTTCCAGGTGGTTTCAGGTGGTTTCAGAGTCCAGGGCTGGCATGGCCTTGTCGACCACGTGACGGACGGATTTTGTTGAGACAAAGGAAAAGTGAAAGGCCTGTCCGTGGAGACAGCTTCCAAGAGAGAAGACAAAGGGGATGAGAAGAAGAGAACAAGAGAGCAAGAGAGCGTTTCTAGCTTGGAGCGTCCTTTTGATACCTGGCCCGCAGGGCATGCTGGGAGCGAAAGGGGCGGGCGCTACTGCGAAAACTTCCTGTTTAACATTTTCCTGACCGAGAAAATAAAACTGGAGTAACGTAAATAATAATGGCAAAAACATTGAACCCTGTTTTAACATTTACACGTTAAACACTTTTGGCAGTTTGTGCACATTATTTCTTGAGGTAGACACATTTTACATCTTCTTTCACCTGTGATGGGCGCTCGAGTTAAAGCATTGGGAATATAAAACCTTAAACAGTGGAAAAATACGTAACACAAGGTGAAACATGCGGTGTAGGGAGTTGATTCGGACAAACATTCATGGCATAATCACGTTAAACATAGTTCATCGGGGCGTCTTCCTGTAAGACTGTGGGGAGAAGAAGATCTGTTAGCAGAAAAGTCACAGCGGCTCCCCTGCGGTGAGGGAGATGTTCAAAGAGAGATTTTCTGTTATCTGGCCGTGGAATGTCCATCTCCATTCCCCTACAACCCCCCGATTGGCCGTTGGTTCTCCGATGAAGAAGCATCGGGCAAATGTCAAAGGGAATGTCCTTACCGAGTCAGCGAGCGGCACAGAGTGGCATGATTTGGGTAAACCTCTGAACCTGGACTGGTCGCTTTATCCTATTTGGGCTGAGGGGCAGGTGCTAGTGGGTGTTACACTATCCCTAGGCTACTAACTCTCAGCACATCATCCTGAGAGGGAGTGGTAAACCATGCAAGAGCTCTTGACTCCTAGTGCAAGAATTTGGGCGTAGAAACAAGATTCTAAGACACCGAGGTAGCTTATGTACTATCGAGGTACAAAATTAGATCAAAGTGGATGTCTATGGTGAGAAAAAAAACGAAAGTGGTTAACAAGGTTCCTGACATACGTTTCACCCTAGCGAAGGGGCAACTTCTAGGTTGGACCGCTTCTGTTCGAAACAGGTGACGGAATATTCTACTCTATGGTTTGCATGCAGGGGAGATTAACATACGAGGCTAGTGGTAGGGACTTTGCGGGCTTAGGACCAGCTGTAAGTCGGGGATTTGGCAAAAATTTTCCAAGCTCCAGTAGGTGGCGCCTGTGTTAGGTGTCGTTGGGGCAGGACGACTCGTGCTGCTGTGTCATGCTTGTCATAGTGGAGGATCGCCTCTCGGAGGGAAGGGTTCACGAGTCGACGGCCCCCCAACTATTTTAGCCCGGGTCTCTGTGACCTGGTCTCGCACCGCCACAAAGGTTGGGCACGCGCTGCCTGCTGTCACAGGTTTTTTTTAACCGCGAACGCCGCCGGTACTGTCATGTATTGCTATCACGATACGCAATAACGTCTGGGGTCTGTAAGTGTCATATGCCATCAGGAGGAGGCGTTGTGACCACATGCTTCTGTCAACGTACATCTGGGGATGTTTTTAGAGACACTAACACGTAATTCTTTGATGATTAGGTTTTAGTGGTTAGGGTTAGTAGACTTTACAATCCGTGCAAAACAGTTGTTAGTACAGTCCCTAACGGGCGTGTGTTTGTCAGAGTTGTGTTCTAGTTGGAACTATCGGCATCCCTGACATGTCCCATGGGGTTTTGGTGCGCTTTGATTTGGTTGCGATGAACCCACTTCAGAGTAGGTTCTCTGCGTCCTTTGGTGATCTTCACGTGGTACACCCCCGGAGATCGTTTGTTGACAATCTCGTAGGGTCCCGACCAACGTGGGAGGAGCTTTCGGGTTAGCTTGGTTAGCCAGTCTCTGGTCTGTCCGATCGGGTGCGCTAAGATGTGATACCATACCTTGTCCCCGATCTGGAGCTCGTCGTTTGGGGCTTTCTGATCGTAGTAAGCCTTAAAGTCCTTTGCACTTTTCTCAAGCTTCTTCTGAGCGAGAGAGAAGGTCGTTTTCAGGTGCTCCTGTGAGTCCGACATGTAATGGTGGGTGGTGTAGGCGGTTGCGATGCTAACCTCTCCCGGTTTGTACAACAGGTGTAGGGGGAGGGTCATCTGTCGGTCAGTCAAGAGTTTGTATGTGGCGTTGACCCCCCGGAGGCCAGCTGTTGGCGCGTCGTGTGCGTGCGTCAGCATAACCCCCCGGAGGCTCTGAGGTACCACAAATGCGGGTGCAGTGAGGATCTCAGAGGCAAACACCAGCAGTCCATGACGCAAGGTGAAGTTGTCTCTTGTGCGCCACAGCGCGACGAGAGATGCGTCGGCAGCAAGTGCATCAGGAGGGATGGCACTTGGCGCAGGGTCAGGAAGGAAACCGATGATGCGGCTTATGGCCCCATCGGCTGCTTGTAGAGACACAAGGTCAGAGGAAGCGAAGGTCGGAGCCACTTCAAGAAGGGCGCGATCGGGCTGGGGCCGTCTGGTGACAGCACGGGGCCGTGTGATCGCGGCCACCGAAAGGGTGGGCTGGGTGGGCATCAACTCACTGTCCAGTGAGTCAGCCTGTAAGTTACAGGGAGCCCCTTCAAGGGCCCCTTGTTTTGCCAGGGAGTCGGCTAGGTCGTTGAGGTCTTTGTCTGGCGGCACGTCGACCTCGGGAGGGGTCACGATGGCACTGCACTGAACTGGCGGAGTTGATTGGGGCATGGGCAGAGGTCGACGGACTTGTGCCCAGATTTTGAGTCGTTTAAAATCAACCAGTGGCTCGAAGCGACTGAGCAGCTCTTGACCTAAAAGAAGGGGAATAGAATTCAAAGGTGAAACGTAAACAGGATGCATCAGTTTCATGGGGCCGATCGTTATCTGGATCAGGGCCACCTCGTCAAGGGTGGTGTTGACCTGAGAGTAAGGTCGGATTTCCAAGCAGCAGGGCTGTGACTTCAGTTCTCGTTGAGAGTGCTGGGCCACTTTTTGTAAGGTTCTGAAAAGATCGCGAGAGATCAAGCTGATGTCGGCGGCTGTATCAAGGAGTGCGTCATGCACGAAGTTGTCCTCCAAGAGGACTGAAAGATAAAGCTTGCGTGCGGCTCCCTTTTCGGAAAGGTTACCAAGAAACTGGGTAAAGGGGGGCTCGCATTGGATGATCGACGGGTCGTTATCCTGTGGGCTGGAGATAGAACTTACCTGGACCACAAAGACGTCGTTAGCCTCCGGTGGCATTTGATCGTTGCTGTCAAGTTCCTGGTCTTCAGGGGGTTGGTCCCCAGTGACGGGTGTTTCCGACAGAGGGTCCAGGTCTACAGGGCTCCGATAGAAGTCTTCTAACTCGTCTTCCGATTGGCTGAGCGCCGAGTTATCACTTGTCTCAGGTCCGAGGGAGGTTACGGCGAGGCCCTCTGCTTTACTTTTCTGGTTCCGTTTCGTGTCTTGGATCATTTTCAGCACCTTACTCAGCTGTTCTTGACTGAGGTTCGAAGCGTCGAGACTCAGTTTAGAGGAAGACTTACCTGCAGAGTCTTCTGGGGTTTCTTCCTTCGTTGAGCCGTTAAGCCGGGAGTCCCTTCGGTTGTTATACCTACCTGGGGCGTTCTCCCTGTCCCTAAACGGTCTTTGCGGTCCTCGGGTGTCTCCCGAGCGATGGTTTTCCAAGGTGCCCTCTAGCTCGAGAGGTCTTTCGACGCTCAGGACGGAAGAGTGGCCTTGGGTTCTGATTGTTGTTCCTGCCTGTTTGGTGTAGCTCCTTACCGCTAAATCTCGCAGCTGGCGGCTGCTTTGAGTTATTGGGCAGGCTGCCACGCCCAGGTGGTAGCTGGTTGCGGGGTGGAGGTTCTGTAGGAACAAAGATTTGAAATGTTTGTCCTCCTCCATCCCTGCTTCATTTTGTGATCCAAAATACGCTTTCCTCAATCGGTCGTAGTAGGCTTGAGGAGCCTCGTGTCTGTCTTGCTTGCACATCAGGGCAGCAGGCAACCCTATTGAGGTGCCTGTGTCTGAGTACTCTTCGAGGAGAGCATGACACAAGAGCTCATAGTCCTTCAGGACGTAAGGAGGTTGGCGTTCCATGAAGCAGCCAACGTCTCGGCTGGACGTTAGTTTGATCAAGAAGATCTTGTCTTTGATTGACGGATCCGACAGGCGTCCAGCATAGAAGTCGATGTCTCTCAGGTACGCGCTGGTGTCGTTAGCGACGCCTGGCTTGGGCTCAAACCGAGAGATATGCCTGGCTATTTTGTCGAAGTCATGGTCGGTCGGGCCTCGATGGCGTCTATCGGGGTCTCTGCCCTCGCGATAGTCTTCACGAGTGTCCCTGAAGTCGTCGGGGTACCTACGAGTGTCCCTGAAGTCGTCGGGGTACCTGCGAGTGTCCCTGAAGTCGTCGGGGTACCTGCGAGTGTCCCTGAAGTCGTCGGGGTACCTGCGAGTGTCCCCACGGTCATCTCGTCGCCTGTCCCGTAGGTCATAGTCCGAATAACGTCGGGCGGAGCTGGTAGAGTCGGGTCCGGGGTGGTACCGGGACTTGTCTCGGTCACGGCCGTCCCCCAGTAGTCTACCGTCAGTGTAGGTCCGGCTTGGGCTCCTCCCCCCGTAGGTTCTTCCATGCGTGTCAGAGTCAGAGGTTCGATCGTCTCTGGGTCGGTCATTGTCGGCGTACGGGGTGGGGCTCTTACGTCTGTCGTAGTCGTGGCCCCGTGGAGGCCAGCTACGGTCTGTCCAGTCTCCCCTTTCTTCCTCGAAGTACAGACTCTGTGGATCCAGGCGGGCCACGGGGGTTGGACTGGGTTGAGTCCCCCTCCCGTGGTCCTCCCGGTTGTCTGTACTCGGTCGGTCGTAGGACGGTTTCGCACGGCTTCGCCTGTCAGTCAGGTCTCTTATCTGGAGTCTAAGGTCATGCAGCTCAGTCTCTGCCTTTTCAGTCGCCTGAATGGATCGGTGGAGCGCGTGCTTAGCATCTTCCAGATCAGCTTCCAGGGCCTTTGGCGCCTGTCGGAGGTCAATCCACAGCGCGAGGTCCTCGTGAAGGACCCTGTTGGACAGGAGCCTGTTCCTTCCCAGGACGCCAGGGGCTACTTCACTGGTATAGTCTACCATGGACTCGTGTAGGTTGTCTACAGGCCAGTGAATAACATCACTATCAGAGTCCGCCATGTTTACTTTGGGCAGGGTCGGGACGAGAAGGTCCCAAGTCGCCAGGTCTGTGAGTGGCCTAGATCAATTCAGTCAAGTGGGACAGATATGTCGGGACGTCGATAGTTTCTGAATTAAAATCGCTCGCTTAGGAGAATTTAAAAGAAACGTTTTAGAGTGTTCATGTTAAGTTGTTGTGGCTAGGCTAACCTTTGTGCGTGTAGCTTGCTAGTTCGTGCGTGAGCGGGGCATGCAGTCGTGCGGGTGTTGATGTTTGGATGAAACAACAGTTAACAAGGCATGTTAAATGGCATTGCAATTAGACATCAACCATGGACGCATGCAGTGTCCACGGCAGTTCACTAGGTTACACGGCAAGGCTTAGCGGGGTCAGGGCCATGCAGTTACGTAACAAGAGGTCTGATTGGGGCGACACTCACTGTTCTTGACCGGCGTTCAGTAGGCAATCAAACAGGTAAACCAGCTGTTATTCTGATAGCGTGCAGCATTCAGTGAAGTGTTAGCGCCGGGGTACACCTGCGGAGATTGGTTGAAAATCATGAAGTGTATAGAAAGGAAAAAAAAATTGTTTAATCAAAGCGTTGAACAGCAGCGTCAGCTGTGCAGAACGAGCGTTAAACAAGGTGTTGTTCTGCAGCGTGTGCACACTTGCAGCAGAACAGGTACAAAGCGGTTAGTTAAAACAGGCCATGCACTTCTAAAAGAAAAATATTGATTAAAGCGTTAAAACAGCAGTAGGGAAACTGTGTAAAAGGGCATTTAAACAATTGGTGTGAGCTGAGGAGCATGCAAGCACTTGCAGAACAGATACACAGTGGTTAATTAAAACAGGCCATGCATTTCAAAAGAAAAATATTGATTAACGTGTTAAAACAGCGTCGGCTGTGCAGAACAGGCGTTAAACAAGGGGTTGTTCTGGGGCGTGCACACACTTGCAGCAGAACAGGTACAAAGCGGTTAGTTAAAACAGGCCATGCACTTCTAAAAGAAAAATATTGATTAAAGCGTTAAAACAGCAGTGGGGAAACTGTGCGAAAGCATTTAAACAATCTGTGTTAGCAGCGAGGAGCATGCAGTGCGAAAGTAAACACTAATCTTGTTAGTGTCTAGGTGAGACTTGATTGTCACCCCCCGGTGTGTGTTGACAGGGGAACAGGGTCAGCCTAAGGGTAAAGTGTAGTACAATTTACCCTCCACCAGATGGAGACAAAGCCCCGCTAAGCGTGTGATTCAATTTAATGACCACTAGAAGGAGACAAAGCTCCGCTAAGAGTGTGATTCAATTTAATGACCACTAGATGGACACAGAGCTCCGCAAAGAGTGTGATTCAATTTAATGACCACTAGGTGGAGACAAGGCTCCGCTAAGAGTGTGATTCAATTTAATGACCACTAGGTGGAGACAAAGCTCCGCTAAGCGTGTGATTCAATTTAATGACCACTAGGTGGAGACAAGGCTCCGCTAAGAGTGTGATTCAATTTAATGACCACTAGATGGAGACAGAGCTCCGCAAAGAGTGTGCTTCAATTTAATGACCACTAGGTGGAGACAAGGCTCCGCTAAGAGTGTGATTCAATTTAATGACCACTAGGTGGAGACAAAGCTCCGCTCAGAGTGTGATTCAATTTAATGACCACTAGGTGGAGACAAAGCTCCTGGGCTGGACAGTTTTCCTCCGGAGGAATTCCAGCTGGGCGCAGGGCGCTTGGGACCGCCTCTAGGGGGGGTCAGAGTTAGCGTCGAGTCGTCACTCAGCACGCTCTACACGGCTTTGTTAGCATTTAGCTCATGTGTTAGCTTTAGCATCCACGCTCGGCCGCGTGGTTTGTAAAGGCAAAATGGCGGTTAGCACAACAACATGGCATTTAGCATACTAGCTCGGCTCGTGTTTGTGCTAGCTCAGGGCCGTAGCCTATGTACTAGCTTCTGCTCGTGTCATTTGGTAGCGAGCCAAAAATATTCACGAGCGTGGCAGTTGTTCGGGGACGGGAAATTCGCCGTACTGCCCCTGCCGTCTTGGGGTGGATGTGCTTATGCGGCGTTACAGCCCTAATAAGCTTCCCCAGGTTTGATAATTATCTTGTGCACGTGTTCGTGAAGTAACTAGGCGGTTTGCGTATGGTAACAGCAGCGTACGGTTTATCCAAGCATCGTTACAGCGCAGGCAAGTTGACAAAGCAGTCTCAAATTCCAGCATCGACACAGCAGCATACAGTTTGAGTTCAAACGTCCACAAAAGTTTATATGAGTACTAATCTGATTCATAGACTATGAAAAGTTTTAATCGACTCACACGGGGCACCAAATATGTAGGGTCTCAAACTACATGTATTCAGTTTATGATTAAGGAAGATTTCTTAGCAGAAACGAGACAAGACGGGGCACCAGGGTTAAACCCAAAGAGCTAAGATACGGTCCTTAATCGCGCTCGTTAAAAAGGTCTGAAGGGTGTTTCACGATTCAGGGACTTACACATAGTCTAATCAAACAAACAATAGTCAATAACTCTTTCGTGTAGTTTATTTATCAAAAGGGTAATCAAAACACCGGAGCAGAAATGCGCACAGGTAAATCACAGGTGATGTTATATCAGATTTAACAGCAGATTTTATGCAGATAATGTTAAACCAGGGTTTTGCCTTTGATAACCAAACGTGTCTATGCTAATCTATATCAAAAAGAGGGAAAGTGAGAAGCTAAAGGGAGGAGGAACAGCTGAGCTCTACCCAAATCACGCCACAAGAGAACCGCACAATGGACTCGGCTTACGGTTCTGTAGAGACTCAGTCCGACTGGTCCTTGTCCGCGGACGAGGTCCGTAGCGAGGCGTCGCGTGGAGCGGTGTGGCGGCGAAGGTTCGTGAAGCGGGCGGCGGCCGTGGAGCTGGCGGCGGTCGGGGAGCGAGGCGTCGCGTGGAGCGGAGGAAGCTGCGACGTGCTGTAGGGTCCTTGGCGCCGGGGAGCGGTGTGCTGCGCCGGGGAGCGAGGGGTCGCGTGGAGCGGTGTGCTGCGACCTCCTTGAAGCGGCGGCGGCAACGGAGGCAATATCCGAGAGTTCCTTAGAGGTAGAACGCTTTAGCGGCGTGTTAGCTCCTCACGCGGCCTTTACTCAGATGAGGACGTATCGCTGATCCACGTAAACGGCGTAGATTACTTCAAAAAGAAAAGAAACGAAGTAGCAAAGAAAGTCTCTGTCCGGTTTAGCGCTTAAGCGTAGTTCCAGGTAGTTCCAGGTAGTTCCAGGTGGTTTCAGGTGGTTTCAGAGTCCAGGGCTGGCATGGCCTTGTCGACCACGTGACGGACGGATTTTGTTGAGACAAAGGAAAAGTGAAAGGCCTGTCCGTGGAGACAGCTTCCAAGAGAGAAGACAAAGGGGATGAGAAGAAGAGAACAAGAGAGCAAGAGAGCGTTTCTAGCTTGGAGCGTCCTTTTGATACCTGGCCCGCAGGGCATGCTGGGAGCGAAAGGGGTGGGCGCTACTGCGAAAACTTCCTGTTTAACATTTTCCTGACCGAGAAAATAAAACTGGAGTAACGTAAATAATAATGGCAAAAACATTGAACCCTGTTTTAACATTTACACGTTAAACACTTTTGGCAGTTTGTGCACATTATTTCTTGAGGTAGACACATTTTACATCTTCTTTCACCTGTGATGGGCGCTCGAGTTAAAGCATTGGGAATATAAAACCTTAAACAGTGGAAAAATACGTAACACAAGGTGAAACATGGCAAGGCAAGGCAAGGCAAGTTTATTTGTAGAGCACATTTCATACACAAGGCAATTCAAAGTGCTTCACACAGCAGGAAAAATGCATTCAAATCACAAAGAAATTACAGAAATACAATAAAATTAACTAAATTAAAAATTATCAATCCAACTGATTTTCTAAACTAATAAAATCACAAACAAAAGAGAAGAGTGCAAAGAAAAAAAAAAAAAAAATCCTTTCAGTCATATGCGCAGCTAAACAAAACTGTTTTAGCTTAGATTTGAACATTGTCAGAGTAGAACCTGTCTCACATCTTCAGGAAGACTGTTCCAGATTTTAGCTGCATAAAACTGAAACGCAGATTCCCCATGTTTTGTCCTGACTCTGGGCACCAGCAGGAGGCTGGTCCATGTTTAGTCCTGACTCTGGCACCAGCAGGAGGCCGGTCCATGTTTTGTCCTGACTCTGGCACCAGCAGGAGGCCGGTCCCTGAGGTCCTCAGAGTCCGAGATGGTTCATATGGCACTAACATATCCAAGATGTACTTAAGTGCTAGGCCATGGAGAGACTTGTACACAAGCAGAGCTGCTTTAAAGTCTCTTCTCTGAGCCACAGGAGCCAGTGCAGAGACCTGAGAACAGGACTAATGTGATAAACTTCCTGGTTCTAGTCAGGACCCGAGCAGCAGCGTTCTGGATGTACTGCAGCTGTTTTACAGCTCGTTTGGAGAGGCCAGTGAGCAGGCCGTTACAGCAGTCTAATCTACTGGAGACAAACGCATGGATAAGTCTCTCTAAACATGCGGTGTAGGGAGTTGATTCGGACAAACATTCATGGCATAATCACGTTAAACATAGTTCATCGGGGCGTCTTCCTGTAAGACTGTGGGGAGAAGAAGATCTGTTAGCAGAAAAGTCACAGCGGCTCCCCTGCGGTGAGGGAGACAGGGAGAATGAAAAACCCCCAATGTTCAAAGAGAGATTTTCTGTTATCTGGCCGTGGAATGTCCATCTCCATTCCCCTACAATGGGAAGAAAAAAAAAAAAAAGTATATTTTAAGGTAACCCTTAAACGCTTGATTAAAACTGACGAAAAAAAGAACAAAGATTTGATTAGACATCATTATCTTCTGAATTACCCATGATTTTCCCTATGGAGAAAATTCAGCAATGTTTCAGTTGAATTTTCCTCATAACATGTACTAGATGAGTCACGTATTTTCATCTATACACTGTTTCTAAGCATAGGCATAATTATTTTTTGCACTGGCAAGCGTATTCAAAATCTCATTCAAACTCTTTCATTACCAACTATGTATCATTTTTACTTGTCTGTATTAAAAAACAAATCATCTTTCCATGTTTCTCCATCTGTCAACTCCAGTGACAGGCTGCAAATCAAAGTGGGGTAAAAAATATCCCGACGGGCCTGCCAGAAGGATATAACTAATGTTTTGATTTTGGATGAAAAGATGCTGGGATAGAATCGCATTAGTCAAAGAGTCTTCTGGTTTAGCATTCATTATTTACACCAATCAGACAAAACATCATGAACATCTACCTTACCTTAACTTCATGAACTTAACTTCATGTTACTTTCCTGAACTATATATATATGATTGTTTGATTACCGACCAAAGCAAACTGGGAACACCGAAGAGCAAAAGTTTTCAACATTCTCATTTGTGTAATTATTTAGTTCTATCTTTTGAGAATATCACTGTAATCAGTATTTAATCAACATTTACATACTTTAGTCCATTCTTGCCCCGCCGGCCTTCAGATCAGAAGACGAGCACTCTACATTTGCTCCTGAGGACATGGTCCAGCAGCATTGAAGGATGGGTCACATTTCCTCCAGTGCATTTATAACAATGCACATGTTAAATCTCTGGCCAATATTGTGGAGTTGCCATAAATGTTGTTGAAAAAGTTGATACAAAAAAGGGGAAACGGTCATTTTTTATGTATTTGTCTGTTTTTTAATCATGGCTCTTCTTGAGCTCTCTAGCTTTGATTGGCTGTTAGGAGGTGCGTCGCATGCCGAGTGACTGACCAAGGGGATGATTGAGCGATGAAGCCTCAGGTCTACTTCCAGGCTTGAATTTTTGCCTAGGCTCCATTAATGAGACAGACAACTGACAAAATTCTACTAAGGTATGTCTAGATGTTTTATGTCTGTATTTGTTAAATGGAGGAGCTAAGTCTTTCGTAGGTGTCAAAATCACTCACAACAGAATCAGGTAATATCATTTGATTTTTACAAAGTCGTACATTTTTTGTGAGACCTCCACCTTGACTCAAACCAGTAGAAACATATTCCATTAGAATCAATATTGTCACTGTTTTAAAGCCGGCTGTGGCAGGCACTTGTCTGTTTGATTTAAGTTGGGCTTTTGGACTGGATGTTATTGGCTCGAGCCGTTCCATGGAATGAAATGCGCCGCCATGTTTGACTTTTTTTTTTCAATATCGTACTTGTCCTAGGTTTTTCGTCGGATCAACCTCAAAACAACACTTTTTGCATCTAAAGACATTGAAATTTAATAAATATATAAAAAAAAAGATTATATTCTTTGCGGTAACACGCCCTCAAAAAAGGCTTAATTTTTTCAAGGACAAGTCACGCCTAATGGAATTGATCTACGGAGCTCATATTTCACTCACTAATGTGTTTTTATGATCTGATTAGAAATAATGAATACCATGTAACCAATTTACTCTATAGTGCCCCCTACCCATTGTGTGAAAAACTCAACATTGTCTGATTTGTTTGAAACTCATGGTTTATATTCTCCTCGAGACGCCATGAAAAAAAGTGCATTGGAGATATTGTGTATGTTCACAACTGGCCAGCAGGGGCGCAATTAATGCCTTCACTTCGTTTATTTTGATGGAACATTTCCTCTCGTGCCGTGGTCTTAGCATTAGCGGCAGACGAAAGACTGATTGTGGCCGTGTGTGGGAGAAAGGAGCTGTACGATGTATTCACGGTGGAATACAGAGACAGAAACAAACCAAAAACGCGAAAACAACACTCTCGATATCTGCCATTTTACACAATGAAAGGCCACACCGTCAACTACTCCACTGCTCATGCGACAACACCTCTACTACGCATGTGCGCAGACAGCTCAAGCGTCGGTGCGTAAACCTTTCAAATGTACACGCGCTCAAATTCTGCGTCGGGCGCGACTAGGCCGCGGCGGTCTGTACGTAGCTTAAGGCCGTGGCTGCAGAGCCACGGCGCGGTCAAATAGCCCAGCAGTTTCAGGACCCGCGGGACTGCCATATAGCCTCATGGCTAACCCTAACCTTAACCCTAACCTTAACCCTAACCCTAACCCTAACCTTAACCTTAACCCGGCGCGGTCTAAAACAACGCGGTCAAATAGCGCAGCAGTTTCAGTAGCCGCGGCACAAAATAACATGGCAGTTTCGGCCGCGCGCAGCGGCTCTGTAGACACTCCCAAAGAATAAAGCCTGAAGTTTAAAGAATAAAGTCTAAAGAATGACTTTAAATACAGTCTAAAGAATAAAGTCTGAGAGAATGCAGTGTCCAGGCAATCGCGATCAAAACCTCATGGACTTTGTAACACCAAAGCAATGGAAGAAGAACATCTAAGGACTACAACAAAGTCTGAGGAATAAAGTCTGGCGATAATGCAACACTCGGATGCCAACAGCCATAAAACAACAACAACAACAAAACATGATCGCGCGGGTGGCGAGAGCCATCATCGCCGCTACCGCGGCTTTAATTTTGTTTGTGTTTGTGCAACCTTCAAACGTCACCTTGAGTATGAAGAGTTTTTTGCACTCACTTTTAAACTTCAAAATCAAATCAAATTTCACAAGTTTAATTAAAAAAGGCCCAGACACATTTGGGAACAGGAAAGGTAAATTGGCAGCATTGGTGGAAAGAATTTCAGTTAGAAAACGTTTTATTGCCAGGTGACGAGATTCGGAAAATTTGATTTTAAATACATTTTAGTATAAATCTATTTAACATTTGGAATAGAGGGAGAACATGCAATCTTCTCACAGAGGTCCAGTCCGGCCCGGGCATCATTGATAACCGTTCAGCCATCGAACAACTTTTTTTTTAATTAATTGCATATTTATTACACTTCAGATCATCAAACTAATTTTAGTGTTTCACCAACAGTTCTGACCCTGTTCGAAAAAGTACCGGTAATTGCACCATGACTCTATAACTGGTTGGGTCATCCTTTGCAGCAATATCTGACACCAAACGCTTGTGTTAACTGGAGATATGTCTTTTTGCATCACTGTGGAGTCACTTGGCAAACCCTTTTTTCAGAATTGTTTTAACTCATCCATATTAGAGGGTCTCAGAATGAACTGGGTCAAACCACAGCATCTCAAATGCTTGTCATTGTTCTGACGCAGAACCCAAGAGTGTCTGAGCTTAAGGGAAAGCAAGTGAACCAGGTCCTGAAGTAGCAAATAACTATCACGCTGCCGCCATCAGGAGTGACTGGCATGATATTCTTTTTTATCACGCTAATTTAATTGTAATGGACTACACTCCCTCCAAAAAGTAAACATTTTGTCTCATCAGTCCAGAATATGCTTGAGGTAGTTTCTTGGCAAATGTTAGATTAGCTTCTGTGTTTTATTTATTTGGTGTTCTATTTTTGGTTTATTTGGTTTGTGACATTTGAAAACGTTTCATAGGAAGTAATCTACATTCTATTAGTCTCAATCTAATTGAGACTTTCTGATTGCCATTCGGAAGTAGTTTTCAATGTGTGCATGTAAGTGCAAGTGTGATTTAAGGATCCATACACTACTAAATACCAGGAAAAAGGCATATGTCTTTGTTCATTAATTTCAAACCACAACAGAAATATACGTTATTTCAATTTAACCAAAAACTTTTACCTCAGGGAAAGAATCAATCTGGAACTGTAAGCTTTCCAAGGCCTTAAATGTAGCTTTTGCTCCAACGTGACACTGAATTCAAATCGACTCGAGCCAAGCATTCCACACAGGTACAGGGCCAAACCCGGAGTCCAGCAGTGAATGGTGAGTGTGGGTGAGAATTCAAATAAAGCTGTTTAATGTGTCATAATTGATCAAAAAAGCTTAAACAGTTCTTTTACTCAACCTTTAACACCATGACAAGGCAAGGCACAAGTTTATTTGTAGAGCATAATTTGTACACAAGGCTTCACACAACAGAGAAAGATTTATTCAAATCACAAAGACATGACAGTAATCACAAAACGAGTGCAGATAGAAGAGTGTAGAGGCCTGTCTCACGTCACAAGACTGTTCCAGATTTTAGTTGCATAAAACTGAAACGCAAATTCCCCATGTTTAGTCCTGACTCTGGCACCAGCAGGAGGCCGGACCATGTTTAGTCCTGACTCTGGGCACCAGCAGGAGGCCGCTCCATGTTTAGTCCTGACTCTGGCACCAGCAGGAGGCCGGTCCATGTTTAGTCCTGACTCTGGCACCAGCAGGAGGCCGGACCATGTTTAGTCCTGACTCTGGCACCAGCAGGAGGCCGGACCATGTTTAGTCCTGACTCTGGACACCAGCAGGAGGCCGGTCCATGTTTAGTCCTGACTCTGGACACCAGCAGGAGGCCGGTACATGTTTAGTCCTGACTCTGGCACCAGCAGGAGGCCGGTCCATGTTTAGTCCTGACTCTGGGCACCAGCAGGAGGCTGGTCCATGTTTAGTCCTGACTCTGGCACCAGCAGGAGGCCGGTCCATGTTTAGTCCTGACTCTGGCACCAGCAGGAGGCCTCTCCATGTTTAGTCCTGACTCTGGCACCAGCAAGAGGCCGGTCTATGTTTGGTCCTGACTCTGGCACCAGCAGGAGGCCGGTCTATGTTCAGTCCTGACTCTGGCACCAGCAGGAGGCCGGTCCATGTTTAGTCCTGACTCTGGCACCAGCAGGAGTCCGGTCCATGTTTAGTCCTGACTCTGGGCACCAGCAGGAGGCCGGTCCATGTTTAGTCCTGACTCTGGGCACCAGCAGGAGGCCAGTCCATGTTTAGTCCTGACTCTGGCACCAGCAAGAGGCCGGTCCATGTTTAGTCCTGACTCTGGGCACCAGCAGGAGGCCGGTCCATGTTTAGTCCTGACTCTGGCACCAGCAGGAGGCCGGTCCATGTTTAGTCCTGACTCTGGGCACCAGCAGGAGGCTGGTCCATGTTTAGTCCTGACTCTGGCACCAGCAGGAGGCCGGTCCATGTTTAGTCCTGACTCTGGGCACCAGCAGGAGGCCGCTCCATGTTTAGTCCTGACTCTGGCACCAGCAGGAGGCCGGTCCATGTTTAGTCCTGACTCTGGCACCAGCAGGAGGCCGGTCCCTGAGGTCCTCAGAGTCAGAGATGGTTCATATGGCACTAACATGTCCAAGATGTACTTAAGTGCTAGGCCATGGAGAGACTTGTACACAAGCAGAGCTGCTTTAAAGTCTATTCTCTGAGCCACAGGAGCCAGTGCAGAGACCTGAGAACAGGACTAATGTGATCATACTTCCTGGTTCTAGTCAGGACCCGAGCAGCAGCGTTCTGGATGTACTGCAGCTGTTTTACAGCTCGTTTGGAGAGGCCAGTGAGCAGGACGTTACAGCAGTCTAATCTACTGGAGACAAACACATGTACAAGTCTCTCCAAGTCTGGTTTAGACACTATGTTTTTGATTTTGGCAATGTTTTTTAGATGGTAAAAAGCTGCTGATGCTATTGATTTGATGTATCTCCAGACTTGGAACTTATTACTTCTAGAGTTCTAACTTGGTTTGTAGGTTTTAGAGTGAGACTCTGGAGGTGACCGCTAACACTTTCTCTTTGTTTCCGTGGGCCAAAGACAATGATTTCAGTCTTGTCTAAGTTCAGCTGGAGAAAGTTGTTTTGCATCCACAAACTGATCTGTTGGATGAGTGAATCCACTGGTCCATATTCACCTGCCGAAACATAGACCTGAGTGTCGCATAATTGTGATAGGGCATATTTTCGCTGTGTATCAACTGACCTAACGGCAGCATGTAGAGGTTGAACAGAAGGGGTCCCAGGACTGACCCTTTGGACATGTGGTTTTACAGTTACCAACACTATCTGGTGATTATGTAGGAGTTCCCTCCATTGTTTTAAGTCTATACATCTTCTTTAAGCTTGTTCTAGAAAACTGTTTTCTTTATTTCACCTGCAAGTCCAATTTGAAAAATATTACGGTATAGAGTAAAACACATACTTTGAAGACGTACTACAGTAGGTGGCGGTAAATGCACCTTTTCTTTAAAAGACAACAATAACGCAACACAATTTTTTTTTTAGAATGTTCTTGAACTTATCGTGAGACAAAATAATACATTTGAGTAAGGGTATCAAATTTTAAATATGAAATGATTTGTGGAAGTGGAAGACAAATTATGTGTTGACTTTGAGAAATAAACAGCAATAATTTGTGCATGAGAAGTGCCCAAGTGCATCACAGTAGCAGAGTGACTTTTCACTATTTCCATTTCACACATACATTCTTCCCTCTCCAGATGGGAGCCTAGACCAGAGCCGTGTGCCGGAGAGGTGAGTAGTCAAAATGCTTGGAATCGCTCCACCAAACCCATGCATATACAAAGGTTTGGTCTGCGCGCCAGAGATATGCAACGCCAAGGTCAGAGCCACAAAAATACACAGATATTTGGTTGGGTGCAGATAGTAAGAGAAAGTTTATACCATTTCTTGACTTAGTCCTGCGGCATTATTTGGGAGGTTTGTGTCGTATTGTTGTCATTCATTTACATAATTGGCCCCAGAACCAGTTTTGCAGCTCTTCTGTTAGCACGGGCTTTGTCTTCTGTGAGTAACAAGAATGTATTGGAGCATAGCTGAAGGAAATTCCACCAGTAAAACTGTGAGGAAGAGAACCTGACAGCTGTCAACTGATAATTATATGTATACCGAATTACATGATTGAGATTGAATAATTGTTAGTGTGAGATTTACTTGGTCGTCTTACTTTCTTTTTTTCTTTCTTTACTTGCATATACAATACATATGTTTGGAGACAAATTGCTGAAGTCCAACACACCTACATAATATACAGCATTATATGGCATTACAGCTGAATGTTGTGTTTGTGTTGCCTTGACAAGCAACTAACAATTGACTTCCCGTTTGGCCTGAAAGTCACAGAAGACTTTTTATAGACTGTAATGTAGTCGATGCTGCCAGTTCTGTGTTAGTCAGCCTATGTTAGCGCTTACAGAAGGCATCAGACAAGAAACAGCCAAGTTAAATATAACCAGCAACATAAGTGGAACTCACAAATATCTCTCCTGGATTTAATGTACTACTTAATTTGTTCTTCTAAAGACTGGTTCCAATTATTTTCACTCTGCCCTGATAAAACACAAAAGTTCAGATATTCTTCTTACAATGAAAATATATACTATAATATACTATACCTAATTGAACAGTGAGAAACTGTTCTTTACACTTAGGTACTACAAGGGCCGTCGATGGCAGAGATCCATCCACGAAACTATTGCTGCCTATTCTAAAGCAGCACTGTGTAACTTTCAAGAGATGATTTGATTCCATTGAAGTTAAAATCATAAATTGGAACATTCTCCTTAATGCCTATAATACTGTGAAATATTATAGCCAAAGGAACAACATTTCCATGGAGACAATCAGGTGAAGGCTCCTCCAGGTCAAGTGTAACTCACATTAAGGACTATGTTTCTATGTTTGTCATTGAAAACATTTGAAAAATAAAAGAAAAAAACATAACTTATAACTTATTTTTTTGCTTAAGAGGTACACGGTGGGGTTTTGAGTTGTTGATGTAAAAATGATAAATAATATGCACAAAAGCTCATGCAAACACAATGTTTCACCTTTATTCCTAGATAATATCACTTATTTGGAGTGATAAGAAGCAACAGTAGCTCAGGTTGTACAGCAAATACGTTATTGGGCAAGACACTTTACTCTAGGGCTGAGTGATATGGAAAATTGTATTTAGTCTTTCCAAAAACAGAGTAAAACTGGCTTTTAGTAGTGATTTCTTGAACATAAACTATACAGTCTTTGAATTTGTTCCATTTAACACAAATAATATTCAAATTTCTTCCTCCAAATCTGACCTTTGCTCAAAACCACATGTTTTTACTGACAGAGGATAAACCGTGGACCTTGCGATTCAAAATCTTACCCAAATAATTGACGATTTCACATGACTCAATCTCAATCTTAATCGATCTTTCAACTAATTGCCCTGCCCTATTTTACTTGCCTTATGAGTGTAATGTGAGCGACAATCAAAGCTAAAGTTGGAAAAAGGAACATGAGAAACTGGATAAATACCAAGGCCTCAGAGAATAGCTGGAGAAGGTGAAGGCAAAAGTCGTGCCTGTGGTCATCGCAGCACTTGGAGCAGTGACCCCCAAACTGGAGGAGTGACTACAGCAGATCCCAGGAAAAACATCAGACATCTCGGTCCAGAAAAGTGCAGTGCTAGGAAGAGCAAAGATACTGCGCAGAACCCTCAATTAATAATTCATTTGATTGTAATTGTAATATAATTTTGAAGTAACAGCACTCTTATTTGGCTACTGAACTCACCTCTGACAGTGGGGGCTGGTTTGGTTTAATTTCACAATCACAGGTCTTAGTCTTGGACACTGTCTTTAAACGAGCATATTCCAGATCATAATAGGTTAGGTTTAACTTTATTGTCGGTGTAATCCCTCATTCGTCCAGGCGTGTTCCATAGTAGAAAAAGCTTCAGTTGTAGTCATCTGGACTCAGTTAGAAAAAATAGACGTTTCGACTCTCATCCAAGAGTCATTGTCAATAAAAGAATTTAGGTCGGGAACTCTGATATTTGTACTATTCTGTGGTAAGTCCAGCCCATTGGGCGGAGCCTTCCTGAAGTAGAAAGAGTTGTTTGTTTCAACAGAAACTCCCCCCCTTGTATCTACCGAGCTAGCCTATTCAGAATTGTAATGGGCTATTAGAATCCTCTTTGTCTTTGTGAGACCCTGGCTCAACCACCCTGAGTACCTGATTAGCATCTAAATGTCCTGGTCCTGGTCCTCTACCTTTCCAGGGGTTCAGTATACCATTATAGATACCAGGGAGATTGAATCTTAGCCCTCCATTTCTGTTTAAAGAAGGTCTTTCTTTTTTAACAAAAATAGCTTCCTTGACTCCTCTTTCAAACCATCTTTTCTCCCTGCTTAAAACCTTCACCTCACCGTCTTCAAACGAGTGATTAGAGGCTTCAAGATGGAGATGCACGGCGCTCTGTGGTCCTGAACTTGTATTTCTTCTGTGCTGATAGAGCCTCTTGTGTAGAGGCTGTTTCGTCTCACCTATGTAACATTCTTTACAACTTTCTTTACTGCATTGGATCGAATAAACTACATTGCTCTGTTTTTGAGTCGGCAACTTGTCCTTAGGGTGAACCAGTTTTTGTCTTAAAGTGTTTCCTGGTAGATACAAGATACAAGAGCTCGGTAGATACAAGGGGGGGAGTTTCTGTTGAAACAAACAACTCTTGCTACTTCAGGAAGGCTCCGCCCAATGGGCTGGACTTACCACAGAACAGTATAAATATCGGAGTTCTCGACCTAAATTCTTTTATTGACAATGACTCTTGGATGAGAGTGGAAACGTCTATTTTTTCTAACTGAGTCCAGATGACTACAACTGAAGCTTTTTCTACTGTTCAACTTTATTGTCACTGAAAGGAAATTTGTCTGACAGTGCTGCAGGTCACAATACAATACACAGTAATAACTGATATTGGGTATGACGTGAACATGATAAATGGCACATATCTCAATGGAAGCGCTTGTTCTTGCCGCTGGTGCAGAGGTTTCTTTTCAAATATTGCTTGCTCACAGACTCCTGTTCTTACATGTCCGCGTCCTGTGCTCTGCCTTTGCCTGTGGAGAGGACAGCAGCCACACGCACATCCAACTGTTTTTGCTAGCGGCGCGGTAATTATGCCACTTTTTAATAACATTGCTTTATAATCATTTGCCAAACACTCACACTCATAAGCGAGTCTCTAGAGGCAATAATGAATTTAGATGTGATAGGCAGTGGAGCTGAACTATGGGGGGGAGGGGGAGATGGATGATAAGGAAGAAAGAAGGCCAGGGGAGATGGGGTGAAGAGGAGGGTGAAGTTTAGGGGAACAGAAAAATCTGCATTGAAAAGACGGTGGCATCAATCATTTTTGGGGTGTGCTTCAGTGACACTCCGAGCTCACATCCGGGGCAAAGTGAACGGGTCAACAGAGAGAGGTGAGTGTGAGACACAGAGGTTCAACGCTTAAGCTTAAGGAGAATTGTTTTATTTTCTAATTGCCCAGAATTGTTTATTGCAATTTATGCATAACTGAATGAAAAGACTGATCTGATACTTTGATGTTTGTTAATGGGTGACACTTTTCATTAGTTTCTTCTAATGTAAATGTATGTTTAATTTACAAATACCTTCCTCAAATAATTTACTGCATATAAAGGTATATGATTGTAACAAAAATGTATACGCCGATATTAGTGAATCAATAGTCAAACTAGTATTGACATTATACACTCCTTTGATCAAGTATTTACAAAAACATATTTAAAAAAGATACAAAGAATAGGACAAATTGGATCTCTTTCCTGAACAGTGTTAAAATCATCTTGAGCAACATCCAAGACCAGTGTTAAAATCAGATTGTATTTTAAAAAAGCCACTATTGTGAAAATAGAGTGTTGAAAGTGAGCTGAATGTAATGATATTACAAATATAGGGAAATAATATATTTTGAACACTTGATAACAACATAGTACAAAGAAAATAAACATATTTATGTATTTACGCTGTGTTCCAGTTGTCCTCGCAGGTCAGGTTTTCCAACTTTGTAATTCACACTGTCACAGAAGTTTAGCTTGGAAACTCAGGCAGACTGCTGCGCCCTACGTTTAGATAGATTTTAACAGTTAAAGTATTGATATTCCTTGTGTTATTTTTCCTTCAGTGTCCAGCCACTGTCTGTGAAACTGCGTCTGCACAGCCGCCGAGCAGCTGCAGTTAGAAATGCTCTGTTTTGCATTGTTATGTTAATTTTTAAACTCTGAGCCAATGTCAGCAAAAGCAGAAATTCACTTTAAAATGTTAATTTGAACTGCCGGGTTAATAAATCAATTTAATTGGATCCAAATTTTAGTTTATTTGAGGACCTCCCTGGTATGAATCATTTTTTTGTATTGTTACAATGCATTAACTGGGCGTAGTTTTTCCAACTTGATGACACAGAAACTCTGAGGTCTGACTTCTGATCTCTGAGGGTGACCGAAATGCAGCATTGATAAATATGAACAGTATTTGGAGTGATGAAAATCTTGCAGCATTGCCATAGGAATTAATAATTCAAAACTAAATATGATATATTTTTAATCGGCAAATTCCTCAATGTATCACCTATAAAAAGGAATTTGAAAACACAGATTTTTTTGTGTGTAGACAAAATACTCCAATATTCAGTCTGCTATACATCTTTAACATGTATTACTTCTATTGGCAGGCACATTATGTATAACAGTACACCAAACTCAAATCACATTTTACACCACAATAAAAGCTAAAACTTGCTCTGCGTAATTTGTCCACATTTTCCCTCCACTTGGACACTCCTGAAAAGCAGAGATCCTTCTGTATAAATAACGCTGGAGCTGGTGAGTCGGCTCATGGCTTTGGACAGATAGTGAAGCGCGGAGGGCTGAGTGAATTGGTTGCTGAGATGGGTCATTAGCTTCTCGCCCTTGCCATCGATCTGAAAGACGAGCAGAAGAGCTGAGGGGAAAGAGGGGCCTGCACAATATTAGAACCAATGGAGTGACCGCAACAGGATCGGCACCAGGTTAAATGGATTTAAGTGTCCAGAATGCTTTGTTTTCACTTAATGTCACAGGTCCCGTAAGTGGAGATGATAGGGCGGCCATTTTGTGCCCCGCGGCGTGTTTCGGCATCACATTCGCTCCATTTGAGGCCACAAAATGGGATGAGAGGACGGGCAAAGAGGATTACTGGAGTGGCAGATAGACCAAGGACTGGATGAATGAACTTTTCAAAGGAGGAAACAACACAATGGTCTTTTATCACAGCTTTCTACAAATTGAACAGTATGACCTTAAGAGAATGACAGTAGGGATTCTGTTGTAGTCATGCTGAGATGAGCATGATTGTGAAAATATAATTGTATTTCCTTTGAAGGTCTAGTTAGAAAAAGTGTTACATTGGAACATCGCTGCAATCGACACAAATCAGATTTTCCAACCATATTTGGGCCGTGCCATCAAATTTAAAATTGTATTTTAAATTTCTCTATTCAATTATAAAAGTATTGTATTCAGAAATACAATTAATTATCTTAAACTATTAATGAGTGACATGCAGGTGCTTTTTGATGTGTTTTTTGGTCTCCTATTTTTGTGTTCAATAGTGATTTAAACACTTTTATTGTTAATGATGTCTGTGTGTTAGAGCATGTGACCCCTGTCCCAAGACATATTTCTCCCATGGGAAACAATGAATTATTTTATCTTCTGTTCAAAATAATATGTGGACTGGTTCTGACACTCAAATCCTGAAGTATAGAGAAGAGAAGATAGTCCTTTATTGTCTCCCGCTTTAGTAGACAGAAAATACACTCTTAATTGTCAAATGTGGGGAAGAATTCTGGTGACATTTCAAACCCATACATGAATAAAGTTACAGTAGGCCAGGTCAGAGCAGAGTGTCATGGTGGGGATGATCACACACGGTGTATGTTGCAGGTGGCATATTGCATAGTTTTAACTCTAAAACAGAAATATATATCACAAACAAATGATCATAATTTGGTTTAACAAGAACTTATTTTAAGCCTTAGCAATGCATAATACAAGTATTGTGAAGCATTCTAGTCATATACACAAGCTTACAAGACGCATGAAGATGCTACTGAACAAAGGGGAGAATGACATGTTTATGAAAGGAGTTGATGCAGGTGAGGCACGGTGGATCTTAAAATGGAGGGGCACTCCATTTCAGCACCCTGGAATCTTCTGGTGACAGTTCCCTACGGTTATTTGTGACACCAACAAGACTGGGCCTATTAATCACAACATTATAAACATTATAAATACAAGAAAAACTATTGAAAGACGGCTCAGTAGCGCCACCTCAAAAATAAATTAACATGGGGCCAATGGGAGCCCGACACCAAAAAAAGTTGGAGTAAAAATATGATGTGAAAAATCATATTATGACCCCGCCCTAAATACAGGAAGTTGGCCATATTGGAGCAAACACGGTGCTGACCAAAGTGCACCTCCATCAGTTTTAATTGAAAACACTTCAGATTTGGCCACAAGAAAAAGCCCATGAGTAATGAAATGTGTGGTCACAATTTTTGGAAATTGTCCTCAATATCTACGTTTCTTTTACATTTTCATTGGAAAATGTTTGTAGAGAGTTTATAAAGACTTCCAAGCTGAACACAATGATATGCAAATTAAGAGGCTCTCTAGCGCCCTCTTTTTCATTGAAAAAAATTCTCAATAGACAATCTATTTGTCATAGACAACAGAAAAAATTACAAGCGGTTCATTTGTGACAGGGCCCAATGTGACAAAGTCACGTGACTTTAGCTTGAGTCATTATGGGAGAAAAAAGTTTCTGTTTTTATTTTTGTTATGGTCCTTGGCCTGTAAATCTTGTGTATTGCCAATGATGGGCCAATCCAGAGTGTCCACCTTCAGCCCCGTCCTGTATTTAAGGACACTTGCTGCAGCTGCTCAGGGCTGCTGGCCTTGGTGGACAGTATTCGTTTGTGTGTCTCAATCTCAGGGCTGTGGATGAAGTGCCTGACTGAGACTAGTTGTTATTTGGTGTTGTGTCTCTTTTCTAAGTTGTCACTTAGATTTTATTTATGGGCCTTTGTTTTGGTGGGTACGTTTTAGAGATACTTAACTTGTTGTTTTGTTTTGTTTTCTTATTTATGTCTTTCTGTTAAGTTACCTTTTACATACCTGTTTATTAAACATTTTAACTTTATTTTACAATATTCCATCTTGATTTTTTTCGTTACATCCCCCTAGCAGCACAGCGGGTTCTAACACTTGGGGCCTATGTGTTTAAAATGTATGTTGCCAAATGACTGGCTAACGCCACCTTGAATTAAAAATACATTACAGCAATGACAGGCTGTTTTCATCCTAGATGAATTAAACTGAGGCAAGTAAAATATTATTGTATGACTCCACCCTAAACCACCATTACAGGTGGAACCCAATTTGTTTTTTTACACCTTATACTTTATTTTTTCCACCTTGGATTTTCAGTCAAAGGGCTTGAAAATTTGTCAAAGTGAATTACACCCATGTGCGATTAGAGGTAATGTTTTAACTGTGGGAGTGGCAAGTCTTTTTTTACGTGTTATTTCTAGCATGAGATGTCCTATTTTTTGGCACAAACATATGTTTTGTGTAAAATTATGAGCTGAACTCAATGATATACAATATATATATAGCCATAATTTATAATAGCTCTACAGTGCTCCCTTGAACATTTGAATTAAGTCAACAATTTTACTTTGATATCGAAAATACAATTTGGCACAGACTTTACTCTTGCCATTCTGAACAAAAAGGGCTTTTATTGGTATGTGTTGCTTTAATTATTAAATTATGAGCCAAATAATCAATAGCATTTTTGACATAGGGTAATCGAGCAGCTCTAAGCTAGTTACCATTATCAAATTAACACTAACAAATCTCTTAAATGATTTGTAGCTCAACATTTCAACAGCAGTCGCCTCAATGGGCTCCACATTCTACAGTTATTTTTATTTGGTCATTCAGACAAGGGTTTGCAGAAACATCCAGGCTTGAGGAGAACTTGAAGAAGAGCTCTACCTCTGAAGGGTCCACACAGGGCGGGACTAGGTACAAACGTTTGACAGTCAAGGAGAGGCAGGGTAATTACTTCATTCATTTAGGGGTTGGTCGTGGTCAAGCTATTTTGTCCCAAGGTGCGATACATATTCTAATCTTACACAATATTCCTGCACATCTTTACGACAAACTGTGAAAAGTTCAAGTCAATGCAGCTGTATATAAACTTTAATTTAGTTTTCCCCTCCCACATTTCTCTAGATCTCTCCTTTTCCAAATCTCCCACTCATCCCTTTGCCAATAGTGTGTAATTATAATGACAGATGTGCTACGCTGGTGCTTTTCTTCTTCACATTTCTGATTTGCAGCCTCATCACATTCATTTGGGCGCGTGTGAGTGGGTGCAAATTCTCACCGATTTGGCTATATGCAAAGAAAAAAGGAAAACGGCGCAATTTTTCGCGGTGCGTCTTTACAATCTTAACAAACTGTGACATCACCGCACTCCGTGTTTATTGATTAAAACGCTGGCAGCTTTCAGGAAGTTGAAATGAGATCCCAATCCAATCAGGGCACAGCTTAATGCCATTAGGAGCAGCGATTGGCTGGCTGGTTGCTCGGTAACCTGATTAGCAGTAAAGCGGTTTGATGTTAATGAGATTTACCTGTATTGGCGTCTGGTGAAATCGCATCTCGCTCCTGCACTTAAAACAAACACACCTTCAAATTCTAATGGACATGTACAATGACACAACGATAACAAAGTATCCGGCTGTGTGTGTGTGGTTTATGCAGGGCTGAGACAGTGGTGGAAGAAGTACTCCATTTTCAGATACCGTACTCAAGTAAAAGTAAAAGTATGAATGAAAAATCTACTGAAGTAAAAGTATTGACAAACCCATTTAAAAATATATATTATATAATACATAATCTATATATTTCAGACAGATTGAGACCTATTAAAACACCCAAAGTAGTTATTTATTAAAAAAAAAAAAAAAAAAAAAAGGCTGCATAAACAATTAAAAAAGATAAAATTAGAAATGTATCTGTCAATTGCCTAAAGTGGGATCCGCGGGTTAAACTTGGCCCTTCAAGAGGATTTATTTGTCCCTCGAGGTGTTTGCGGGATGTGAAAGAGGTCTCTATTGATTAATTTATGCATTGAGCGGACTGTCTATAGTTAGAGGGAGACAAACTCATCTGGCCTTCTCAACAGCACAATATAAGGGTCACAGACAATCACATTACAAAATAAAACCTCACAACTGTAGTGGGCTGAACAGTCTGAAATATTCTTGGTACAATACATTAAGGTGGAGGAAAGTCATAGATGAACAAGCAAAAATAACATGAGAACTTTTGCTGGGATGACTATTTTTATCCTACTCCCAAAATGTTCTTTTAAAGTTGCCCATTTCGAAACATGACTACACTCTGGAACAGTTTGAAATAGAGGGATATAGAGTGCTCCGTCTATATAACTTCAATCTGGTCTGAAAGTCCCATCAAATCCTTCGGAATTGATCCACCAGGAAAAATGTGGATGAGAGGAGGAAAATCCCGACTGATCCGATGGTAGAGATTCCCGTTCAGACAATGTTAGAAAGCCCTGGACATCAGCACTTTCTCTATTATGGGATGTCTAGTTTTTAATGGAAGGTGGAGTGGGAGAGACAAGAGAAGCAAGATGATGTGAACTGGGCCAAGATTGAAATCAAATCCAGGTCCAGCTTCATGAAACAACGTTGTGTCCACCATAAAACCACCACAGGGCCCAACTCAAGGCAAAATCTGGTAGATCCTGTTCCACTATTCACCATAAAATTTAATGCATATGGTTCTAACCTTAACATATTCTATGCAATCCATATTTTGAGTTTTATTTTATAGCTGTAAGTCTATTTAAAGAGAGTTAAAGATTTACATAGTTTAGATAAAACCTCTCAAACGCTGTAATTATGGTGGTGTAAAACCCACTTAGCAATGTAGTTTTGAAAGAGCGCTTCGGAAAAATATTGAAAAAGTAAAAGAGAATAATCAGAGAGCAAATCGCTGTAAACATATGGTTGACCAAGCTGTGAACATACATAACATATTTGTTTGCATTCAGAACTGTCAATTTGTAAAGTCTTTAGAGCGAGAGACAAACAGGTTTTAGAAAAAGACTTATTTGACAGAATGAAATGAAATGAATGCAATACTTGGGGCTGGTGAGAAAAGAGTTATTAAAAGAGGCGAGTGCATCTGATTGAAACTGTAATTTTGAATTGAACTCCACATTGTTTCAAACGCTATCAATTATAAACCACAAATTGAAGGTATGGACATCATGCATTTCAATATTTTATCTCCACATCCTTATTTAAAGCTGCACTATGTAACTTTTCTGTGCTTCAGTGTGATTGTGTCTATTTATAGAGGAAATGCTGGTCACGTGATTCAGAGCAGCGCCGCCATTGTGGACTGCAAAACCACTGCACAGATACACGCACTGTGATGTCGGAACTTTCTTCAAATTATGGACTTCCTGAATATGCTGCGAGGTTGTCAGACCCTCACAAAGAGCGTTATTTATCAAAGATTCGTGAGATAGGATGCCCAGACCCGTACTCCCTGCCAAAAGCGATGTTACAGCCAGTGTTTTCTGCGGCTCTTCGGCAGTAACAGTGACGCTGCCCAATTTGGGGTACCCGGACATATACAATTACCTGATCAACAAATCCTCTAAGTACACTGCTGAAGACAAGGGATTTTTGAGCAGTAAAAACACTTGTAATTAAAACTACAATGCCAACAAGATGGAAATGAGCATGCTTGCTTTATTATGGTGTATTTACACTGTAATTACAGGTGTTCATTAAATATGCGCAGTCGCTATCAAATAAATATATAGAATGAACAACAACCTCTCTATGGAGACAAGCACATGACAGACAACCTACCACAGTCACATAGTGCACCTTTAAGGACAAACCAAGTAAGCAGAGAATTTGTAAAAATAGCACATCACCAGTTTGGCCTTTGTTTAGACTCAGGTTGGAGACATCTCTTCCTTTAGCAAACAAAACAAAGGTGAACACATTACCCTTCGTCTCTGTGTCTCTGTGTCTGCCAGCATTGCAGGTGCAGACTCCCCTTTTTCACTTTGTAACCTGAAATGGCAACTTCCCTTTTTAACCGCACTGATTCCCTTATAATTAATCAGCCGTGCAATCAGACCTCACAGCACAAAGGACGCGGTATTAGAACCAATTGTGTGGTGCAAGTGAAAGGCGATAATAACTAGCTCTTGAAAGAACAATTGAAAATGTCATTACTTTGCCTTTCCATCCCAGTATGAAACCTATTGTAGCACGCTTGTCTTCCACCGCGATGTCTCCACTCCCGTCGCCCACTCCGAAACCCAGCGCCTCGTTCCATTGTTTTGCCGCTCCTGCCCGATGCCCACACTCCACTGCGCCGGACAGTAATTCCAGGTTGTTATCGAGATGTGAACTCAGCTCCCATGTCCCGGGACAATAGAAAAAGGTCACTTGTTATGCTAATATGAAGCTGTTTTGATATGAGAACTGTGTGTTTTGTTCTGCACCAGTTTCATTATGATTACTACAGAGAGGCCGGCGTTACAAAGACCCGCGCCTGCTGCTTTTGTGCCAAAGATAATGGCCAGGCGGTGAATGGGGAGATGAAGAGTCCACAGAGTGTAAATATGCACTTGTCCTGCCCTTCAAATCATGACACGAGGGGCTAAGCTGTTTTTTTTTTTTTTTTTTTTTAAATGACTCATCTATATTATCAAACAAACAGTCCAAAAGAGGAGGAGTAGAGTGAAAGGTTGAGGTGATTCTACTGCTGCATAAAGTGGACAAGTACAGGGCAGGATGTGGAGGGGAGGGAGAAGTGCAAGGGAGGGAGTATGTGCAGTTCATTTATGTGAGTATGTGCAATTCATTTTAATATAGATCAAGTCAAAGGAAGAAATGTTTTGAAGTTGAATTAAAAATTCAATTTGAAGTGTATATGAAAGGTTAGATTAGACTTTTCACTAAACTCTAGTGAACATGATGATTTCTACTCTACTCCGTTTGACTTCCTGGTTGGACATGAGCAGCAGATGTGACATCAGTAGAGGTCGTTGAGCTGTTATCTAGCAACCTTATTGTAATCAAAGTTATGATCTGACAAATAATAACTGAAAACACATTTATTTTGTGAAATTACTATTTAAACTGACAGAAAAATTTATCAGTTGTGAGAAAATTGCCCCTGCCCCTGTCGCTTATTTGACAGACAGAGGTAAAAATGTCTTTACAAACTGCAAATTGACTGCTATGGTAAATATTTCCACCAAACAAAGAAGAACATTACAAAAATCTGTCTTATGCACTTTACTATTAAAACTAGGGCTGGGCAAGTTAACGCGTTATTATCACGTTAACTCATCACTTATTTAACGTGATCAATTATTTTAACGCGCATTAACTCAGGTCGGATTCCCCTGGTCCGCACCAGTTCTAAAGCCTCGTACAAACCGCTGCGGACCAATCGCGCCGGATTTGAGCGCGTGTACATTAGAAAGACAAACGCACCGGGCGCGCGTTCTCGACGCGCCGGACTCATGTCCGTAGAATACACTCAGCAGCAGAAGTGCGTCCGAGTCGTCCTGCACATGCGCAGTGGAGGAGTTGTGCCATGTTGCTTTTCTCGTGGTGTAAATTAATATTAATGTTGGGCCATGGCTTTGGTTTCTTAACTTTACAAAGTCAGCTGCTATAGGCGCCACCCGAGGCAACCCGCCGGGGGCCCGCGTGAGCAGGTCCCGCCGGGGCCGGGGGCCCGCGTGAGCAGGTCCCGAAGGGCAGGGCCGGCCCAAGCCTTCAGGGGGCCCTAAGCGAAAACATTTTTGGGGGCCCCTCACCACGTCATCAGAATCAGTTTTATTGCCATTGTCAGTAAACAATTCACATATGGAACTTTCTTCAACGCAAACAAAGCGCACCCAAACTCCAGGGCATCCGTTTGCCAGTTAGTTTATTCTCAACACCTCACAAGCTCAAATATTGATAACTTAAATCCCACAATGCAACTTGGTATTCCGCTGACATCACCTCTACTCCCTGTACAAATAACACACGTCCCAGATATGTTTTTGTGTGTATTTGTGGGCGTTAAAGGTCTACAGCCACATTAGCAGTTTAAATTAATGAACAGGGGGGTCTGGGGGAGATTTTCAGACCTTTTTTGGGTCTTCTGGTGCATTTTAATGTGGTCCAGCCGGCTAAAGTAAGAGTCAAATGTTGAGGTTGTAATGCTATAAAATGATGATGTGATGAATCTGTGCCAGGAGAAAATGATTAAAGCCAGTTATTAATACATTAGTGTACTTAATTACTCAATACAATATTGGCTATGAAAAATAATTATGATCAAATTGATTCATTTTAACTGAAAATGTAAAACTAATAGTTATCCTTACTAATTTATCTTTTACAGCTCCCAACTGTTCCTTCTTGCCAAAGTGACAAAACAAGTTATATTAAATTAAACAAATGGCATAAGCATTGCTTGATAACACTCATAAAGCTACACAGTGCAAACATGTTATTCCCAGAGAATGAACAGAACGAGAAGTGAAGGTCCAAACCTAGCTATTGTGAAGAGACTGCGTTTCTGCAACTTTGCCACTTTTGTATAAAAATATATAGTATTATTCTATAACAGACGTAATTATAATATGTCTGGTTATTTTTCACTATCAATTTATTATAATTTATAACAAATAGTCTAATGATGCTTTTTAAATAAATTGAAATGTTTTATTGCTCTATTAAAAGTTAATTACAATATAAATGTTTGTTCTGATCAGAACATCACACACTGGACTCCTGCATGAAACAATGCTGCGATGTGATTGGCTGATGGACCTTACGTGCATAAACCTTTACGTTCCTCTCATTCCACGTTAAGAAGTAAAACAGACATCACGAGTCACGATTGATCTCACACATGGTGATGTGAGAGAGAGGGACGCAAACTCAAACCCGCTCATCTCTAACTGAGGCTGCACAGGGGCCCGGGACAGGGGCCCGGGACAGGGGCCGCACACTGTTCACTCCAAAGTCTCACGTCAGAGGTTCTGGACGAGACGGCGCTCGTCCGGACCAGATCTCCGCCTCTTAGTGACCCGGGGCATAGACGCCCCTCACCGGCCTCACCTGCAGCTGACACTCCCGGGCTGGTGTAAATGTGAAGCTTATTATCTTTCATTCAGACATATTATGCGCGGGGCAGAGCTCTCGTCGCCTCCAGCCTGAGCGAACTAACGTGACAGAATCGTGTTGTTTCAAACAGCAGCATTAACCGTCTCTTTGTAAGAGAAGTTCAATACCTGGAGAGTGTTGCTGAGTTTGCAGTTTCTTTACATCGTCAAGAAGTTTCTTCTTTCGTTTTTCGGCATCGGGGGGATATATTCCTCTGGACATGAGGACCACGCAGGGACCACGTTGTGTTGTGTTTATGTTTTGCTCTTGTTCTGATCACGCACAATGAAGTTGACCAATCAGCGCAGGTTTGGTGTCTTGGTTGCCAGATTGTCATTACAAATAAATGCTTATATGTTACCGCTGTGTGCGCTGCCGCGCCAGCAGCGCTACTACACTAGTGGCGCACGCTGCGCTTGCACTTCGCATAAGACGGGTTGCCAGATTGGGGGCCCTATTAACGCCTCGGGGCCCTACGCGGCTGCTTAGTTCGCTTATAGGCTGGGCCGGCCCTGCCGACGGGCGCCGTAGCTGGGGAGATCCGCGAGAAGGGCCCGGCGTGCGTCTTTATCAGCTGAAAACGTGAATAATCTGGTGCCTTAGCAACTGGCTTAGTGCAGAGGAGTAAAAAAACACCCAGTTTTAGGAATCTACAAACTTTTCTGGTTCTTTTCAATGCCCTGGCAGTGGCAATAAGCTTTAGCTTTGTGTTTGATAACATTGTTTAAGTTAAAATGTACACAATGTATTTATTTGTATTTAACTGGTTAAGTGTTGGTTTGCACAACTAATATTATGGCGCTTTAGTGTCAAGTTCTAAGAATGTACAAACTGTACTGAAGTGTTTTCTGGTTTAGGGACATTTGGTACTAGACTGGTTCTGCTGCTCCTAAAATGTGTTTTGAGTGTCTAATGTTTAATGAGATTACAATGTTTCTGACGTTGCCTCTGAAGTGGCCTGTTCATCTTTAATGATTGTGGCTCAGGATTTTGTGGCAAGTGAATACTTAATATTTTATTAAACTGCTACTGAATAAAAATGCCGATGCACTTTACACTTCTTTTGAATTCATTTTGAATTTTGCACGTAAAAATGTGATTAATCGTGATTAATCAGGGAAATAATGCGATTAATCGCGATTAAACATTTAAATCGCCCAGCCCTAATTAAAACACATCTCATTTTTTTTTATTAATTAGACTAATACTAATTGGGCTAGTTTAAATACTTCCTAATTTATACGTGAAATTAGTGTTCTTTTCATGTTATTCATAGTCAGATGTACAGCAAATGCCCTCTGAAGTTCCACTGCAATGATATCATCAGCTTAAATGCAGCAGAACTTACAGTAACCATTTGCTCATTCGCCTCTCTGTACAAACTCTACAATGTCGGTGTCAGCGTGGAGCTTTTAGCGCCGCAGCGGGGACCCCTCTGACCCATTCTGAGGTCGGGTGCCATTGTGAGGCCAGTCGACAGAAATCAACCTTTTCCATAGAACTGAACAAAGCGGCAGCAACCGGGCAGTGCAGAGGTGGGGCCGTCGCTCGCACAGAAATATCAAGTAACGGTGAGTGAGTGTGAAAAGAGCACTTGACCGCTGTCATGTGGACTCCGCTGCTGTCACAAAGAGAGAGGGCTGTGCTGTGGGGGAGTGCGACTGAGTACAGGAGGAGGGGAGTCTGTTTCAACATTCACAGTACACGTAGAGCAGGACGGAACCAACGACTTTGAGTTCTCATTTGCTCTTGTTTGGTCCTGGTTTGAGCCCAGTTTACTTTACTGATGCAGACTTGATTTGGTCCTGATTTAGTCCTGGTTTAACTCAGGCCGTGACTATATGTTTAGGTCCAGATTTAATCCATGTGTTGTTTGTGCAAGTGTGAACGCACCCTGTTTCTGATGTAAGACAGACTTGTATTCAATCCTCTTCTTGTCCTGATTCATCCCAAGTCTATTGATTTAGTTATGGATTTAGTACAAGCTTGATACCATTTTTTATGAATTTTGAAATGTGAACATAAGCAAACTAAAAACTTTTGCTGTCATTTTGCTGTGTTACAACATTATTGGCGTCACATTATCACATTATTATAGAAGAAAATGTTCCATGTCAGGCAATAATGTAATTGCCAATAGCATAATAACCATTTACATTATTGGCAAGATATTGTTACGTTATTGGCTCACAAAAGTTATTACATGATTTCCCTGTTATTACATTATCTTCCTATTTAAAATGTACAAAAATATCAGGATTACAAGCCATTATTACATTGTGATCATAGGTTTGCTTTTAATATTAAAAGGTTTTTTAGATCTTGAGAAAGTTTATTTTGTTATTAAGTCAAATACAATATTTATCAGTTCAAATACCTATGACTAAATGTTTATCTCTGTAGATCGACTCTGAAGTTGTAATGCACAAAAACTGAAGCGCAGTGTTGGTGAAATTACACTTGTTTTTCTTAATACATTTCAGTTTATGAGAACAAAAGTGTTTGTAATTTCTTTTAATCGATCCAGTAATTGCATCAAAAACAGCATAGGCTATACAAAGCTATTTATTTCTTATTGTTTTATGTTTTACGTTATGTTCGGCCTGCGACCCAGCCTGAGCGTCGAAATAAACTAAAATAGGTCGTTCTTGGGTAGTGAATAAAGCTCTTTGTCCCTGGCACACTCCTGGATTCTGGAGGTGGCGAGGGCTGCGTGTCGGTGCAGACGACACACTGCTTATTCTATCAGAGAGGCTGCTGTTATTGGGTTGTCTATCCACAGGGAGCCTCTAGCCTCTCGCTCCTGACTGATCTGAGACCTGTCCGACGCACAGTGGAATCAGGCTACACCATTACACCTGATATAGGCTTTAGCGACGTGAGATGGAACAGTGAGGAGAAGAGCGCGGCAGATGGGCCATACAGGAATCTCTAAACGAATTTACAACACGTCACAAAGCACTAATTACTGATTAATTACCACCGCAGTGATCTCCCCGACCCTCTTTACGCGCTCATCTGTGCAAGTGTGGTCCAGCATTTTAAAGGGATAGATAAACTACACTTTAAGGTGTATTGATTAAGTACAAGCGGAACAGATAAGACAAAAATCCGGGACCACTGGAGCGCATTTAATTTAAAAGATTCTTTATTTGATGATTAACTTGGAAAGCGCTTGGAGCAGAGCAATTCTACAGAGGAAAGAGCTCAAAATAAATGTACGCAAATATCAAATGATTTACTTAGTTCACTCTTCCTGGTTTGGTCCTGATTTTAGTCCAGTTTAGCTCTGATGTAGATTTATTCAAATCAAAGTTTAAGTTTCAACATTGCCATTTTCTTCATATTGGAAACTGTCCTCTACTTACTTCTCTTGACAGAACAGATGACAGTCAAATGCCACCCCCAGAACAAATTTTCTTATAAATTCAATATCAATCCTTGAGTGTGTCGCGTTTTCAGAGCTGTTCGTTCTTAGAGCCTTTTACCGATTAATCCACAAATTATACACACTATTTACGCATCATATACACGAAAGTGAACGTTTGATTTCTCCGCAAACAATCCGGAGCCTCAAGCCGCTCGCTTTTCAGTATTTCGTGGATTAAAAAGCCCTCCTCACTCTCTAGCTCCAGCCTGAACTAGCCTAGCGTAGCCTAGCCGCTAGCGTCATGGCTGGATCTACCTTTACCTGTTTGAGCTGTCATATGTCCTTCTCTGATGATAGGTGCGTGAAGTGCAGTGTAGTGGTAGTTTTGGAGGCCAGGGTTACGGAGTTAGAAGCGCGGATCTGCTGTTTAGAGGAGCTTAAGTCCAGTTATAGTTCGGTTTTAGCACGAGGGCTACCGGACCGCGCTGCAGGGCGTAGCATTAGCATTAGCAGTAGCAGTAAGGCCGAGCTCAGCCCCTCAGCGTCTCCCGTGCAGCCGGGACTAGACCAGGAACAGAATAGGGACCAATTTGTGACAGTTCGGAGGGGACAAGGCGCTAAACGCCGAACCTCAGAGCGCCGTGAGCTTCACGTCTATAATAGGTTTTCTCCCCTCAGCGATCACACGCCCGCTGAACACACGAGAGAAACTCTTGTAATCGGGAGTTCTATTGTTAGAGACGTGAAGCTGCCAGCTGCTAGCGTTAGGTGTTACCCGGGGGCCAGAATGGGTGACATCGAAGGAAACCTTAGGATCTTAAAGCGGAGTAGGACCCGTTTCCGGCGAGTCGTGATTCACGCAGGCGGTAACGACGCCCGTCGGAGACAATCAGAGGTGCTCAAAGTTCAAGTAGCCGCGGTGTGTGACCTAGCGAAGTCGATGTCAGACACTGTAATATTTTCTGGTCCCCTGCCCAATCGGATCAATGCTGAATTGTACAGCCGTCTCTCAGCATTCAACAACTGGTTATCCAGATGGTGCCCTCAAAACAACGTTGTCTTTATTGATAACTGGAGTGCGTTTTGGGGAAAGCCCGGGCTCATACGCAGGGATGGCATCCATCCGACTTCGGAGGGTACATCCCTATTAGTTCGGAATTTGACCGATAGTCGTAGTCGTGTTAAGTGACCATCTAGGGCTGAGCCCCAGGTGCAGAGCAGCAGTTCAAGACGCTCCTCTGTCGCTGAACTCTCGCCCGTTCTGTTACATGTGAAGTGTTCAGATTCAAGACAGATAGAGAATGTGTGTGTCCCTCGTGTTCCTCGTACAAATAATGCCAAAAAGTCACATCTCAGAAAAAATATTTCAGGCGTCAGACCAAATAACTTAAGGAAAATAACAATCACAAATGACACAAATATACAAATGAATAAACACGTAAAATGTGGACTGCTAAACATTAGAGCAATTTCCTCCAAATCGCTCTTAGTTAATGAATTAATTAGTGACTATAACATAGATCTTCTAGCTCTAACTGAAACGTGGCTTCAACAAGACGACTACGTCAGACTAAATGAGTCCACCCCACCCACCCATGTTAACTTTTAGACCGCCAGGAGCACAGGCCGAGGTGGTGGTGTGGCAGTGATCTCCCACTCAAGCCTACTCATGAGCCCTAAAACTAACAATGCATTTCACTCATTTGAAAGCCTTATGCTGTCGATCACATGTCCAAATATGAAAAACCAAAAAGGAGTTTTGTTCATAGTTATCTACCGACCCCCTGGTCCCTACTCAGAGTTTTTAACAGAGTTTTCTGACTTTATATCAAACTTAGTGTTAGCCTGGGATAAAATAGTTATAGTTGGAGACTTTAATATCCACGTGAACATGAGTGATGACGCTCTCAGTAATGCCTTCAGCGCCTTGTTAGACAGCATTGGTTTCACTCAGAATGTAAATAAACCGACTCACACTCACAAGAACACTCTGGATCTTGTCCTAACGTATGGAACAGAGATTAGTGACCTCATTGTCTTCCCTCAAAACCCTATATTGTCAGATCATTTCCTAATTACCTTTCAGTTTATTCTTAAAGATCATCCAGTCCCACAAAATAAAGTTATAATGAAAAGGACAATATCTGAAAAATCTATCTCAAAATTCAAAGAAATAATAGAGCCAATATTCAGTGACATGTCATGTGATCCTGCTGAGAACAGCTTTAGTCCCAGTTTAAGTGATCAATGTGTCGACTTGACCATGAATTCTCTGAAGTCTGCTCTTGACGTTGTCGCGCCGTTAAAACAGAAGGTCATTAGGCCAAAGCGCGCCTCCCCATGGTACAACCAAGAACTGCGTTCACATAAACAAAGAGTTAGAAAGTTAGAGGGATTATTTCGTCGCTCTCACACCGAAGAATCCCTAAAAGCATGGAAAAGTTGCCTGCTGTCCTATAAGCAGGCTCTGCGTAAGGCCCAAACCAGATATTATTAAATCTAATAGAAGTCAACAAAAGTAACACTAAATTCCTTTTCAGCACTGTAGCTAGGCTAACAAACTGTCACAGTGCAGTAGAGCCCTCAATCCCAGCTACACTTAGCTCTGATGATTTCCTCCTATTTTTTAACAATAAAATAAAAACAATCAGAGATAAATTAGATGAAATTACCCCCGCTATTAGCCCTGAACTAGCCCAAGCTGTAAATCTAACGTCCCATATAAATCCACCTGTAAACCTAGAAAGGTTCACAGCTGTTGATCAAGCAGAGATAACTTCAGCCATTATGTCCTCTAAAAGCTCAACTTGTGTCCTAGACCCCATTCCAAGCAGACTCCTCAAAGACATTCTTCCCCTAATTATAGACCCTATTCTTAATATAATAAATACTTCACTCGAAAGTGGCTATGTTCCACAGTCCTTCAAACATGCAGTCATTAAACCTCTTCTGAAAAAGCCTAATCTAGATCCCGACCTATTGGTAAACTACAGACCTATTTCAAATCTTCCCTTCGTCTCTAAAATCCTTGAAAAAGTTGTAGTAAAACAGCTTTGTCGCCACCTGCAGGACAATAACTTATTTGAAGTTTTCCAGTCAGGGTTCAGAGCCCACCACAGCACTGAAACTGCACTAGTTAAAGTCACAAATGATTTGTTATTAGCCGCTGACGATGGACTGGTCTCAATCCTGGTTCTGTTGGACCTCAGCGCAGCGTTTGACACCATCGACCACAACATTCTACTGCAGAGGTTAGAATGTGATGTAGGTGTTGGAGGAACAGCCCTCAGCTGGTTTAAATCCTATCTATCTGATAGGTTCCAATTTGTTAATGTAAACCAGAGCTCCTCACCAAGCTCTAAAGTAATTTACGGTGTGCCACAGGGTTCGGTACTCGGTCCAATTCTGTTTACTCTTTATATGCTGCCATTAGGCAACATTATCAGAAAGCATGACATTAACTTCCACTGCTATGCAGACGACACTCAGCTGTATTTATCAATGAAACCTGATCAGAGCGATCAAGTAGACAGACTTAGTACTTGTGTGAAGGAGATAAAAACCTGGATGACACTAAACTACCTGCTTCTAAACCCTGAAAAAACCGAGGTCATTGTGCTTGGCCCTAAGCATCTACGAGACGGTCTATCTGAGCAGATAGTCACACTGGACAATGTCAGTGTAGCCTCCAGTTCTACTGTAAGAAACCTTGGAGTCTTATTTGACCAGGAGCTCTCATTTAAAGCTCATATAAATCAAGCTTGTAAAACAGTCTATTTCCATTTGCGCAACATAGCCAAAATCAGAAGAATCCTGCCTAAAAGTGATGCCGAAAAACTTATCCATGCATTTGTAACGACTAGATTAGACTACTGTAACTCCCTGCTTGCAGCGTGTCCTAAAAGCTCCATAAAAAGCTTTCAACTGGTTCAAAATGCAGCAGCAAGATTACTAACAGGAACAAAAAGAAGAGAGCACATTACGCCGGTGCTGAAGTCTCTTCACTGGCTCCCCGTCGAGTCTAGAATCAAATTCAAAATTCTACTCTTGACCTACAAAGCCATAAATGACATGGCCCCATCCTACCTCAAAGATGCTATAGAACAATATCATCCAAACAGAGCTCTTCGCTCTCAGAATGCTGGCCTTCTGGTGGTCCCAAGAGTCTCTAAAAGTACTGTAGGAGGTAGAGCGTTTAGCTACCAAGCTCCTGTGTTATGGAATCAGCTCCCGACCCATGTTAAATATGCTGACACAGTCTCTTCATTTAAGTCCAGGCTTAAAACGTTCCTCTTCGAAATCGCTTATGGTCAGAGTAGTTAGGAACAGAAAGATAAACCCACAGCTTCAGCTACGCTGCCCTAGGAGTAACTATGCTGGGGGAAGTATGACAGCTTGAGCACTATCCTCTTCTTCTTCTGACTACTTATGCTATCAAACAATATTTATTTTTTGATTCCACTTGCAAACTGTTCACCGCCTTCTTTTCTTTCTCTCACTCCTGAGGACCTGTGGACCCAGATGCCCCTCCCCTGGTGAAGTGGTCCCTGCCCTGTGTGGACGGTCCCTCATCTGCCTGAAGAGTGGGTCCAGCTCGCCCCCGACGGTCCCTCATCTGCCTGAGGAGTGGGTCCAGCTCGCCCCCGACGGTCCCTCATCTGCCTGAGGAGTGGGTCCAGCTCGCCCCCGACGGTCCCTCATCTGCCTGAAGAGTGGGCCCAGCTCGCCTCCGACGGTCCCTCATCTGCCTGAAGAGTGGGTCCAGCTCGCCTCCGACGGTCCCTCATCTGCCTGAAGAGTGGGTCCAGCTCGCCTCCGACGGTCCCTCATCTGCCTGAAGAGTGGGTCCAGCTCGCCTCCGACGGTCCCTCATCTGCCTGAAGAGTGGGTCCAGCTCGCCTCCGACGGTCCCTCATCTGCCTGAAGAGTGGGTCCAGCTCGACTCAGACGGTCCCTCTTCTGCCTGAAGAGTGGGTCCAGCTCGACTCAGACGGTCCCTCATCTGCCTGAAGAGTGGGTCCAGCTCGCCTCAGACGGTCCCTCATCTGCCTGAAGAGTGGGTCCAGTTCGCCTCAGACGGTCCCTCTTCTGCCTGAAGAGTGGGTCCAGCTCGCCTCAGACGGTCCCTCTTCTGCCTGAAGAGTGGGTCCAGTTCGCCTCAGTCGGTCCCTCATCTGCCTGAAGAGTGGGTCCAGTTCGCCTCAGTCGGTCCCTCATCTGCCTGAAGAGTGGGTCCAGCTCCAGTCTCCTTGTGTCCGTCTGTCCGTCTGTGAGAGTCGGATCTCTCCTTCACTGGAACTCCTCCAGGTTTCAACGCTTTTTTCCCAAAGAGGTTTTTTTTTGTAGTTTTTCCTGGCCGAGAAGGAGAGTCTAAGGACAGAGGACCCTGGGACATCGTCCCTCGCCATCACAGACATTGTCTGACTCCATCGCCACCACAGACATTGTTGATTCATTTCTCCCTGTGGCCCTCAGAGGCAACTGTTGTTGTGATTTTGGGCCTTACAAAAATAAATTGATTTGATTTGATTTGAGTCCGTGCCTGGATAGATCTGCTGGCTCAGTCTTAAATACACATAGTTAAAGCAAACACTAAAGCACATAAAGTCAACATTATGGGATTTCTCTCCACTTAAGCTTACTAAAGAACCACACATTCTCGTTCGTGTTGTTCAGGTCAAGTTTTTGAGAAGAGGAAAGAAAATGTACAGTAATGAAGAATAAACAAGCTCAAATAATTCTTGACCACCAGTTTGTCCTTCGATCGGCCCTCTGCTTTGTCTGTGTTTTGAGGTAAAATGTACAGACACTGAATTACACCATATGAAGGGCACTTAACCTCAAACGATAAAAGAACAATAAATATTAAGCACGTGAATAAAGACCAGAGTGATCATCTTGCTGTTCCCCTCATTTTCTATTCATGCCTTTTGAAATGATGAACTGAACTACATCTTTGCAGGTTGTGTGATGTGGTGGAGAGGCGGGTGGTGAGCGCTCCGTGACCTTGCAGACCACACACTGCTTATATCACCCGACTGACCGCTGTTTGACTACAGGAAGTCATAATCCAACTGGTCCACACTGGTAAGGGTTATCTGCATCTCTACGGTGAGCTACGCATGTCCCTGATTGGCTAATTCACATGTCAATCACGGCCATCTGCCTCAACTCAAATCTTCGTATGAAACATTGTAGATTGTTAGCTCGGTTAAAGGTTTCCAATGATTGCAATATCCTCTGTCATCTCTGGTAGATTTCACAAATGGTCAATAAACAAATAAATTGAAGGAAGAAATCACATTTAGCTGAACTGGAGTTTTTAGGTAAATTAATTACTTGAAAATACAGGGGGTGATCTGAAAATGATGAAAATGAGCAAAGAAACAAGCGGCTGAGTTCCACTTGAAGCACATCCGTTCGGACACACAGGGCCATATTGTGCGGTTTGACCCACTCACCTTTTCTGAATGGTTAATATTGGGTTTATCCGTCACATGGGAAGACACAATACCACACAATAGGTTTATCTCCTTGTTTGGAGAAGAGCGCATCAGCAGCAGGCAAGAGTCAGACTGCAGA
>NW_027315723.1:37665351-37667851 GCF_026437365.1 Eucyclogobius newberryi
GAGGGGGGAGGGGCAGCACTGAGTTAGTCATGCAATATTACCACTCTAATAGATAAAGTAGAAAACGCTGAGTGTGAGTTTTCCACCTCTTCTCTGGACCATCTATCTCACTAACGGCTCCTGCTACTTCCACAGGAAATTACCATAACGCCTTTACTGTCCCGTAGACCGGCCGTTACAACTTATCACCAGCTCCAAATACACAATTTCCACTCTTTTTTTCATTTTTTTTCATTTGTAAGATATTGAACTATAATTGAAAAGTTATACGCAATTCTTTGTGTGGTGAGAGACGCACAGACCCGAGCCACATTCTCCGCAGAAAATGTGGTTTTAATTCCGTTTGAAATTGTTAATTGGTATATTTGCGTACAGCGACAAGATGGAGGGGGTACAGCACTTTGCAGGTTACGATCATGGATGTATTATATTAGGTCACGACCCCCATCAGGGCCGTTTGCTGTGAACCAGGAAGTAGAGAGCACGTATTTTACAGTGACTGGTGTGGAGACACTTGAATGCATAATTGTTAATGCTTCCTCCACCATGCCATTAAATAATATAATAATAATTGTCTTGTGCATATGGAAGATTTACACATTTTTCACATAAAGGTAAAAGGTTAAAAGTAGTGACTGGTGATCGGAGGAAAGAGTATGTGCAAAAATAAATCTGATTTAGAAAAAATATTGTTACTTACAACAATGGAAAGTTCGAAAATGTGTCTCTATTATGCAGTATTATAGCTGCTACTCTTTGGGGTGACAGTGGCAGAGTATGTTGAGCATTGACCCACTTACCAGAGAGTAGCCAGGGCTGCAAATAACTAATGTGACAATTATTCTCTTAATTAATCGAGTACGTGGTTCCTTTAAATTGCAATAGGTTAGAGAATTGGTTGGAGAATGAGATTTTTTTGACTCAGATGAACCTTAAGTGATGGTGCTTGATAAAGTAACAGACAAAATGAAAAGCGTTTCCATCCAAACCCCAATTTTACAAATTTTCTGTATAATTTTGATGTAATTACCGCTTTGTCTGAGTCATAAAACCTCTTCTCAAATGGCATGTTTTAGAGTCTTTAGACGGCTCAGACAACGATTATACAACTCAGATAACAATTATTTATTCACTAAATTAGTTTCTCATTTTCTTGAATTTCACAATTTTGGATGTTTATCAAATGACTTGATAACTCAGCCCTACACAGAGTCTAGAGAGGGTTTATTTTCTTGATGAAGCTGTTACTAAAATCACCAAAATAGTAATATCTAGTCTGTTTTGTAATTGCTGCTGTATTGTCCAGGTCTGGTTTTGATGATACATTTACAGAATGCACAAAAATACTGTTGCCTGGACCAAGCTATTTACTCATTATAAAATTTTGAAAATATCAGAATCAGAATCAGAAAAGTTTTTTTTTGTCATTGCTAATGAACAGGATTCACAAACATCAATGAAAAATGATAAAACAACCATAAGTCAAAAAGAAAAACAATTAAAATCTGCCACAGGATAAAAAATGTGTAAATAGGCTATAAGATAAAAAAGTAAGAATAAATATAGGCTAGAAATAGACTTACTGTGTACACACATTGACAGTTGAATTTATATGTAGTGCAGAAAGTGACCAGTGCAATGAGTGATTAAATTCTGGTTACAGTGACAGTGTTTAAGAAGTGTTCATGAGTCCAACAGCAGAGGGAAAGAAACTGTTCTTGTGGCGGGAGGTTCTGGTCCAGATGGAGCATTGCCTCCTGCCTGAGGGGAGTGGCCTCCTGCCTGAGGGGAGTGGCCTCCTGCCTGAGGGGAGTGGCCTCCTGCCTGAGGGGAGTGGCCTCCTGCCTGAGGGGAGTGGCTCAAATAGACTGGGTCCAGGATGAGAAGGGTGATCCGACCTGTTCGTCCCTGAGCCCTGGAGACGTACAGGTCCTGCAGGGATGGAAGTCTGCAGCCAATCACCTTCTCAGCAGAGGCACAATGCGCTGTAGTCTCTGTTTGTCCCTGGCTGTGGCTCCAGCGTACCACACGGTGATGGAGGAGGTGAGGTTGGACTCAATGATGGCCGTGTAAAACTTGTCTTTCCTCAGCTGCCGCAAGAAGTACATCCTCTGCTGGGCCTTCTTGATGAGGGAGCTGATGGTGGGCTCCCACTTGAGGTCCTGGGAGATGGTGGTGCAGAGGAAGCGTAAGGAGTCCACAGTGGTGATGGTGGAGTCTGTGATAGTGAGGGGGGGCTGGGGTGGCGGGTGGGGGGGGGGTCATCTCCACTGTCTTCTGGGCGTTGAAGGTATATAATATCTTATAATATATAATATAAATGCATCCAGTTGGGGCTCTATATGTAACTATAACAACGGAAAAGTCTGACCAATGTTTTGTTTTTATAACACTCTTGATGTCATCAATCCATGATGTAATACGCTTGGTTGGTTTTAGTAAAAGACTTCTGGAAACAAACAAGACGTAAGTTAGTCAAAGTAGAGGAGCTACAGAAAGA